>NW_026571018.1:12999500-13025789 GCF_026225935.1 Boleophthalmus pectinirostris
AGTGCGGGGATAAGAGAGAGAGAGAGAGAAAGAGAGAGAAGGAGGGAGGGAAGTGCAAAAAGGTAGAAAATGGGACTTATTTGTGGTACATTTGCACGGAAATAAAGACATTTTTATATCTACTTTGCAAGGACGACCACATCCATTTGAAGCTTACATAACCGTGTTTAGCTGTTACTTTATCAAAATAGAGCTGGAGTTGCCTTTCGGTTGAGTAATCCGTACTTTTAGCGTCAAAAACCTACTCTCTGCCAGGTTCTCTTCCACTTTGTGATGTCATGAAGTGGTAGAAAAACAGCAGATATTCTTCTTGGGGTCCATGTTAAGCTATAAATGCATTTTCTTTCTTTTTTTTTTCATACAAATGACAGGATGTACTTGCACCATATTCACACCAACAATGAAACCAAAACAAAAAACAGGCACCACAAAAACAATTAAAATGTACAAATTATCATGACAATCTAAATAATCTACTTTTGTTAGGATCGGAGACAGAACAACTCAATTATTCAATTTCAAGTCAAGTTAACAGCTCCTTTTACTTTTAGTTCAGTAAAGTTTGACAGTTCCAGAGCTGAAATCATCCAAATGATAATAGTGAAGGTGTGTAGAGTTTAAAAACACAGTGGAACACTTCCTGTATTACGGCATGGAACCAAGTGTTTTTGGTTTGAGAGAAAAATCTGCCTAAATAAGTCGGGTTTGTGCGTTAAACGTGTATGAATGAAACAAAACAGAATCCCAGAGCCATATTAAAGGGTTAAGGATGTAGGTTTTTGGTTTAAAAACATAATGAACTTCCTGTATTACCACATGACATCACTAGGGGGAACGGAATGAGTGAAGGACTGTTTTTGATGAGGAAACAACATTATTAGCCAGACTGGCGCCACCTAGTGCCTCTGCTCAGTTTCATTTCTCTCCAGTGACTAGGTCAGGAATCGGAATACACAAAACGGTTTGCAAGAACCCCGGGATTGTAGACCGTGCACCGACCAATCAGCAAAGAGCTTTGAAGCCATGACTTCAAACTCAAGCGCCTGTCTGGGTCCCTTTTGTGGTACAGCACAACAGTAAACAAAGCGGTCGAGATGAAAGTAGATGAAGACAGACGTTCTGTGTTGGCAACGATTCCCGAGATCGAGGATTTTCACTCTCTGCTTTGTTCGCTGTTGTGCCGGCAATTACTTGGACACCACTGAGCGTTCCGGCGCATTACATACATCACGAGCAAATAGCAGCGATTGGTTAAATAAAAAAAAGAACCTGCCTACTGTCGAGGGAATGAATCCTAACTCTGCCAGGTCAGACAGTTTCCACGAATCAGGTTAGGTTTTCAGTGGAAGATTCGCAATCTTCTTCTAGCTTGTCAAGGGATTTTGGAATTATAGATATTGTGCTGAATAAGTAAAATTTGATGAATTAAATACCTATTACCATTGTACACGTAACATTTTGATGCCTAACTTTATGTTTTATAGATATTTAACTGTACGTCATCTAAGACTCGCCGTGGCTCTTATATATAATCTTAATCTTGTAGCTCTCTGGCATTTTCGTTTTGCAAAAGTAGCTCTCCAGAGGAAATAGGTTGGAGATCTCTGGCATAAAGTGACAGAGCCTCTAACAGTAAAGTGACAGTGTGGCTTTAAATGTGCAAATGTAATTCAGCTTTAGCATTATGTACGCAATCTTGTCAGCGATTTCTTCACCCATAAATCTTTGAAATGACTTTTTACTCTTTGGACTAGCATGAGAACTGAAATAAATAGAGTTCTAAATGTAAAAATGTATTCTAAAAGTACAGAATTTCCTGGAACAGTGATGACTGACACCCTTCACTGTTCTTTTGAAGTTCCAGACAGCTCTTGTTAACTCTAAACCCTAAAAAGTTCCTATAAAGAGGCCATTTTACTAGGAACGGCCGCAGGAGTCAAAGGTCAGACTACTCCGACCCCCATAACATCTGAACTGGGAATGTCCAAAACCACTTGTAAAAATGGCACAATTGCTCTTTTCAAAGTGGCATAGAGTTTCCTTGTATCTTGTTTGTAGCTTATACCCCCTCCCGTCTTCATTCTTGCCCCCCTGTGGTGCAGTTAGCAACACCTCTGCACCCGTGGCCTCTTCACGCCCGGGTTTGAGCCTTGAAAGTTGGACATCCTCAGTTGTTAAGCCGCGGTGCTGGAAAATCAGGAAGCGTAGGTTAGGTTTCCGAGGAGTCCCGCGGTGAGGTTGGCTGCGATCTGCCTGACCTTTGACCCCTCCAGGTTTGCGGAAAGGACGGAGGACGGGGGACGGGGGGATAGATATCGTGTTGTTTCATCTGCTCCCAGGCTATAGAGTCGGAACAGGAGATTTGAAAGTTGGTAAAGGTCACACAAGGCCAGTAATGTAATTTGTTCAAATGAGTTTCTGGTATTTTTGTGTCTTTGTAAGAATGGCGACCTCATAATGCTTCAAACTTCAATAAAAATCATTGTTGAATAGAAAAAAACTGTATTTTTTAAGCATTTTTGAAACTCCCAAATCATAACAGCAGTCGCCTTGCAGGGCTCTACAAAATTGTCAACATTATTAAAATCTCATCTTTCATTTTTCATTTTTTATTTACCAAAACTTGTAGAAGCAATTTATTCCATTTGGTGGTGGTCTGGGCCAAAGAGAAATTTTGTTTATAGAGAAAAATAAGCAAAGATCGAATTCAAAGTTCAAAAATCTGTTTTCACTATTTAAAAAAACATCAAAATAGTTGCCTGGCATGGTTTTATTTAGTGTTGCGTGCCTTTCGTGTCTCAAACAGCTACATTACTGTGATGGAAGGGTCAAAGTGTCTTGCCAAAGAGCACAACATCATTATTTGAACCACAGAACTTTTGGTTGGTGGGCAAATCCCCAACTCGCCGTGCCACATGTAGCTGTCCTCGTGTAAGATTGATACTGAAAATATCAGGGGAGTAACAGTACACAAAAATCATGGTTCGGTACATGCCTCAGTTTTGAGTTCACAGTTTGGTTCATTTTGGGTACAGTTTGGGAACAAAATACAAAACCATTTGGTTGTTGTTTATTAAACCGACAATTTGTTTTAACATTATACAAAGAGAAAATAAAATAAATGCAAGGTGCTGCTTGGTAATACTGATAAGTTAAACTAAATATTCTCAAATAAGCAACAAATGTATGAAAAATAAATTCCTTGTAAACAGTAAACAGAACTTTTCAACAAGAAAAGTGCAGCACTAATACCGTATTTTCCGGGCTATTAGACGCGCTCTTAAGCCTCCAACCCCATCAAAAAACGACCGCGCGCCCCGCAATCCAGAGCGCCCCATACACGAAATCCACTCGGGTGTCCCTGTACGACTTCAGTAAACTACAAAGCCGCACCACCCACAGAGCACGCAAACACGCACCGAGCAGACAGCGACCGCGCAGCGAAACACACCCGCAGACACACTCATCACTCCACGCAGACGAGGAACGGAACGTAGGAACGAAACCAAAAAGCGAGTGCAATGTGCCACTTCTAGCCCCAACTGAACAACTGAGTCACTGCGAACACGTCAACAATCCAGTGATCCCAGACAACACCCTCCCTACATGCCACAACTGAACAAAACCCAGAGTCACAGTGAACGCGCCAAACAAAGTCCGACTGACCCATCCAACTGTTGTGTTTCGTTTAAAGTACGGTGCGGTTTATTTGTGAAAAAAGTTTGAAAACAGACCATTTAATGGCCCGGAAAATACGATAGTTTCAGCATCAAGTTTTACTCAATCTTCATATTTTTGGCCAGAAAAAACAACTTGTCCACATTGTCTGCAGTAAGTTCAGATCTGCTGCAGTTACAACGTCCCCAGAGGTTGAAAATAACAGAGGTCGTGCCGGAGAAAGGCGAAAGTGAAAACCATGGCACAATGACTGTAGTTTTTTGAGGAGTCACGTGGTTCGGAGGGACGTAGTCAAGGCGGGGGGCAATTGTTGTCAAGGCGGTCGCCCTAACTATAAAGCTCTCCCACCCCAAACACAGACTAGTTTCCTCATGAATATTAAAGAGCCGAGCCTCCGTGTAGCTGCACATGTAGTGGCCGAATGTAAACACACATAAATTGCGCAAACTCATTCATGCTCAGCTTCATACCAAACCAAATGTCCCGTACCGAACCGGTTCAGTACAAATATATGCACCGTTACACCCCTTGAAAATACTGTCCTTTCCGATTATAATTTACACCTACAGTTTTCAGATACAACAGAAACAACAACTCATTTGCAAATCATTTTCTCATACTCTTTACAATGACACTTTAATATGAATAAAAATCAATAATTGTAATTAAAAGCATGCTGATTATGAGTTTCCCAAGCATACATCCCCACACTGTGCACTTTCCCTTTACAAATCCATGCTCTGTTATTAGTGTGGCAAGAAGTAAAGCAAAAAATAATTTCATAATTGCTGTGTATCATCAAAAGTCTCTCAATAATATCATGGGCCATCACAATATATTGAATTACAAGTTTCTCTGCTTAAATTCATTGTTATGTTCCAGCAATAGCTAAAAAAAAAAACAGAGGAACTACATAGACCATGATCCTTTGCTCCATTTCAGTGCAGACTACAAGAAGAAATA
The DNA here is from genome assembly GCF_026225935.1 of Boleophthalmus pectinirostris. NCBI lineage: Eukaryota > Metazoa > Chordata > Actinopteri > Gobiiformes > Gobiidae > Boleophthalmus > Boleophthalmus pectinirostris. The sequence continues at coordinate 13,004,142 of NW_026571018.1, forward strand.
ACAGTTCCAAGCACTTTTAAGTCTTAGTTCTTTGGATTAAGTCACAAAACGTCACAAAAAATATTGTACTGTGACATTTGGATATCGTTACATCCCTGTAAAATGATCAACAATTTAAACTTTTTTTTTTTGTTTTTGTTTTTCAGGAGATGAGATAAGGACCAAGGCACATTTGACAGTGGACCTATGAAGCCTCTACAAAGCATCGACCTCCATCATCCAGTGAGGATACAGGAAGCCAAGCAGGACAAAAAGCTACGAAGAAAGTTTTCCAGTTTCGGGGAATTGAAAACGGCTGTGAAAAGACACTCCCAAACGGACTTGACATTTGTTTTAGTATTACTATGATTATTTAAGGGCCTACGCCTTCTTTTTGTAAATATTGTCTGTACTGTTTTTTGTGGGATACAGGCAAAAAGATATATTGTATTTATGACGATTCAAAAAAGAAACTGTAAAAAAAAAAAATATTACGAAAAAGAAAAAAGCTCATGTCTTCTTGAATGTGCCAACGTTTTTGTCCAAATGTATACTTTTTGTTTCGTTTTTATTTTATTTGCAAAAACGCGTTAACTACTGTTGCACTCTGTTGTCACGGCGATACAACATTTGAAGCACAAGCGTGAAAGAAGAAGAAGAAGAAGACGAAGACGAGAGGAGGAGGAGGAGGATGGGATGGAGGGAGGACTTTAATGCCAAATTGTGCAGGTTTTCCAGAAGACTTGCGCCCCCTAGTGTCCGCTAAGAATGTCAGAACTTTTTTTACTCCGTGTCGAAATGTCGCAGGCTTTGTTCGAAAAGTTTGATTGTAAAACGTTGCATCTCGTGGCCCGTCCCATTGTCGCGGAGAGAGGGAGGCGTTCGCTGCAGTCGGCAAAAAGAAAGAAAATGAAAACATGTGGGTGGACTGACTTTTGTACTCTTGTTGTTTTGTAAAAGTAAATAAACTACATTTGCTGAATCATGTCTTTCACTGTCGTTTTTTTGTTAAACGTGTGGAACTCGAAAATAAAAACGGGCATTCTGACGGTGAGCAGGATCGCCTCCTCACAGATCTGACCTGGAGCTTGACCTGGTTTGGCCTAGACAAAAACTATCTCAGGCGTTTGTGCTGTTTTGTGCTGCAAAAAGTTTTTTTTGTGCTGATTTATTTTTTTGAGATATTAACGATTCTTTCATAGGTTACATGGGCCAGACCCCAGGAAGTTTAAAAATGCTCTTAAATGGCCAAAAATTATGTCATTATGTCATTTGTGATGTTTTGCGCTGTAAAAAGTAAAATTTTTGTGATTATGGTTCTTAAGATATTAGCAGTTTTATTTTTCGGCCGATGACGTCATTCAGCCACTCAAAATATTATATCGCCTCAAAACAGGCAGAAAATTATACGAAACATTTGTTTTTCATTTGTGCTGTTTTGTGCTGTGACAGTTTTCACAATTTTGCAAGTGTATTTCTAAAATTATTAATTATTTTTGTGAAGAAGTAAAAGGTAATTAGAGTGCTCGCTGGATCACCTCTGAAGTAAAATAATAAGCGATCAGGTGCTCTTCGGAGATCCCAAGATCCCAAGTGGGCAAACGACTTACTGGATGAAAAAAGGAGATCCGAGGCTTTGCTATGATTTTAATTCATGTCAAATGCGTTTCGACTTACAGCTTCATTAGGGAACTTGATGAAGACATACGTCGAAACGCGTTGGGTGCCTCGGATTTACTTTTTTCATCCAGTAATTATTATTTTTACAGAAATTTCCGCTCAGTTGATGGCGGAAAACTCTGCAAAACTAGTGAAGATAAATGATCTGAGGCTGTGGAAAAGTCTGTATTATTATATAAAATATGAATCAAAAGCAAGTTACTAAAGACTGAGTTGTGCTAAAGCAGCTGCCGTCAGCTGAGTGGAAATTTTCTGCCTGTTTTGAGGCTATTTAACAGTTTGAGGGGCTGGATGACGTCATCGGACCAAAAATAAAACTGCTTAAGAACCATAACAGCAACAAATGAAACTTTTTGCAGCACAAAACAGCTCAAATGAAGCACAAACAAATGGCACTATTTTAGAGCATTCTGAAGCTTCCTGTGGGGCTGGTTCACCCCAGTTTGACCTACGAAAGAATCATTAATAGCACAAACTAAACTTTTTGCAGCACAAAACAGCACCAACGATTGACATAGTTTTTGTGTAGGTTTGCATTCGATGTGGGGCCAGCTTCACGCAGGTGGTTTAAAGTCAAACTGTGAAACATTCCAGACAAAGCAACAACGTCTTATCAAAAAATTGCTCAGAGGCGAGACACTGCAGGTGAATAGAAAAAAATCTTAAATTTAGACATTAATTTAAACTTCTTTTGCTGTTTACTCACATAAATGCAAAAAAATGTATAAGTTTAGTTTTGAATCACATCCATAGTAGATCTGACTGAAAATTTGTCTAAAAATTCTAATTGTGCCTCATATGATAAATAAATCAGACTTGAAATTAGATATCAAAACTCCTTCTTTTTTTTCTTTTTTAATAATTTTATTTATATTTTTCAATATAATATATCAAGAGCAAATTACAAAATATGTGTACCAAACATCATATTTGTGCTTAAATAATAAATAAAACAAATAAGTAAACAAATAAATAAATACAACAATAACAACACTACTATATAATAACACAAAACTCCTTCTGTATGTTTTGTTAAAATATTGTTGAGTACAAGATTGCAAGATTGGAAAGGTTACTCTAGTCCTGGTTCAGTCCAGGTCTAGTTCTGGTTTAGTTCTGGTCTAGTCCTGGTTCAGTCCTGGTCTAGTCCTGGTTCAGTCCTGGTCTAGTCCTGGTTTAGTCCTGGTCTAGTCCTGGTTCAGTCCTGGTTTATTTCTGGTCTAGTTCTAGTCTAATCCTGGTTCAGTCCTGGTCTTGTCCTGGTTCAGTCCTGGTCTAGTCCTGGTTCAGTTCTGGTTCAGTCCTGGTCTAGTTCTGGTTCAGTCCTGGTTCAGTCCTGGTTCAGTCCTGGTTCAGTCCTGTTTCAGTCCTGGTCTAGTCCTGGTTCAGTCCTGGTTCAGTCCTGGTCTAGTCCTGGTTCAGTCCTGGTCTAGTCCTGGTTCAGTCCTGGTCTAGTTCTAGTTCAGTCCTGGTTCAGTCCTCGTCTAATCCTGGTTCAGTCCTGGTCTAGTTCTGGTTCAGTCCTGGTTCAGTCCTGGTTCAGTCCTGGTCTAATCCTGGTTCAGTCCTGGTCTAGTTCTGGTTCAGTCCTGGTTCAGTCCTGGTCTAATCCTGGTTTAGTCCTGGTCTAGTTCTGGTTCAGTCCTGGTTCAGTCCTGGTCTAGTTCTGGTTCAGTCCTGGTTCAGTCCTGTTTCAGTCCTGGTCTAGTCCTGGTTCAGTCCTGGTTCAGTCCTGGTTCAGTCCTGGTCTAGTCCTGGTTCAGTCCTGGTCTAGTCCTGGTTCAGTCCTGGTCTAGTTCTGGCTCAGTCCTGGTCTAGTTCTGGCTCAGTCCTGGTCTAGTTGTGGTTCATTTCTCAGTAAAAACTAAAAAGTGTTAGGATGAAATAAGCAACACCACATGTTTGCTGTAAATTGTCTCCTGCCCGGAGATGATTAAGAAACACCACGAGGAGAAGATAACACCCAGAAACAGTTTGACATTAAAACACAAGCACATTTTCAAGTTTTCAACCCCCAAACTCACAAACTTTTTAAACCAAACCCAGAAGACTACATTTTTGGCCTGTTGCTTGTTATTCTTCTAACACTGTTCTTCCTGCAGCTTCACACGGCTCTGCACTTGGCTAAACTGAACACGCACAGAGAAGCACAAAATCAGCTGCCTGTACCTGGTGTGGGAGAGCACCGAGCGTCTCCTGTTGTCCACATCACACCAGTCCAGTATTCACCGCCTCTGTCCACGAATACTGCACAAGTGATCAACTCAAAGAAAATACCTCTCCAATGCGTCTCAAACTATCAGGGCAAGGTGACTGTTTGATATTATGGTATAGTTGCTGAATAATCTTGTTGAACTTGTATTTTCCACATAAAGAAAAAGCTGGAGTTGTCGTTTTTTGAGTTGTCCTGTTATTTAAAGATACAGAATGGAACCTGTGCTCTTACGTTTTATTACAATCACAAATGAAAATTGGATTGCCAGAACCTTAAACTAGTGTTTCCCAAACTTTTTTTCTGGGGACCCATATTTTAAAAGTCAAAAAAATCACAAAACAAAGGAGGATTTGACCATTATTGAAAAGTTTTAACAATAAAAAAGAGTAATTGAACCAGAAATAAAAGGATCCATAAGTCGCCTATTTCTTTTTCTTTTCAACATTCAATTGAACCGGCAATATTGGAACAAAATAGTCAATAAAATAATTACAAAAAAAATTATACAAAACATCTCTTAACGTTTCTAATGATAGCTGGGCGTGTCTGTGTTTTAGCTCTCTCATGTGTCAGAACTGTATACTGCAGACCTAAATGCAGATCGTAACAAGGTGACACAAAAAATTAAAAAAATTAAAAATCTTTTGCGACCCACTCTTTGGGAAACAATGCCTTATAGAGCCCATATTACACTATTTTCTGATCTATGTTATAATGTTGTTTCCTCATCACAAACACATCTGGAATTGTGTTTTCTTTAACTCACAAATCCTGCATGTTTAGACTGAGTTCTTCTCTCAAACAGAAAACACTGTTAAAACTTGTGACGTCATGTGGTAAGGGCTTCACTGTGTTTTTAAACTTCATACACCTTCACTGGACTTTGACTTAGACTTAACAAACTTTATTCACTGGATAAAACCAATCTCTAGGTAAGTTAAAATGACTTAAATTATGAACATTTTAGTCAGTTCAACTTGATAAGTAAAATTATCTACCAGTGGTTTAAGTGTGTTTTTCGTAATTTAAGCAATATTCGATTTTGTTTCTTATTTTAAGTGCAAAAAGTTGTTGTTTTTCTTATTTTAGCCATTTTTATCACCCGATAGTTTACGTGGATGCACCTCTGGGTCCGTCCCGATACTCAGTCCTGGTTTAGTCCTGGTTCAGTTCTGGTTTAGGCCTGAGACTGGGACCAGGACTAGGACTGAGACCAGGACTGAAACCGGTTCAGTTCTGATTTAGACCTGATTTACTCCTGTTTTACTCCTCTTTTAGTCCTGGTTCAGTCCATATGCAGCGCAAAAGTCGGGCATCGCAGTTTAAGTCACAGACATTAGAAACTTTTTTTTCCATTATTCATTTAAATACAAAATCGAAAACGGAAAAAACAAATCGTCATCTGTTTTTTCATTTTGGTTTTGGAGACAGATAATGAAGAAAATAGTTTTTTCATTTTCTTATTTTGGGTTTTATTTTGAAAAAACAAATGACCCAATGATATGAATGATTGGAAACCTTTATAGTTTTTGCTCTACTGCCACCTGCTGGTTACTCCAGAAAGTCCAAAGAACAAATCAGTGTTACGTTTGTCACCAGTATTCAGTATTTGATTTAAACAGTTATGTTACTTTTATAACATTTTATATCTAAAGTCCATCCATAGATCTTGTTTCTCTTTATCCAGGCCTAAGTTTGGTGAACAGTGGTTTATTTCCCTCACCCCAAATGCTTCCTCCAGCTCTTCCATAAGACCCCACACCATTCCCAGGCCAGTTGAGAGACAGAAGAATCCTCTATCTCTTCAGAAAACGCCAAATTCCACCAACTCCACTTTGCACGCCGCATTAATTACCTTGTCATTGTCTTGCTTTGTGTTGACCTTTCCTACTCTACTCTTCCTGCGGCCTGAGTGCGTCCTTCATTGTCCCTCTGTCCGCCCTCAAAACAAAACCAGCTCGCACGATCCCAACGCAAACACTTGACCATCAGATAAGATAAAGTGAAGATTTACAACCCCGCCCCACCCACTTACCCTCTGTTTGCCCCTCCTGTCACCCTCCCTCCCCTCGCCTGAACCCCTCCGAAGCTCTTTTCTTCTTCCTCTGTCTCCGCTATAAATCACGACGTTCATTCATTAGTCCGGTGTCAGGGTTGCACCGCCCACTGGACAACGGGGAGAGAGTCCAGGAGAGGAGAGGTGAAAAGGGAAGGCTGGCCCCCACTTAGAGTCCCGTTTGAAAAACCCAGCGCACCAATTTCCATGTTAATTTGCCTGTGTCGGTGAGATGGATGTTAGTGGGTTTTGGGTCGGTGTGGTGCATACATACAACAGCCCAATGAAGCTATTATGTGAACAGAAGGGTCACGGCGCGGGGGGTAAATCAGTTAGAGGCTCATGGACGAACAGATCATGTGTCTCCATTGATACTCCGCAGCTGATGTCAACGACGTTCCCTGGAGGTGTGACAACGCTAACTGTAGGCCATGCTCCGTCTGAAGGTCTCTAACTTTAAAAAGACCTCATTTCCTAGTTCGCCAGAGTGTTGGAGACGTGTGGAGAGACTTTTTAAAAATATTCCATCCAGTATTTGCAGAGGTCGCTGGTGCTAGGCTCGTGCATGTCAATGGCCATAGATATCCTGCCACTAAAAACAGTCTTGCCCACTCCACAAAACACCTGAAGCAAATCTATTATTACACCAGACTGTTGATGTGAATGTCTGTGTTGATCGAATCATTTAAGAAGTAAAACCAACCTTGCATTTGAAGGTTTTATGTCTGAGTAGCAGCAGTGAGTTGTACTTCCTGATAGAAAGCTTGGCAGAGGCGGACTTACATCACCTAGCATCTATCTTACCGCGGCAAAGTAAAATTCCGCTGCTGTTGAGAAAGTAGTCCCTCAACATGCGACTATTCATGCGATACAAAGTTAGTTTTATTTCAAACATTATTTTATCAACACAGACATTTACGTCGACAGTCTGGTGTAAAAATAGATTTGCCTCGGCTGCTTTGTGGAGTGAGTAAGACTGTTTTTAGTAGCAGGAATAACTATGGCCATTAACATGCACTAGCCTAGCACCAGTGACCTCTGCAAATACAAGGACTGGATGGAATATTTAAAAAAGTGTCTCCACACATCTCCAACACTCTGGCTCACTAATAAATGAGGCCCTATGTCCAAAATTCTGAACTATCCCTTTAAACTTTAGACTTTAAAGGGCTCATATTATGTAAAATTGACTCTTATGAGCTTTAAGCCATGTTAGAATGTTGCTGTTTCCTCAAAAACACACCCAGAGTTGTGTTTTGTTTCATTCACACATGTATCGAAGCTATAATTCCAAATCTTAATATGCTGTGTTCCACCTTGTGATGTCAGTTCAGTTTAGCTCAGTAGAGACTGGTGAATTAATGTGATTCTAATGAATGTGTATGGCAGGAGTCTCGATCTTTTTTCTCCAGTGAGATTTACGAAAGAAAAATACCAGAGAACTACCAATTTCAGCAATTGCAAGAAACTGAGTAAATATAATTGCCACGGCCTTAGATTGGATACAGTTATATGCTTATAAAACATAAACCATTATCCATTTATCAGTGCACCAAGTTAGGCATCAAAATAATACATTTATAGTGGTAATTAATCGATTTTTACTTATTATCCACAATACATAGAATTCAGAAATCCGTTGGCGAGTTACTTGGAAGGGGTTGAAGATAGATACTGGTAGCTACAGGCTGGAGACCCCCTGGTGAGTTTGAAAACACAGTGGAGCCCTTCCTGTATTCCTGAAATTTATACTATGGAAAGATTTCACTCAATCTGTCCAAACCCGTTATTAACATGTAAAGGCTCAGTACGGTCTCCACCCCCAGGAAACCCTGTGTTGTACTACCTGTCCTCAAATGTAAGTTAGTTGTGAATTGATTAGCACAGATCTATGAAACAAAAGTCACGCTGCTTTAATATATATGTAGCTTGTATTTCTGTATAAATACTCAGAGCTCAGATGCTCTGGAGGGGAAGGAAGAGGAGATGCTCTGGAGGGGATGCTCGGGGAGGAGATACTGGGGAGATGTAGAGAAGTGGTGAGTGGAGAGAGGAGACTCAGGAGAGGCTGTTGGTCTCTGGCCAGGGCAGACCTAGGCCCTGTGCATATCTGCTGCAACAAGAAGAATAAACCTTTGTCTGTATTCCAAAAACTCATCGGGCTTTGCAAATGGATTAATTATTCTTTCTTCAAGAGATCTATATCATTTTTTTCCACAACAACAGTTTTCAGTTCAGAGAAAATAACCTAAATATGCAGAGTTTGTGTGTTAAACTTGAGCGAACAAAACAAAACACAACTCCAGGTCTGTTTGTGATGAGGAAACAAGATAATAACAAACATCAGAAAATAGCGTAATATGGGCCGTTTAAATTGTCGTACTTTCATTTGGCTTTATATCTGTGCTATCCCTCAGTGGTCCAGGCAGGTTCCGCAGTGGTCCATGGGCGTATACTCGTCTATGTGCTCTTATACTTGTCCTGTTACATCTCAAAATGATTCTAACTCTAACATTGATTGAATTTCAATAAAAACGTTAAATATTATGTCGCGTCTCACTGCATCCAAAGACACCTGACACTGGATTATTCACCATCCACATCATCTGTATGCAAACTATATGGTTGCCACGGTGACAGTGACAGGCTGCATAGTGCTGTGTAGGAGCTGCTGACAGATACAATGGCTCTCTTTGACACTGTGTGATTTCTATCGACTTGTGTCTTCCTGTACCTGATAGCCGCATTGATCCGGCTCCATTCAGCCAATAAAAGTGCAAATGCGAGAGCAGACCCGAGACCGAGCAACCGCGTGCATCTGACTGACACCACAATATTCCCCCATCTCACACGAAGGTTATTGATTACCGCTTAATTGAATAATGAATGTATTAACATGCGTCGTCACGGTAACCACAGCTGCCAGTCAATGTTTACCGCAATACATCTGTTGAAGAATGAATTTACATGTCGTACTATACTTGATCTGTACTTGATTTATATTGTCTTAAAGCAGATCTATGGACTCTGAGCTTTTAAACATGATATGTTTGTTTCCTCTTCTCATTGTCTCTCTCGAAGTTGTATTTGGAGTGATTCATACATGTTCGAATAATCTTTAATCACTTATTCCGAAGAAGCCGTATTGCAGATTAACCCCCATTTTCACCGACACCATATGCCCTCTGTACTTATTTCATTCTTCTGTTTTACTTTCTTAATCAGTGATGCAGTTATCCATTGGAGGTGCTGACTCTTTGTTGTGATGATGTTCACAGCGACGTCAGCTCCCACTGGGCATCACGGTTTTCAAACACAAAAATCAGTGGACTTGTTTCTTTTGTTAAGTAATTTTAGATGAATATTACAATTTAAAATGTATGAGTTATAATACTGATCCACAGGTGTCTTAGATTATACTAGTAGGGGTGTGCAAAAATACCAAAATATTGATATTGTGGGCTGCTCTATCGGTATATATCTGTTTTCTGGTATATTTTACAAAATTATTTTGTTACAGCAGTTCACTTTTGTTGCTTGTTTAGTGGAAGGAAACTCGTTTGTGCAACACATTTGACATTTTCACTGTTTTGAAGATTAAAATCATAGGTGGAGTTTTTGCGGCAGAGGCAGGGGAAGCAGTGTCCCCCCTAGTGGCTGAAATACGTCATGACACTGAGTCTGTAACACGGCCAATACAAATATTTTCTTTTTTTTTTTTTTTATGTATTAATATTTTACATATGTCAATAAAACAAAAGGATTGTATGAAATAACTATGAATCCTATTATATTTTATTTTGTAATAAATTCGTTTTTGAGTAGTGATGAGCTGTTCATTCATTTATAGCATAGTTATCAGTGGATATTCTTTGACCCAAAAGGATATTCAATGATTTTTTTAAACATCCTCCTTCTTCAACTGCAGTAGTGCTGTGATGTTAAAATGTTAAAAGTCAAACTCCCCCTATGATTAAAATATGTGTGTTTCATAGTAACTTTGCAGAAGAAGTGGTTTAACAAAGACTTTTAGTATCGTAGCCATGATTTAGCCTTTATTTTCATGGAATCACTTTGAAATATATAATATCAAATCGTATCAAATTGAAAGCTCACTATATCGAGATACGTATCCTGTCATATGTATCGTATCGGTATGTATCGTATCGGCAACTCATTAATGATACCCAGCCCAAGTAATTATAGAGCAAAACAATCTTTATTCAATTTTTAAAAAACAGAGCTAGTTCATTTTTAACATTTTGCAGAGGTCGTCCTCACAAATTATTCACCACAATGAGTTTATTTGCGCTTTTCACAACTTTTAGACACCAGAGTGGAGTTTTGTTCTCAGGCTACAAAGCCACTAACATGCTGACAGTGCACCACCAGCCTTACTAGTTCATGGACGATAAAAGCGATTTATTATTAAATGCAGAAAACAGACCCCAGGAGCTGCTTTTACTATGTATCTGATCGGTGAGCAAAAGCACTTTTACGTTATTAAATAAGAAAAAAAATCTGTTAGAGTCCCTTTATATACTGGTTTATAAATGATTTCTCAGAATAGATTTGATTAGAGCACAGAGTCGCTAACAGTAAACTCATGTCTGTCTTTAAACACCTGATTCCCAGTGGCGTCCTCGTTTCTTTGGCAGCTGCAGATCTAATCGTGTTTGGTCAGATCAATACTCTTCTATTATAGTGTATAAATGTGGTAAATGGAAAAGACTGGCTTGAGTGACTCTGACAGATGGAGAATAAAACAGTAACATGTGAAAGGAAGGTGGATGTGAATGCACCAGAGGGAAAAAAAAGAAGAAAATAAAAAGAAGAAATGCTGAACTATCAATTGAAAGAAAAAAAAAAAAGGTTGTGGAATAAAATGTAGTAGCCTGAGAGTTGAAGAGATGAGGCTGTGATAGTGTTGCTCATTCCGGTCTAGTCCAGTCCAGTCCAGCTTTGCTTCAATTGTAGGGAGTATTATACCTCTGATGACGCAGTACTAAGCTCTCAGTAAAAAAAAAAAAAAAAAAAAAAAAATTAGGACTCAATTAATCGTTTTCTGGACTAAACATAGACTCCAAAACATATATGTGCTTAGATGAACAGTTTTATGACCCCAAACTGACAAAAGAAATGTGTTAAAGTTTTGTTTTTTTCTTGTCTCAGTGGAGAAAAAACCTGGACCCTCTTCTTATTAATTCATAGAAAACCATTTGAGGCTTCTTCTTCCCTGGGGCCCTTAAATATCTGTTGACGGGAATCCCACCAAAGCACTTAGCCTACTGTTGGTGTGTTTCTTTTTCTTTTCTTTTTTTTTTAAAACTTGTTTTATTATTCCTTTTTTTTTTTTGTGTGTGTGCAAACCACATGTAGTAATGAAACAGCAGTAAAAATACAATAAAATAAAATGACATGAAATAAACTTACAGTGTAGAGACAGGTACATACATACACTACCGGTCAAAAGTTTTAGAACACCATCATTTTTCCAGTTATTTATTGCAATTCAAGTCGTGCAAGTCCAATGAAGAGCTTGAAATGGTACAAAGGTAAAAACTGAACAGACAGAGGTTAAAAAAAAGGATAAAAGATACAAAACACAAGTCCAAGCTCTGCCAAAACTACCTCAGGAAAAAAAAGAACAAGATGGTGAGCTTGAAAACGTGTGTCCAGCACAGTGTCCAGATTTAAACCCCATCGAACTGGTTTTGGGATGAACTGGACAGACAAGTGAAAACAAAGCAACCTACAAGTGCCACACATTTATGGAAACTTTTGCAATAGACTTGGGAAGAACTTTATGAAGAATATTTGATTTCTGTTGTAAAAAGAATAAGCCACGAGTGTATTCAGCTGTTACATCCGCCAAAGGTTTGAGTCAGATGTTTAGAATATATTTTCGTCTATAAAATTGTTTCCATGATTTCTTTTTTCAACTAAAATTGCTTATTTATTCTATGCTTTCATTTCAGAGTGCAATGACACGATAAACAGTGAAAAAATGGAAAAAGTGTGGTGTTCTAAAACTTTTGACCAGTAGTGTATCTATTAATTTACTGTTCATAATATTGCCCATAAACTCATACCTATATAAAAGGTAATCATTCATTTTAAATATAGGCTTGCATCGAAGACTGTTTGGCCATGAATAAATCTGTCTTCTAACCTTGCTGTTATTTGCTCTATATGATACACATCTTTTATTTTACTTTTCTACTGGGTAATTGTGGCGGGCAACAGCCTGAACCAGAAGATATTTATCATTTTTTTGGGAAATTAAGAGTTACATTTTCAACAAGTGAAAATTACAATTTGATCTAATGATATTTGGAAAAGTTCCCAACAGCTCAGACAGATATTTCTAAAAAGTGAGTGTGTATACATGCACATCAATAACCCGGTTATTAGCCATATCCCGGTTATGTCAGTATTCGGGTTACTGCGTATACATGCGCACTGAGAAACCGGGATACTCATATCCGCGTGTACATGATCAAATGGAGTATCCCGGTTTCTTGACATAATCTTACAAATGTGCAGGCGCAAATATTAACTTAAATCAATTTAATAAACCAGGAAAAATACAAACCGTGAGCTCCTTTAGCATAAGAAGCCAAGGAGCTACGAGATCTCCCACAATCCACTGTGCAGATTCTTCATTAAAATCTTCTGCATAAATAAACTCAACTTTACAACATATAAACCATAAACACTATAGAGCCACATCAGCCCGTTTGATCATATAATTCAGCTGTGATCACATTTGCGCACTCAACTTTATGTTGCAGTGACCGGGGTACTGCGTATACATGCCACAAGTAACCCGGTTACTATCGGAATAAACCAGCTACAGTAACCCGGTTTCTAATAACCGGGATACTGCCATAACCGGGATACTGAAACCGGGTTACTGCATATACATGCACCATCAAGAAACCGGGATACTCAAAAAACCCGATCATAACCGGGTTACTGATGTGCATGTATACGCAGGTTACTTGTGGTATGTATACGCAGTACAAATGTGATCACAGCTGAATTATATGATCAAACGGGCTGATGTGGCTCTATAGTGTTTATGGTTTATATGTTGTAAAGTTGAGTTTATTTATGCAGAAGATTTTAATGAAGAATCTGCACAGTGGATTGTGGGAGATCTCGTAGCTCCTTGGCTTCTTATGCTAAAGGAGCTCACGGTTTGTATTTTTCCTGGTTTATTAAATTGATTTAAGTTAATATTTGCGCCTGCACATTTGTAAGATTATGTCAAGAAACCGGGATACTCCATTTGATCATGTATACGCGGATATGAGTATCCCGGTTTCTCAGTGTGCATGTATACGCAGTAACACGAATACTGACATAACCGGGATATGGCTAATAACCGGGTTATTGATGTGCATGTATACGCACTCACTGATATCGTATCGTCAAAAGTTTCACAATAATATCGTGGGCTGTCACAGTATATCGACTTACAAGTTCCTTTGTTTAAATGCATGGTTTTCTAGTAGCAACAGCTTATAAACATTGGGAACTACATATTCCATGATTCATTTCAGTGCAAACAACATGAAGAAATGTGTTTTTTACTTGAAGTCTAGGGATTATGACAGAAATAATTGACACCAAAATCTTTTCGAGGTATTTTAAAAGCAAAAAAGTGTCAGTCTATCTACAATTACACTAGCCTTTCCAAAATATCGTAATAAATACCGTACTGAGAGATTAGGATATTGTTACATCCCTACTAAACAGTTTTCAGTTTCACATTTTACATCTCTCCAAAATATTGCCAGTTGGTGTTTTGAGCAACAACAATCAATAGACAGATAAAGAGATAAATAGATACTTTATGATCCTGAAGGAAATTCCATTACACTCCTTGTTATTACTGAGACATTCTAGTTGTTTTGTTGTCAGCAGATTTTCTTTTGCCTTGAGTATTTTCATCTAGTGCCAAATCCAACACTCTAAAACCCAGTCTGATGTCATTCTCCTTTTGCATAACTCATATCACACATCTGCACTGTAAAAACGCTACACTTCTACTCATAACATTAGCTGTATTTTCATATTCTCCAGTGTGGAAAACGTCGTCCATTTAAGCAGAACAGAAGACCACCAACAGTTTATAATGTTATTCTTCATACAAACATACACAAAAACATACAGACTGTTCAAGCGTGTAGTGTTGGCCATGTCTAATTTGGGTCACTGCTTATGGGTCAGATACTGGAGCAAAAAAAATACTCAAGATAAAGGAAAAGTATTACGTGAAACTTAAATCTCCTTAAATAAAAGTATTAACGTACTTTAAGAGGAAAAAGTAAAAGTATTTCCCATGGATTTTGAGGTGTTACAAAGCTTCAAATGTAATGGTTTTGATGAAGATTTGTGCTGAATTTTTGTTCAATCATCAGAAACAAATAAGTTTTTCTTTTCCCTAGCTCTTTTTATTTGTGTTTGCTCAAACTATGAATGTGTTCAAAATAACTCCTCAGCTTTTTCAGCACGTCTCATCTTCTTTTCAGTTCTGTTAAAAAATATAGGAGTAGAAAGCACAGAAACAAAAGTAAAAAAGTATCCACTGTAAAATGTACTTCACTATGTAACGTTGAAGGTTGAGGGTCCGCTACTTGCTTGTCTTCATAGAGATTTCTTTGCCTGGATTGTTTCGTAGCAGGGCATTAAAGGGACAGTTCGGAATTTTGCACATAGGGCCTCATTTCCTAGTGAGCCAGAGTACTGTGGATATGTGGAGACACTTTTTTAAATGTTCCATCCAGTCCTTGTATTTGCAGAGGTCACTGGTGCTAGGCTAGTGCATGTCAATGGCCATAGTTATCCTGTCACTAAAAACAGTCTTACCCACTCCACAAAACACCTGAGGCAAAACAACTCAAGACTGAATGTCTGTGTCGATAGAATAATTTTAGAAGTAAAACCAATCTTGCATTTGAAGGATTTATGTCTGAGCAGCAGCAGCAAGTTGTACTTCCTGATAGAAAACTTGGCAGCGGTGAACTGATATATGAGAAAATAGTCCCTCAACATGCGATGATTCATGCGATACAAGGTTAGTTTTATTTCGAACATTATTCTATCAACACAGACATTTACATCGACAGTCTGGTGTAATAATAGTTTTGCTTTGGGTGTTTTGTGGAGTGGGTAAGACTGTTTTTAGTGGCAGGATAACTATGGCCATTGACATGCACTAGCCCTAGCACCAGCGACCTCTGCAAATACAACGACTGGATGGAATATTTAAAAAAGTGTCTCCACATGTGTCCAACAGTCTGGCTCACTAGGAAATGAGGTCCTATGTCCAAAATTCTGAATGGACCCTTTAAACACATTTTCCTTGCAGTTGTTCAGGTGTTTAATAGCTTACTATGTGCAAGCTTGCTTCTCCATAGAGCTTTCCACTAGACTGTCTCCATTGTGATTATCAAGTTTATTTCAAGTCAAAACAGTAATATCAAGCAGGTAGTGGACCCTCTTCCAGAAAAGTTACGCAATGCACTTTTAAGTAAAGTACAGGTACCTAAAAAGTATGCTAAAGTACACTTCTACTTTTACTGCATTGCGTTCCACCACATGCCATATAAAGCTCTATTTGGCACAGTTTTAAGTCTCTGAAGCAGGAAGAACCTGGAGGGCGACTGAACCAGCGTGTGCATATGGGCTAATGGGACGCAGCCATACAGTGTGGTAACATGGTGATTTCTTATTATATGGTCGGTGGACGGGTGGGTGGTCCACTCTGTTCCATGGCTCTGGTGCTGGGGGGCTTCCTGTAGAAACATATGGAGAGGAAGGCAGACAGGATAATCCCATTGGCTTTCCACAAAACGCATTGTAATCCAGCGCTGGCAGCTACGCACATACGGTGACAACACGGTTAAATTGTGGAAAGTTTGAAGTCGCCCCAAGACCTTAAATAATGTTTTATGGCGTAGCAAATCTGCTTGACTGGCTCCAACAAAGCTCAGTTTCTAAATATTAAGACGGTTAAATTCTTGACAGACTGAGCGCAGCATGGAACTTACAACTTTGAATTTGAAACAGCAGACCTTTCACAGACTTGAAGTTAATATATAGGCTTGCTAAGTCAAGAATCCCCAAGCAAAAGAGCCTAATGATAAATCAATGGAGATTTTAAGATGTTTAAAGATGTTTAAAGGTCTTATATTACCCAAATTGGACTCTTGTGAGCTTTAAGATATGTTAGAATGCTGTTACCTCACCAAAAACACCTTGAGTTGTGTTTTCTTTCACTCACACACTTTTGAGTAATCTTGCATTATTAGTTTCTACCTTAATGAGCTTGGCTGAAATCAACTGAAATAGTATATAAACAAGATCTTAAAATTTTAGACTAGTGGTCATCAAACTATAGCCTGATTGAGCCTCTGATCTCGCAATGTTAGAATTTGTTTGCTTGACAGTAGGCGGGTACTTTTTTTCATTTAACCAATCACTGCTATTTGACCGTGACATATGTAACGCGCCACTAACGGGGCTAACTGGTAAATTAAGCTTTTCCTAAATCCCATAAGAAGAAGGGCAATAACGTCTTTTCCCTTTGATAAAATTCACCAAACATTCGCTTTGTTCCGGATTTAAATCCTCAACCTCGGGAATCATTGCCAACGTGGAATATATGGCTCTTCGCCCAAACTTGCACTTCCGGGGTTTTTGGAAACCGTCTAGTGTATTCTGATTCCTGACCAAGTCGTTGGAGAGAAATGAAATTGAGCGGGGGCACTAGGTGGCGCCAGCTTGGCTAATCAAACTAAGGCCCGCAAGCAAACTCCGGCCCTCCCTGCCCCCACCACTTGAACTGGCCCTATGAGGCAATCTTCAAAAGTTGTCATATTTACATGAATGACGTATTTACATGAATTTTCATCACCTGACAATCTCGAGATCAAAAAGTGACAGTCAACGCACACACAGAGTTCTGTAGTGCAGTTAAGGACAGCAAAATGACTTGTGTTAAAGTACAAAAAGTTGACAGGGAGTGCCAAGTTTTCAAAGAACAGAGGATGACTGATCATTTTTTGTTCAGGGTAAGGACCGTGCAGTTTGTCTGGTATGTAAAGAAAGTGTGGCAGTTTTCAAAGAATATAATCTGCATTGTCAGGGTCATACAGTTCTGTTATACGGCCGACCCGACTCCGGCCGCCATCACAGTGAGGAGCAATAATGTGGCCCCCAGAGAAAAAAGTTTGGTGACCCCTATTTCAGACAAAAAACTCACCAAAGACCCACCATCACTGCATTATTTTGAAGAAACACAACATATTAGGTTTTGATAACACGATAAAACCCACAGAGTCACATTACAAGAATTTGTTAAAAAAAAGAAATAAATAAATCAGAACAGATCAACAAGAGCAAGCTCAGAAGTGATTGTATAATACCATCAAGGAAAAGTGCCTTTGGACAGCGGTGTCGGCGGCAAGGTGGGGCATTTGAGGGCCGTGCCCCCCTAGCGGCAACTGGTGCCTCACCCCCCAGCACAGGCCGTTATTATTACTATTTAAAAATGATTTTAATTGGCGCATTTCACTTCGGGCTGAGGGCACAAACTTTACGATATCACAGTCTCTGTTTATTTAGTGTAGTGTGATTGGACAACTGTCCTGTCACTCACGTCAACCTGCTGCGTCAACTCGTAGCTGCTTCACGATTAGCGGCAGCTGCTACTTTAGCCTAAAGCTCCACACAGGAAATGGCGAGAACAGAGTCAAAGACACTGACAGACCCGCCGCCGGGACCCGGGACTGTCACTACCGCTGCTGGGGCCGGGACATTCTTTGCCGGGACTCGGGACAGTCGCCACTGGGGCCTTCACCTTATGAACAACTAAATGATTAATTGAAAGAATAATCACAAGATGAATTGATCACCAAAATAACTTTTAGTTGCAACCTTAGCAGATTCCCACCAGTCACGTAGTGTTAAATATTTAATTTTATAAATATACTATTAATACTCTACACAATAAAGATACATTTAGATTATCTTTATTTATTTCAGATTCAAGAGATTTTATTGTCATCTTCATAGGAAGCAATAGTTTAACGCATCAAACACTGCATTAGTTTTGATGTGAAGCACAATATTACAGGTGTAAAACCCCACCCAATAACCCCTGAAGTACTAACTCCAGTGTAAACATTAGCACAGTAAGGACATTCAGGGCAGCACATATATAATAATGCAACAATGCAAAGTCCAGGTCACTGATATTTTATTGGTGGATGTGGTTATTGTCCATGGGAGAAAGGCAGAGAGGGAAAGGGGGCAGTGTTCAGCAGCCTCACAGCCGGGGGATACAGGCTGTTGGTCAGCCTGGTTGTTCAGGTGTTTATGGACCTGTGCTTTCTAACTGAGGGCAGCAGGTGGAAAAGGTGATGAGTAGGCTGGTGCCGGTGACGCAGACCACGGGTCATATAGATGCTACTGATCTGTGGGAGAGTCACAGTGACTTTCCCCACTGTTTTTACCACCCGCTGGAGAGTGTGTAGGTCAGCTTAGTGCAGCAGGAGAACCACACAAAAACTCCAGATGTCAGAACACTTCAGATGGCACAGTTGTAGAAGTTCCTCATTAGTGGACTGGAGATGTTGGCGCTCCTCAGTTTCCTCAAGTAGTAAAGGCGTTGTTGGGCCTCCCCACAGCTCAGGCAGTGTGAATGCCTCAGGACAGGTCCTCAGTCACGGTCACCCTTTCTCCAGGCGTTTAGTCTTCTATATGAGCTTCATCACTTGTTTTTGAGTCCTCCAAAAACCATTTGTCTCTTTTTGTTCCTCCATTAAATCCACAGGTCCAGTGTGCTCCTCAGCACCTGCACAGTTACAATATAACACAGGGATCAGACAGTAAAAATCTTGTTACAAAACTTGCAAAGATTTAGTATAGGTTCTTTTCTCTCACCACTGTTGGGCCAAGTCTCTTATTGGACCAGGCCTCGATCACCCCTTACTCACATGTGGCCGAGAACATCTGATGGGTCACACTCCAGAAAAGTTTCTGGATCCTAAAACACACGTTTAGTGTAACTTTACATTCTACTTTATCACCCAGATTTAAATTATTTTCAGATAATAACTTACAGAAGTCTGTGGATCATCTGACTGGAGCGAGACAAGCCACTGCAGCTGCATACGTCTCAGCAGAGCTGGCGATGACTGTGGCTCCTAAAAGTGCAATAAAAGTCATTATTTATCATTTTTTCATTATTAATTTTCTCATTTCTCAGAATACCTTGTGTTCTAACGTTACGATCAGGGCTCCCTCTGGTGGTGGTTGTGGA
The DNA here is from genome assembly GCF_026225935.1 of Boleophthalmus pectinirostris. Classification (NCBI taxonomy): domain Eukaryota; kingdom Metazoa; phylum Chordata; class Actinopteri; order Gobiiformes; family Gobiidae; genus Boleophthalmus; species Boleophthalmus pectinirostris. The sequence continues at coordinate 13,023,408 of NW_026571018.1, forward strand.
CGACACCAAGGACAGCTCCATCAGCGACGCGCCTTTCTTTTAAAAGTGAACAACAGTCTTTAGTAATTAATACAAATATTACGTTAGTATTAGTCTTTACTCACCAGGACACGATGGCTCTGACTGGAACACATAGATGCTACTGATCTGTGGGAGAGTCACCCCAGTGACTTTCCCCGCTGTTTTTACCACCCGCTGGAGTGTGTAGGTCAGCCTTAGTGCAGCAGGAGAACCACACAAAAACTCCAGATGTCAGAACACTTCAGATGGCACAGTTGTAGAAGTTCCTCATTAGTGGACTGGAGATGTTGGCGCTCCTCAGTTTCTTCAAGTAGTAAAGGCGTGGTTGGGCCTCTCCACAGCTCAGGCAGTGTGAATGCTTCAGGACAGGTCCTCAGTCACGGTCACCCTCTCTACTACCTCAGTGCAGACAGAGAGTTTTATGGTTGTTTTGCCCATTTTAGTTGAAGTCCACAATAATCTGCTTGGTTGTTACCATGAGGCCAGATGTCACACATCGTTCCTGTAGTCCGTCTCATCATCACTGTCCTTTTTCTCCAGGCGTTTAGTCTTCTATATGAGCTTCATCACTTGTTTTTGAGTCCTCCAAAAACCATTTGTCTCTTTTTGTTCCTCCATAATCCACAGGTCCAATGTGCTCCTCAGCACCTGCACAGTTACAATATAACACAGGGATCAGACAGTAAAAATCTTGTTATAAAACTTGTAAAGATTTAGTATAGGTTCTTTTCTCTCACCACTGTTGGAGTGTCTTGTTCTTCTGGAGATCTTCATCAGGAGTGATGCTTCAGTTTTGATTAGACTGAACTTCAGAGTAACAGCAGATTACACAGACTGAAGGCCTTCTCCCTTGTGTTGGGCCAAGTCTCTTATTGGACCAGGCCTCGATCACCCCTTCCTCTCATGTGGCCGAGAGCATTTGATGGGTCACACTCCAGGAAACTTTCTGGATCCTAAAACACATGTTGAGTGTAATTTTACATTCTATTTTATCAGATTTTAATTATTTTCAGATAATAACTTACAGAAGTCTGTGGACCATCTGACTGGAGCGAGACAAGCCACTGCAGCTGCATACGTCTCAGCAGAGATGGCGATGACTGTGGCTCCTAAAAGTGCAATAAAAGTACAAAACTCATTATTTATCATTATTTCATTATTAATTCTCTCATTTCTCGGAATACCTTGTGTTCCAACGTTACAATCAGGGCTCCCTCTGGTGGTTAACTGCACTTTGTTGATGATGCCATGGACAGTTCCATCAGCGACGCGCCTTTCTTTTAAAGTGAACAAAGGTCTTTAGTAATTAATACAAATATTACGTTAGTATTGGTCTTTACTCACCAGGACACGATGGATCTGACTGGAACATACTTCTGGACATATATGTAATAAGATATCAACTTACACAGAGGCCCACCTCCCCAATCAAAGCCCTTTTAATGGAACTAGGGAGAAAGCCTTAAGTGTGCATCTACGCTCCTTCTGTGTAATTCATCCACAAATATTAGAGCGATGCACTTTGGTTTAGGCCCTCGTTTGAATGAACAACCATCCTGAAAAACAGAGGCTTTTGCGTACCAATGCGCTGTGCAAAAAAGCAAGAACAATGTTTTATCTTGTAAACACACAGTTAAAATTCACCTTAAACAGGAGAAGTAGGGAGTGTCCCACCAACCGACAAGTTAGTGAACAAACCCAAGTCTCCACATCTAACAAATCAGTATAAAGTAAAAGTACAGTCTCCACAGAGACTGTTTACAGGAGTATAACGTTACAATATAGTACACATTTGTATACTATTTGTAGTACAAGGTATTCGGAAAACAACTAATTAAATGGGAGAATTAAGGAGTGTCCCACCAACCGAAAACTTAGTGAACAAACCCAGATCTCCACATTTTACAAATTATTATAAAGTAAAAGTAAAAGTACAGTTTACAGAAAGACATAATGCCACGTAGATACACATGCATTGTAAAACAGTTTTAATTCTAAATACCATGGTTGTGCTAATTCTGCATTTTAAACTTAAATTACAATTACTGGGAAAAAAAAAGAGAGAGAAAAGAGAGAAACTTAGTGTCCCACTAATTCTCTAGTGAATGGACAAACACAAGTCTCCACATCTGTTTACAAGAGTATAACATTACAATATAGTACACATTTGTTCATTTGTGTACTACTTGTAGTACAATGTAGTCATAAAACAACAACAACAACTCGAACGGGAGAATTAGGGAGTGTCCCACCAACCGACAAGTTAGTGAACAAATCTAGGTCTCCACGTCTTACAAATTATGAAAAATAAAAAAAATAAAACCACAAAAAAAGAGAAACTGAGTGTCCAACTAACTGTTG
>NW_026571018.1:13640300-13946104 GCF_026225935.1 Boleophthalmus pectinirostris
CTAAGTTTTTTAAACAATTCAACATTTACAGTGAATTTTTACATCACTAAAATATATCGGCGATTATATCGGCTATCGGCAGCTCCAACTCCCATTATATCGGTTTCATATCGGCCACAGCAAAATCCATATCGGTCGGGCTCTAGTTTATACCTGGTTTTAGACCTGGTTTAGTCCTGTTTAATTCTGTTTTAGACCTGGTTTTAGACCTGGTTTTAGTCCTGGTTTAGTCCTGGTTTAGACCTGGTTTAGACCTGGTTTAGACCTGGTTTAGACCTTGGTTAGACCTGGTTTTAGACCTGGTTTATACCTGGTTTTAGTCCTGGTTTAGTCCTGGTTTAGACCTAGTTTTAGACCTGGTTTTAGACCTGGTTTAGACCTGGTTTAGACCTTGGTTAGACCTGGTTTTAGACCTGGTTTATACCTGGTTTTAGTCCTGGTTTAGTCCTGGTTTAGTCCTGGTTTTTAGTCCTGGTTTTAGTCCTGGTTTTAGACCTGGTTTTAGACCTGGTTTTAGACCTGGTTATTGTCCGGCAATGAGTGGAATTACAGGAAAAAATATAAAAGGGGGATATAGCCCAAAATGTAAAAACAGGAAAATCCCGCCGTGTAATCCACTTATTTCAGCAAAGTAACTGTAATCTAATTACCTCTCACTGAAACAGTAACTGTAACCGAATACAGTTACTCATAATTTGTACTCTGATTACGTAACTCCAGTACATGTAATCTGTTACTCCCCAATATACGTGTTCCAAATAGAAGTGAGCATGATGGGTGCTTCCGACTCCATCGACCTTGCCTCCAATTGACTTTACATCGAAAAATTGTCACCCTTCTCTCTGTACCTGCTGCAGTGAGCCTCGTCATTTTGGTCTTAAATGTCTGTATTAACCCAAAGTTTCCCAAACTTTTTTTTTCTGGGGACCCATATTTTAAAAGTCACAAACCTTCACGACCCAAGTCAATAGGCATTATTCATAAATCACAAAATAAATGTGGATTTGATTGATTTGATTATTGAGGATATTTTATTGCTGACTGAGTAATCATTACTGAAAAACTGTAATTAAACCAGAAATAAAAGGTATCCATAAATCACCTATTTGGACATTTTGGACATTAAATGTAGCCCATTTCTTTTTCTTTTCAACATTCAATTGAACCAGCAATGTTGGAACAAAATAGTCAATAAAATAATAACATAAACATTAGAAATTACACAAACATGTCTTAACATTTCAACATTTCTGATGAGATAGGTGGGTCTGTCTGCGTTTTTGTAGCGCGTTTCAGTCTGGGGAGCGGGAGGAGAGCGGAACACACAGCATTCAGTCTGTTTCGTGCTTTGTCTTCATTTTTGTGAGCACAGAAAATCTCATGTGTCAGAACTGTATATTGCAGAACTACATTCAGAGTGTGACAAGGCAACCCCAAAAAACCCCTCTCGCGACCCATCTGAGGATTGTGACCCAGTCTTTGGGAAACAATGATCTACATCACAGGTGTCAAACATGCGGCTCGGGGGCCGGATCCGGCCCTCCAAGACCTTTAATGTGGCCCTTTGCTGATTTTCTACTAAAATATTTTAATTATATTTTCTTTTAAAATATTGGTAATTTTCTGCGGTGCTTATCATAGCAGCGTCTCCAGCGTCTCTGTACGTGGCCCCTCCCACCAGAGCAGCACAAATGAAGACTTGTCTCTTTCCAAACGCTCTTAAAGGACGATCGTTTTGACTGTTGACCGTGACACCCTCATCAGAAAAATGTCCAACATGAGAAAAGTGGAGCCGAGTGCAGGATTTTACAACAAAAATTTGACTTATTCCTATTTACATACAATTTAATGTTAAAACATTGTGTTGAAATTGTATTTTTCTTAAAGTTTCAGGTTGTTCATAATATTATAATATTATGTAAAAGAAAGAGTTCATCAATTAAAAAAGATTTCTGTAATAGATTTGTGTTTCTCTGCACAAATATTTAAACTTATTGTTATTTTTGGGGTTTATATGACATGAGTTTTCTGATCCGGCCCCTTTGGGATCAAAGTCGGTTGGATACGGCCCCTGGACCAAAATGAGTTTGACACCACTGATCTACATGATCCTGGTGTTTTTGTTTTACTATTTTGTTTGTTTTATTATGCAACACAGCTCCACATTTGCTCCTAAAGCCTTGGTGATCTTCATTTGATTGGAGCTGAATGCTATGTCCAACGTCACACTCCTTCTTTACTATTTCTTTACACAGTCTACGGTATCGATACTTGCTCAAATGAGTATCTAGTATCGATTCTTTTGACACTCCTACATTACATTTGATCTGGCCAGTGCACTTCTGGTCCATCCGCATCCTCTTTCATCCTGGTCTGGTTTGTCCCATCCATCAGGAGTGATTCATGTGGTTCGCACGGCAACAATGCCATTCTAATTTGTCATTTCTCCAGGCCTGGCACCTTGGCGCATGGCGGAGCTCGGGCAGGGTCGTGGCGTGCGTGTGACCCGCTGTAGAGGCAGACAATAGGGGTCAAAAACATAATGCACACGACAAGGATTGAAATAGATCACAGTCTGGTTTTATTCCCAAAATAACAAGAGAGACTGAGGGCTACTGAGCTGCAGATAAGAGACATGCTTTTCAATCTGGGTGCTGCAAAGATAGATGTGAAGATTTTCAATTTTCTCTGACCAAAAGATTTAAGCCATTTGATGTACTGGATATCGACGAGGCTTAAAGGTCCCATATTACGCAAAATTGACTTTCTTGAGCTTTAAGCCATGTTAGAAAGCTGTTATCTCCTGAAAAACATATCTGGAGTTGTGTTTTGATTCATTCACGCATGTTTGAAGAATCCTTTATTATTAGTCTGTCTATATCTCCAAAGCTCAAAATGCTCTTTTCTATCTTGTGATGTCCATTTTGTTCAGTGTAGACTGGAAATTCCAGGGCTGAAATCATCCAAAAGATTCTAGTGAAGGTGTATGGAGTTCAAAAACACAGTGGAGCACTAAATATCCAGGGTTTGTGTGTTAAAACTCCAGGTATTTTTGTGATGAGGTAACAATATTATAACATAGATTTTTTTAAAATTACATAATATGGTCCATTTAAAGTCCAAATGAAAGGTTAGAGTATGTTTTTTCTAAGTTAATTATAATTATATTTAAGATTTTGCTCGAGATGTTGCCTAATTTTGTCTAGTTTCTTTGTTACCTAGCAACCATAATGTTAACAAGGGCTAAAACTTGTCAAAATTACACAATAGTTATGAAGACAAATAAAAAATAGATGATAACACCTCTGTTTTGTTAAATCAATTTTTAATTTGTCAAAAAAATGTGTTCCTGCATTTTGGATGGAATTTTCCATTTTAGAAATCTCTGCTACCACAAACTGACTATTAACTGATGTAAAACTATGATACAAATTTCCACAGGTACAACCCCACCAAACCAAGTAATGGTAGTAATTGAACATGCAGGGTAGGAAAGTTTAATTCCATACAGTGGAATATTCCAAGAAAAGCAATAACTGTTAAAGCAGCTCTATTATGGAAAGTCAACTTTTCAGAGCTTTTAACCATGTTTTAGTTGTTTCCATTTCTCATTGATGCTCTAGTGCTAAAGTTGTATTTGGAGCGATTTGTTCATGTCTGAGCAATCTTTAATCACTCATTTGCCAGACGATATATTGCCCATCACCCCCCGTTGCAAAGTCATGTTGGTAAAAATGATGTAGGGTAAATGTCACTTCCGGTTAATGCTTTTCTGTGGCAAAATATCTGTGGAAATGTCTTTCGTATTTGAGAGAGATTTGTGCAGTTTAAATGCTACACATGTAATCTGTTAACATGTGTAGCATTTGAACTGCACAAATCTACCTATCTATGCAAACATCTACATCATGAAATTGATTTTTAATGTTAATTCTATAATCAGTCTGAGTTAACAATTTACTTATTAATGAGTTACTTATTACTTATGTTTTATTCATAACCATAATGTTAGTTTTGCTCTGTAGTTCACTAATGCGTCGTCGTTGTTCGTCTTTAAGCTTTCATCTTTCTTACCTTGATAGTTGTGGATAAATTCTTCATGGACAGAATATGTCCTTTGTCGACCTTGTTGGATGAAGATTTGGTGATGGGGCAGATTTATGAAGCTGGTGGGAAATACGTGAGACATTTCTGCAGATATTTTGCCACAGAAAAGCATTAACGTTTAACCTACAACGCGGCACTTTCAGTCTTTGTGAAAAAGGTCTATTGGAGGTGCTGACTCTTTGTTGTGATGATTTTGTTACAGAAATCTTTACATAATCATCTTTAATCACTTGTGCAAACATTTATATAGGTGGTGTAAGTTGACCTAATTAGGGACTAGTTAGCCTTATGATTTTTGATCATAAAGTGGGTTCGTTGACGACCCTTGAGCTGCAACAGACTACATCGCCCCGTGTAGTCATTGTTAATCAGACTTGTACTTAGTCCTTTAGTAAATATCATAGGGGTCATAGGGGCCTCTCGCTCCCATTCTGTGTATCTTTATAGTTGTGTCTTGTTTTTCACGTGTTATTTTATTGCCAAATGTTTATGCCGATGTTGGGTCCCAGTGCACCCAGCAGTTTTCTAACGCAGAAGTCAGTGGACCTGTTTCTTTTATTAAGTCGTTTGGGATGAATATTGAGATTTAAAATATCTAAATTATAACATAATCTACGGGTGTCGTAGATTATAACTATATAGTAGGCCCAAGCACAATATGTGTTCTTTATGTGTTCTAAGCTCCCAAAAGCAATCATTAAATGCTAAGATTTGGAAGTTTTATTTAGTAGTAGTTTTATTTTGTCATTTTTCAGCACTACAAAACAAAACAAAACACAGACTACAACTCCATGGATCATGACCAAAAGGGTTTAGGCTGTGATATAAGTGTGATATATTCACACTTGCAAACAAACCACATCAAATTTGAGACTAAACTGGGACTAACTCAGAACTCAACTTGGACTACACCAGTACTGAAACAGAACCAAACCAAGTGTACATCAGGACTAACTTATGTCTTTTGTGGTCATTATACTATGCCAGGCCTGTCCAAACTTTTTTCATCAAGGGCCACATATCTAACCACAGACAAAGCAGAGGCCTGATCGAGGGCCGTAGACTGATGCTCAGTACAGTGAATAATTGAATTATGTGCTTGTTTAACACGTTAGAATGAGCCATCAGTCTTTAGTCATGCTAAGATCCTTAAAACTACACACTAATATTTAATATTTAGCTTTATCAAGGTAGATTTTCAAAAAACTTGCAGTAAAAAGTTCATTTGTAATTGATGCAAGGTAATTTGGGCCAATTCACTAGAAAAATTTGTCTGGAGGCCGCATTTGGCCCACGAGCCATAGTTTGGACATGCCTGTACTATGCCTAGTAAAAAAAGTGCTAGTCGTTGGATAAAACTTGGTAACTGCACAAACCCTAACTTGACATCACATGACTTATTACTTGAGTCCCAATCAGGAAGTGCTCCTGTCTGCCCTCCCTTTCCGCTCCCTCCACCCTTGACTCTAATGAAGCCCTTATATCTTAGATTTTGCTGAGGTTAGTGAGGTTTTTAATTTAAAAACCATTAGGACTTGCACATAGCCGGCCGCCTGCCGTAGCGTCCGGGGCAGATATCATTTTAATTAACTCTTATCTTTGACCAATTTCTCCCAGCTTCAGACGACATCATAATTCACCAATAACAACCGTCGAATAGGCTAAACAACACCGCGGCGAATGTTACGGCAAGAACTTATATTGATCTGCAGTACTCACTCATGTATGAAACCTCGGCCGACTTGGGAATGAGAAGCACTAGAATTAGCATCAGCCGGTTACTTCAAATGGTAGATGGGGAAATAAAGCAGATAGCAAATGAAATGTTCCAACTGCAATAGCTTCATTACCTGCAGATAATTAGTGTTTTGTTTCAGAGACAAGAGGAAGATCCAGTACCTCAAAGCTAAAGCTACCTCACAAACAAAACACGAGAGAGAAAAAAAAAGGAGAATTTGCTGACAGGACAAACCCATTCCAAGATATAATACTTTAATTAGTTACATGGTAAAAGCTGCAGGTAGCACAGAAGTTTGTTTTGGTTGCCTTTGAAAATTAAAGAGCCAATATTATGCTATTTTCTGATGTTATAATTGTGTTTCTTCCTCACAAATATATCTGGAGTTGTGCTTTGTTTACATTCACACATCTTTCAAAGAGAAAACACTGTTCCACCTTGTGATGTCATGTGGTAATACAGGACGTGCTCCACTGTGTGTGTGTGTGTTTTCTACAAAAATATATATACAGCTCTGGAAAAAAAATAAGAGACCTTGCTTCCTTCTGCTCTGACAATGTTCCCCAACTCTGAGGACTGTTTTTCCAGCAGGACAATGCTCAACGCCACACAACTAGGTCAATCAAAGTGTGGATGAAGGACCACCAGATCAAGACCCTCTCATGGCCAGCTCAATCTCCACACATGAACCCCACTGGAAACCTCTAGATCAAGAGGAAGATGGATGGTCATCAGGGTTATTCCACCAAATAATGATTTCTGAACTCTTCCTAAGTTAAAACATTAGTATTGTGTTGTTTTAAAATGAATATGACCTTGTTTTCTTTGCATTATTTGAGGTCTGAAAACATTGCATCTTTAATTTTGGCCATTTGTCTTTTTCTGCAAATAAATGCTCTAAATAACAATATTTTTATTTGGAATTTGGGAGAAATGGTGTCAGTAGTATATAGAATGAAACAAAACGTTCATTTTACTCTAACACATACCTATAAGTACCGTATTTTCTGGGCTATTAAGCTCTCTGGATTATAAGACGCACTGTCATTAAATGGTCTATTTTTGAACTTTTTTCACAAATAAACCGCACTGGACTTTAAACAAAACCCAACAGTTCGATGGCTCAGTCAGACTTTATTTGGCGTGTTCACGGTGACTCTGGGCTTTGTTCAGTTGTGGCGTGTAGGGAGGGTGCTGTCTGGGACCGCTGGATTGTCGGTGTGTTTGCAGTGACTCAGTTGTTCAGTTGTGGCTCAGAAAGGCGCATTGGACTCGCTTTTTCGGTTCGTTCCTCTGTTCCATTCCTCGTCGGCGTGGAGTGATGAGCGTGGATGCGGGTGTTTTTCGCTGCACGGTCGCTGTCTGCTCCTTGCGTGTTTCCGTTATCTGCGGGTGGTGCGGCTTTGTAGTTTACTGAAGTCGTGCTGGGACACCCGAGTGGATTTGTGTATAGGGCGCTCTGGATTGTGGGGCGCGCAGTCGTTTTTTGATGGAGTCAGAGGCTTAAGCCCTGAAAATACGGTAGTAAAATCAGAGAAACTGATCATTTTTCAGTGGTCTGTTATTTTTTTCCAGAGCTGCATGTTTGTTAAACTTTATCCTAATCCTAACATACATGAACATTCACACAGACATTGGCTCCCTCTTTTCAGCATCACTTGACGAAAAACTAAAACACAAAACTACCCACGTCAGTCCATCTTTCTGACAATCAGAGAATAATTTAGCTCCATGAAATGCTTCTTTACAAAGCAGTTTATTGAGCTAATTTATCAAAATCAAAGTGCCATATAGATTGCTGTAAGTTTTCTTGTCAGAAACCCAAATTTGTTGTATTGCAGTCTCTCCTGTCCTCTTATATTAATTCTCTAAATTACTGTACAAATCCCAAAGCCTTAAAAACAAAAGCGCTTTGTATGGAATTCAAAATATAAAATATGAATGTATTATTTATTGTTTTTAGTTTTTCTGAATTTGTATAGTGCGTATTTGCTTGTAATGAAGATGTTCCGCGTGCTGAGCCCTTCTTGAGCCTCTGGCAGTTTTATTGTTTGTTCCATTGTATATTGCATTGTATATTTTAAATTAAAACAAACTTTACATACCTACATACCTTCACTAGAATAATTTTGATCATTTCAGCTAAACAAAAGGTAAAATATAGCGGTTTACTTGAAAACTACCACTTCATGACATCACAAGGTGGAACAGAGCATTTTGAGAGATGAACACAGACTAATAATGACTAATAATAAATCAAATGTGTGAATGAAACACAATTCCAGGTATGTTTTGAGGAGGTTACAGCAGTATAACATGTCTTAAAGCTCTCCACAGTCAATGTTGTGTAATATAAGAGCTTTAAAGGTGTAATATGTAACTTTTCTGGTGACAGTTCCATTGTTTGCTTTTCTCCATAAAGATGTTATAGCTTTGCCTGCACATTCCATTGTATAGCGTTAAATTAGGACTTGAATTTTGATTTGATTCTTTGACTCTTTCCTATTCTTGAAAGTGAAAACCCATGAAACAGAATAAAGTAGCAGATGGTCCAATATATAAATAACAAGATAAAAGTGAGGAAAGAAGGGACTTCCAAAAAACAGTTCAGAAATAGAAGAAAGCTAATTTGTCGTATTATTTGGAACAGTGGACGCCGTATTTGTATAAATTAGAGGACGATGAAGTGTCATTCTTATCTTCTCAAGTTCACATAATGCATCTTTAAATAAATACAAATATTCATGATTTTAAGTTTAACACAAAAAATTACAGATGAGGTGCGAGTGTGTGCGCTGTTTGGTTGGTTTAACAGTGTTGTGGGTGTGATTGTCTGAATGTGGTAGTGTTTTAGACTTAGACTTAGACAAACTTTCCTGATCCACAAGGGAAATTATTTGGGCACCGTAGCTCACACATCACAATATAATATAATAACAAAGAGCAAAAATATAAATGGTAATAATAAATTCTAAATAAGTATCAAAGAAGAGAGCAAGAGACAGGCGTGAAATAAGATGTAATTATAGCAATGTAAATGTCAAAATAAAACAGAAAGATAAGTCATAAAATATTAAATCACAGCTTTATACAAGAGGTCATAGGAAGACAGTGCAACAATGATATGATGATTAACAGGAGAGTTATCTGTAACATAAGGGTGAGTTGATGTACAGTTGTAGGGAGTATTATCTGTTGTGCATTTTATGTTAAAAGAAAATAAATAAACAACTTAAAGGTCCTATAATACAGTGGTTCCCAACATTTTTTGCACCACAGACCAGTTTTATATCAGACAATATTTTGCGGACCGGAGGGGGTTTGGGGGGCTGGCTGAATCCTGTTTTAGTCCTGCTTTAGTCCGGGTTTTAGACCTGCTTTAGTCCTGTTTTGGTTCTGGTTTTAGACCTGCTTTAGATCTGTTTTAGACCAGTTTTAGTCCTGGTTTTCGACCTGGTTTAGTTCTGCTTTAGTTCTGGTTTAGTGGCACAGCCTGCACGGCTTATGGGATGGTGGGGACAGTCCGTGCAGCTTATGGTAGGTTGGGGCGATCCGGGACCGATTGGACGGTACCGGTTGGGGGGTTGGGGACCCCTGCCATAATACAAAAGATTATCTCTGTAAGCCACGTTATAATGCTGTTACCTCCTCAAAAACATACCTGTACTTGTGTTTTGTTTCATTCACACATGTTTGAGTCATCCTTTATTATTAGTCTGTCTACATCAAAAGCTCAAAATGCTCTCTTCCACCTTATGGTGTCATGAAGTGGAGGTTTTCAAGTTTACAGCTACGTTTTACCTTTTGTTCAATAGACATTGGCAATTCCAGTGCTGAAGTTATTCATTGATTCAACTGAAGGTATATGGAGTTTAAAAACACACTGGAGCACTTCCTGTATTACCACATGACATCTCAAGTTGGAATAGGGTGTTTTGAGTTTGAGAGAAGAGCTGAGCCTAAATATGCATGATTTGTTTGTGTTAAACAAGTGTGAATTAAACAAAACACAACTCCAGGTATGTTTTTAACGAGGAAACAACATTATAACAGAAAATAGGAAATTATGAGCCCTTTTAAACCTTCAATTTCACTACACCAACACACCAAGCACATATCAAAGCTATATTTTTCTCTTCCGAGCATAATCAGAGCATTTAATAAGACATTTTGGTCACGCTTTTTTATTGCAGAAATATTTAGCATCTTAATATCCCTGCGATGGGTCCAGAACACATGGGTTGCAGCTGTGAGGATCCAGAGGAGGAGTATATATTTTCTCCTTAATGACACCCTCAGGTCTAATTTGATCGGTTCACGTTTTTGTGCTTCGGTGCCGGAACTGCCACAGAGAGGGTAATAAAAGCTAGCAACAGCGTGGCACCTGCTAAATGATAGAAGAAGAAGTCTGGTTTTTGGCGGCGAATGGGAGCACGTTTTATTGCCAAGTCGATATCCGGTGTGACAAGATGGATGAAACCAGCACAATGTATATTACAACAACGAAAGGTCAATAGTTTTACACCTGGCCGAGCTTTTGATACAACAACGGTATCAATAATGCTTCCTCTTTGTCTGTTGACACTGTGCAGCTGATGTTGTTGATGTTCACTGAAGGTGTGATGCTAACTGATGCACTGCTCTGTCTCAGGCTTTGTTAGACTTTAATCTGAGCTTTATTTTAACATCAGCTGACCATAAAGAACTGACTTGCTACAACAGGTGACCTTATTTGTTAAACAAGTCTCTCACATGGATGATCAGATTTGGTTTAAATAATATTTTGAAAACACCGTAAAACATTGTCCATTCTTGACTCAATTGTGGATCAGTCTAGCCAGGCTGGTGCCACCTAGTGCCTCCTCTCAATTTCATTTCTCTTCAGCGACTAGGTCAGGAATCGGAATGCACTAGACAGTTTGCAAGAACCTTGGAAGTTGCAGACTACTCACTGGCCAATTAGTGAAGATCTGTGAGGCCATGACGCCAAACCTGTGCGCCTGTCTGGGTCCTTTTTGTGGTACAGCACAACAGTAAACAAAGCAGTCGAGATGGATGTAGATGATACAAACTTTGCATTTTTTATTGCACCTTTAATGCGCAAGTTCACCTCGCACAAACGACAATGATCATTGATAGACATGTTCACTCTCTGCTTTGTAGGTAAACTTTGCTCGGGCTCCTCTGAGTTGTTCCCAGTTCCGAGTTGCATCATCGGAGGAAAAGGGGGAGTGTCAGTGTGTGTCGCTAGGCAACATCCTCGGATCTCTGAGTTGGATGGATAAACAAACGCACCATAACATCTCCAGGTAGACAAGCAGGTGGGACCTTCCACCTGAAAAATTACCTTAAAAGCCCCTTTAAAGAAACTTTTCAACAAAATCCACAAATACTTGCCTTATTAAGTAGTTAAAGATTACTTAAAATCTTTTAACTTCCAAATATCACAAATTTTGATCTCACGGGGTACCAAAAAGTTTTTAAATTTTTTTAAAAACTGAAAGTGCAATTTAAATTGTGCATTGAATTGTAACATCTTCCTTCATTCAAGTCCTTTATATCTACTAACCTGCTACCACCATGGCTTATTGTCATTCTGGGCATCCCCATACGTGTTCGTAGGTGCATACTAAACTGCTGTTAAGGTAAAGCAGAGATCTGGTGGTTCTTCTCGAGAGACTCGAGAGGTGTCATAGTCATTCTTTGAGCGCGCTGCTGTTAGACGCACAGCAAAGTGGCACCGGGGTCCCAAGTGGCCCCGTAGTCCTCTGTATGCATACAGAGAGAGGGGCCAAGTTAAGGAGCGCATCTGCAAACAAAGTGCTACAATGAACAAGCTTTGCCCATGGAAGGGGTTTCTAATCTCCACTGCTACTTGGTTAGTGGTAAAAGTGGTTGTTGAACTTTTCATTACTTTCAAATATTCAGGTGCAGGCAGAAAAAGACATTTGGAATAAACCAGGTGTAAAATGGAATCCAATAGGCCCAGTAAAAACTTCCTTTATGATGCTCCACATTATAAATCTAGGAATTGTTGATTTACTTTTTCCTCAAAACACATATTATTATTTGTTGTGACTTTAATTCTCTTTTAAACATGCTTTTTGTCACATTTTGGGATAAGAATTTCACATTTTCTATTTTAAAATAATATCTGCATTTGGAAAACTGCACATATATTACACAAACAAAAACCACTGGGCAAATAAAACGTCAATACACTTCCTTTTCCAATAAAGAAAAACGGGCATTGGGGCTTCTTCTGCTGCCACTAATGGGAATGAACTATGTAAATAAACAAATTAAGATCTACGGTGAATGCTATGCTAATAGAATGATCCATTTTGAACACAGTTTGGCCTTGAATGCTTTATAATGGTTTATGATTTAAAACCTGTGTAGAAGTCCAGATTTTCCCTGTGATGCAACAATACAGGCAAAATGCAAATTTGGCAGTTTTGAATAATCAGAGAAGACTTCTTCGTATTAGTGTATTTTTAGAACAAGTATGAATGAAGCAAATTAAAACTACAGGTTGTTTGTAATGAGGGAACAATATAACATGGTTAAAAGCTCATAAAAGTCAAATGTCTTCTCTGCTCCAAACCCATTACTCTCAGAGTATTGCCTGTAGATGTGTCAATTAAAAAGGCCCCAGCTGATCATTGACAGTTTGAAACGACTGGATCTCAGATCCATTCAAAATCGATTGATTGCATTGCCCCGTGTTGGACTGACAAATGAAGACCCCCGAGGACGCCTGATAATCCATACAACTGGACACAACTCCATTAGCAGGACACATCTACCATATCTGAAACTTTGGTAACAGGCAGGTCTTCTTTATATTGCAGCAGAGTGTTTGCATGAAGTAAAGGAGAAATATACAAGACTTTGGAACATTATTGCCAAAGCAATAACATCTCCATGGAAACAAGCAGGTGCAGTGCTCTCCACTTGAAAAGTTACATAATACCCCTTTAACTACAAAATTTGGTTCATTTATGGAGATTGACTTTTTAACATTTTTCACTAACTCTTGTGAGCTTTTAGCCATGTTAGAATGTTGTTACCTGCACAGAAACATACCTGGAAGTGGGTTTTATTTGATTATTGATTATTCAGTAATCTGACATTATTAATTGTCTGTGCATATTTCCAAAGCTCAAAATGCTCTTTCAAGATTACCTTTTGTTTAATAGAGATTAGCAATTCCAAATCTTAAATTATCCAAATGATTCTAGTGAAAGTGTACTGGGTGTAAAAGTACAGTGAAGTGAGTGTTTTCAGTTTGAGAGAAGAACTCTAAATGTGCAGGGTTTGTGTGTTAAAGATGTGTGAATGAAACAAAACACAACTCTGGGTACATTTGTGATGAGGAAAAAAATAGCGTAACATGGCCCTTTAAATACTTGAACTGACAGACCTCCAAAGCACAATGAATGTAAAATACTTGAAACTACTCAAATTACAATAAATATTCAGAAAATCAAGCAAGTTAATTAATTCAGAAATCCCTTTTTACAATGGAAGAAAAGACTTGTTGACCTTTTACTTGTAAGCACATGTTAAGTTCTAAAAGAATATCTCTTTAATCAAGGCTGTGTTATCTGCAGTTATTTATTTCATTTTTATCAGATAAAAATGTACAAGTAAAAACCATCCCAGTCAAATGACTATGTTTTAACATGAATTACACAAAAACACTGTTAAGATCATTATATTTACTTTAATTGTTTCCCTAGTTTGGTAATTTTTTGGGTTTAAAATTTTACTTCCTAGTTGTAAATCATGATAAGTAACTTTGGTGTAATGGTGCGTTCGTGTATCCATCCGACTCGGAGGTACGAGGACATTGCCAAGCGATATGCACTAACATCCCCATTTTCCTCAGATGGTGCAACTCGGAACTCGGAAGAACTCAGAGAAGACCGAGCAAAGTTTCCGAGATAGACTATAAGATGCGTGCACCCAGTGTCACTTGTAGTATGAACTGTTTTCTTTATGTTTGACGCTTTGATGGTTTAAATGTCAATTTCAGTCACTCGTATCACTGCAACACTTTACTGTGTCCGTATCACTGCCTATGGGTCTGGTAGTCAGTGTTGCCTGTGTTTTTAGCCCTTTTCCTGCTACCTAACGTGCCAAAATGATCTTCTATCACGCAACACCAACATTTTTCACACTTACTTATTGCCGCATCTTGTACTCAGGCAATCTTAAGCAACAGCAGCTTTCAGGTTAACATCCACGTTTTTCTCCAAGTCGGACAAGTGATACATAATAAAACGGTTGACGTGCGGATGTGACGTCATATCTGAGATCCAAGTGGGGCACGCATAGATAAACTAATGCACCATAAGTCTGCCAAAACTCGTCTAATGTACACATACATTATTATTGGAAAAGTAAAAATATAAGAAAACACCATTGGGATTTTTTTTGTTTCTTGAGTGTAAATTGTGCCAAACATTTGGATAGAATTCTCTCTAGTGTGAAGTAAGTGTCGAGTAGTGTGGACTCTCTAAAACAGAACTCTCTACTTCCTGTAAGTTTCAACATATTTTTAATATTCTTCTCTTCACAAATTGCTTCTTAATCAATGGAAAACTATAATTTATATTTACAATGGCTATTATCCCACCAAATTAAAGGTGCACTGTGGTGCGTCAAATGTTTTTCTCCATTGAGATGTTATTACTTTGTCTGGAGTGTCTGGAGAGCATATCTTCATGGAGCCCAAGCCAGACCTAGTAACAGGTCAGATCTGTGGAGGGGTGACCCATCTCGCAGTCAGAATGTCTATTTTTCTAAGTATTTTTGATCTATAAAACCACCTTTAATTGAATAAATGTAAGGTAAGCAGATTAATGTCATACTGTGGAACATTCCAGGCAGAGCAATGACATATCCAAGCAGGTGACAGACCCCCAAACAAAAAGTTACACAGAGCACCTTTAAGTAAAATTAGAGAATCATCAAAACATGTCACACACACTTTACACAGATTTTGTTTGTCTTTTAGAATGGATGTGCAATTTGTGATAAGAGAAAAAGAGATAAAGAAAAGCAGGAATGTACAAGTCAGCACCAATGAAAGAAGTGCAGCCGGAGATAGAGAAAGTGGAATTTACAATGGTGGGGTTGTTTAATGTTGTGAAGTTGGAGATGCCAGAATGCAGTGTTTTATATGAGGAGTAATGGTGCGTGTAAAACTGTCTGTAAGGCCCGAGAAGAGAAGATTTTGGGATGTAGTTAAAGAGGGGAGAGTATTATGCGAAATCGACTTTTTGGAGTTTTCCACCATGTTATGATGTTGTTCCCCCATCAAAAACAAGCCTGAAGAGGTTTTAGATGTCACCCATGCATGTTTGAGTAATTTTGTGATATTATACTACTTTCTGATCTATATTATAATGTTGTTTCCTCATCAAAAACATACCTGGAGTTGAGTTTTGTTTCATTCGCAAATAAATCCTGCATATTTAGGTTATGTTCAAAATGTCATATGTTAATACAGGAAGTGCCCCGCTGTGATTT
The DNA here is from genome assembly GCF_026225935.1 of Boleophthalmus pectinirostris. NCBI lineage: Eukaryota > Metazoa > Chordata > Actinopteri > Gobiiformes > Gobiidae > Boleophthalmus > Boleophthalmus pectinirostris. Next base: position 13,655,686 of record NW_026571018.1, read on the forward strand.
TAAACTCCATACATCTTCACTAGAATCACTTTTGATGATTTTAGCCCTGGAATTGCCAATCTGAACAAAAGGGTAAAAAGTAGCTGTTAACTTGAAAAGTACAGCTTCATGACATCACAAGGTGGAACAGAGCATTTTGAGCTTTGGAGATGTAGACAGACTAATAATAAAAGATTACTCAAACTAGGGGTGGGCAATATCTTGATATTTAAAATATATCGAGATAGTTTTTAAACACAAAATGAATTCTGACATATCATTTATATATAAAAATAACAAAATTGGAGCGCTACACTGGATGAAAAAACCTACGCATACAGGTGCTCATCAAACCAGAGGATTTAGATTCTCGTAAAATAGAAAAAAGGATGGCAGAGGCACTTTGATTTGCGGTGAATTTATTAATAGTCACGCCAATCCGTTTTGACTACTTGGTCTTCATCAGGGCTAATCACATCATATCGTTTATATATATTGATATTAGGATGGGCATTCGATGAAATGAATTTCTTAATCGATCGTCGGAAGAATTAACGATCGATTATCGATTAATCATTAACGTTTTTTATATTAAATGATTAAATTCATTATTACATTATATGCATCTATCTGCATAAATAAATTCAACTTTACTGGCAATAAAAACGACTCTAGAATCAACAAATCAATTTCCATTTATTTAAATGTGTTTAATTCAGTTTTGCGCAACTCTCACAGAAGAAACTAAAACCGCAAAACCGCATCAATTTGCATAAACTCAGCGAAGATAAAACTATAGCTCTTTGTCGCTGATGCGGTCAACTTCTGCTGGATTAAAAGAAACATGATTCAGTGGAAATGACAGTAATGGTTAGTGTGACCAGATTTGCGTTTGTCAAAACCAGGACACCGTACGGGAGGTGGGAGGGGGGACGTTAGAATTGACAAACTCTCAGAAACGATTCCCTGGAAACACTGGACACCGAAACATATGTGCTTTGTACACTGGCACATGGACTCACACTTGTCCGAACGATGCACGGAAAGCGTGGAATTTCTTGTACAAAATTAATGTTAAATACTTGACACATGTGCTTCGGTACGCTGCAGACTGATGAAGCCTGTTTGTCTCGCTCCTTCTGACTGATGCAGACAGATTACACTCTGGTTCCTGTTTATTACGCACAGCAACCTACATTCAGTTTGTCGATTAAAATTAATCATCGATTATTCTTAATGATCAATTATCGATTTATATATCATGCCCATCCCTAATTGATATTATGCTTATATTTAATTCTGAATTCGCCGCTCCTTTTCGTCAGGTACAAGGAGCAAGATGTTTTTTTCAGCACCTTTAGTTTATGTGGTTTTAAGTTTTGATTCTGTAAAACGTAAACAAATGTGCACAAAGCTACATTAAACACATTATAATCTCGAACGTGCTGATGTCGCTCTATAGTCGTTATGGTTTTTATGTTTGTAATGTAAAGTTTATTCATGCAGAAGATTTTACTGAATAATCTGCAGCAGTGTAACGTACAATAGTGTTTGGAAACATTCGGTTTGATCTGTGCACTAGATTGTGCTCACAGCTTCTTACCGCTGGTTAGGAACATTAAAATAAAATAAAATAAAATAAAATGACAATTAATATAAGGAACTGCCCGGGCTTCCTCTGCTAAAGGAGCTCATGGTTATTGTAAGGTTAACAGAATTAATGCAAAGATGAGCTTGAGTTGAGTTGTTTTAATTTTGAATGAAAAAAAGTCAATATGTATTATTTCTTCCTTTATTTTACATTTAAATTATTATTTTTGTTTAGAGGTATTTTTAAAATTTTTTCTTTTAATGTCACAGAGGCACTTTGTTTCTACATGAACTGCCTACCTCTTTGCACTTCGATAAAAAAGACGTTGTGGAATTTGGCATATTTGTTTTTGCAAATATCGAGATATATATATCGTATATCGAGATATAGCGAAATATATAAAGAAATATTTTTTGCTCCATATCGCCCAGCCCTAACTCAAACATGTGTTAATAACACAAAACACAGCTCCGGGTCTGGTTTTCATGTCATTATAACATGACTCAAAGCTCACAAGAGTTAATTTTGCATAATATTGAACCTTTAAAGATGCACTGTGTAATAGAGGTGTAACGATATCCAAGTCTCATGATACGATATTGTCACGATATGAAGCTCACGGTACGATATTTATTGCGATATCATGGGGAAGCTCACGATATGGTGGTGAGGCTCATGATTAGGGATGTAACAATATCCAAATCTCTCTGTACGATATTTATTGTGATATTTTGTGGAGGCAAAACAACTAAAACTGTTAATATGCGACTTTTTCTTCTTAAAATGCCTTGACAAGACTTAATCCAAAGAACTAAGACTTAAAAGTGCTTTGAACTGTTAATTCTTCATGTAGTCTGCACTGAAATGGAGCAAAGGATCATGGTCTATGTAGTTCCATTTGTCTTTTTTTTTTTTTTTTTTTTTTTTAGCTATTGCTGCACCATAACTTGTAATTTAAGTAAAGAGACTTGTAATTCAATATATTGTGACGGTCAATGATATTATCGTGAGAACTATGACGATACGATATCACAATATTTCGGTTGTTATTACATTCCTACTGTGTAACTTTTCAAGAATCAGAATCAGAAAATGTTTTGTTGGGATGCCAAAAATCATAAACTCTGCGATACAGTGCTACGTAAAACAATAAAAGCCTCATGATCAATAAAAGTATTAAATAAAAATAGAACTTGGCTGAATAGAAATACAAAATACACTCTCAGCTCTTTGTCCTCACGGAAACAGCAGTTTAATGCCATACTCTGGAACATTCTACTATATTTTGAACCACCGATCTGATAATGATTTTGGTGCGAGGTGATGTTTCTTTGACATTTTCTGAACTAATATCCGCAGAATTATTCACAAGGTCAAAAATAATCATAACGTCGAATTTCTATTAATTAAAACGAAATGTCTATCTTTTTCTGAGTTTTTAATTAGGTATGTCAGTATCAATTATTTCTGACAAGGGGCAAGAAAGACTAATTTGAAAATCTATTCACATTTGAGCTGTAAACTATTTGTGAACACTTCGGAAAAATGTGAGAGGAAAACTGAACAATTTTCATTATTTTTCAAAAGTAATACTAATGATTATTGCGTCATACTGGCCAAGTTGTAGTTTTTTAATTATTTTTTTGTTTTCTGGTATGCCCTTGGGAAAGACATCGCCCACTGAGCCTGTATTGTTTTGGCTTGAGTTTGTTTGTGTGGGTTTGACGGATGGTGGTTGGAGAAACCATTGGGCTGTTTCCATAGAAATTTTTAATGCCATACTGTGGAATATTCTAGGCAATGCAAAAACATCATCTCCATGGAGGCAAGTAGGTTACGCAGTGCACTTTTGACTTTTTTCTTTTACAGAAATATAAAAAAAATTACTTAGACCTAAAATACATATGTACATACTACTGCTGCTACTGCTACTACTACAGCTACTACTACTATTACAACTGTTGCAACTACTACAACAACTACAGCTACTACTATAACTACTACTACAAATACTACAGCAACTACTACAGCTACTACAACTATTACTACTACTACTACTACTACACTACTACAGCTACTACTATTACAACTATTGCAACTACTACAACAACTACAGCTACTACTATAACTACTACAAATACTACAGCAACTACTACTACTACTACAGCTACTACTACTACAACTACAGCTACTACTACTACAACTACTAATACTACTATTACAACTACTACAACAGCAACTACTACTACAACTATTACAACAATTACTGCAGCTTCTACAACAACTACAACTACTACAACAACTACTGCAGCTATTACAACTACTGCTACAACTACTACTACTACAGCTGCTACTACTACTACTACTACAGCTACTACTACTACTACTACAGCTACTACTATTACAACTACTACAACAGCTACAGCTACTACAGCTAATACAGTACAACTACTACAGCTAATACCGTACAACTACTGCAGCTACTGCTAGGACTGCAGCTGCTACAACTACTACTGCAACTACTACAACTACTACTACTACTACAACAACTACAACTACTACAACAACTACTGCAGCTACTACAGTTACTGCTACAACTACTACAACTACTACAACAACTACTGCAGCTACTACAGTTACTGCTACAACTACTACAACTATTACAACAACTACTGCAGCTACTACAACTACTACGACAACTACAGCTACTATAACTACTACAACTACTACAGCTACTACAACTCAAATTACTATCAGCAATTTTATTTTTACAATGGAAGAAAAGACATACCTGGAGTTGTGTTTTGTTTCATTCACATGCATCACGAAGTTGAAAAGAGCATTTTTAGCTTTGGAGATGTAGACAGACTAATAATAAAGAGTTACTCAAACATGTGTGAATGTGTGTTTTCTGTTTTAGAGAAGAACTCGGTGTAAATTTGCAGGGTTTTTGTGTTAAACATGTGTGAATGAAACACAACTCTAGTTTGTGATGCAGAAACAACATTATCACATAAAATCAGAAAATAACGTAATATGGGCCATTTAATAGAATGATGAAATGTACAGCGTGTTATTTTTCCGCCACCCTCTGACTTGATTGACACGTGGCAAGTTCACGAAATCACAGTTAAGCGTGAACTCTGCCAAGAAGGTGGTAGCTTTAATTATCTCTTAAATCAAAATTAAGATGATTTTTTTTACACCATTTTACACCAGCACCACTAAAAGTCCCACTCATCCTTCTGAGTCACTGTAATAAAACATATTTCAACATACTTTTATTTCTTTACAATACCTTTCCAACTCTAGTAGTCTTAAAGGTGCACTGTGTAACTTGTCATCTGCTTGTCTCCGTGGAGATGTGCCTAGAATGTTCCAAAGTATGGCCATAAACGCATGAATCTCCATGGAGACTTGCAAGACAAATTACAGGTTAGGTTTGTAGAGAGGCGACCCCACTCACAGTAAGAATGTATGTTTTTTTTAAGATTTTTTTGAGCAATAAATAACATCTGTAGTTGAATAAATACAAGGCAGATTAGTTTTATACCAAATCTGTGTATCATTCGTTCATTCGTTTTTCAAAATAAAAAAATAAAAAAAAAAGAAGAGAGAGAGACAAAACTAAAAAAACAACTATTTTCTTCATTATTTGCCTCCAAAACCAAAATGAAAAAACGGGTAATGATTCGTTTTCTCAGTTATCGATTTTGTGTTTAAATGAATAATAAATGATAATAGATAATGGCCGTTTCCCGTTTTCCTTGACTTAAACTGCAATGCCGGACTTTTGCGCTGCATATGGACTGAACCAGGACTGAGACCGGGACTGAAACCGGGATTGAGACTGGGACCAGACCAGGACCAGAGCAGGACTGAGACCGGGACTGAGATCGGAACCAGACCGGGACACTGGAATCTGGTTTAGTTCTGGTTTAGTCCTGTTTTAGTCCTGGGATCAGTCCTGGTTCAGGCCTAGTCCTGGTTCCAGTTTGGTCCTGGTCTCAGTCCCGGCCTCAGTCCACCTCAAGACCCATCTCGACACTCCTGGTTTAGTCCTGGTTCAGTCCATATGCGGCGCAAAAGTCCGACATTGCAGTTTAAGTCTGGAAACAGGAAACGGCCATTATCCCTTTTTTTCATTATTCATTTAAACACAAAAAGAAAAACTGAAAAAAAAAACAAACAACTAATCATTATCTGTTTTTTCATTTTGGTTTTGGAGACGAATAATAAAGAAAATTGTTGTTTTTTTTGTTTTCTTGTTTTTGGTTTTATTTTGAAAAACAAATGAACGAATGATACACGGATTATACCAGACTGTGGACAATTTAAACCAAAGAATTAACATCGCCATGGAGACAAAAAGAAAACTTACACAGTGCGCCTTGTTTTACGTACTCCTATAGATATTCTCATAACTATACCTCATACTATAACAGTTTGTACATGAACTGTTCTTTGGTCTAAGTCCTCTTCTGTAGCCTGGCTCTTTCTCATGCTAATAGACATTGTGCATTCTCAAAGACTCTGTTGTTTACTCTCCCTCAGCTTGTACCCACTGGGGCCTCTTTTTGAACCAAGGCTCCAAAAACGTCACATTAAATCACTGCTTCAGTACACAATAAGTGGACTGTAATACAAATGGACTTCATTAACACTTTGAATACTGCAAACTGATGTTAAACATGTTTCTGTAGGGACATAAAGTGAGTTGATTCAGTTCAACATGATAATCTTGGGTTGCCTCTCCACAGATCTGATCTGTAACTTGGTCTTCTGGCATAACCTGCTTGTTTCCATAGATAAAATACATGCGTACATACTACTGCTACTGCTATTACTACCCCTTCTACCACAACTGCTACTACTACTACTACCACTACTATTACCACTGCAACTACTACTACTACTACTACTACCACTGCAGCTTCTACTACTACTACCACTACTACTACTACTACCACTACTACTACCACTGCAACTACTACTACTACTACTACCACTACTACTACTAACTACCACTGCAACTACTACTACCACTACTACTACTACTACTGCAACTACTATTACCACTGCAACTACTACTACCACTACTACTACTACTACCACTACTACTACCACTGCAGCTACTACTACTACTACTACTACTACTACTACTATTACTACTACCACTACCACCAGTACTACTAATACTATTACTACTGCTACTACTGCTACTACTCTTACTACCGCAACAACTACCACTACTACTACTACTGCTGCTGCTGCTGCTACTTGTATTACTACCGCTACCACCACTACTACCACTACCACCAGTATTACTAATACTATTACTACTACTACTACTGCTGTTACTACTGCTGCCACTATTGCCACTATTACAACCACTGCAAGCACTACTACTACCACTGTAACTACTACTAGTACTACTGCTGCTGCTACTACTACTACTACTACTACTACTACTACTACTACTACTACTACTACCAGCAGTTACATTTTTACAATTGAAGAAAAGACTAGTTGACCTTTTACTCCTAAGCACACATTAAGTTCTACAGAATACTTTGTTAATCAAGGTTTTCTCTGTCGTCATTCAGCTTCAGTGGATAAAAATGTACCAGCAAACACAATGGAGTACATTTAAAATTACTGTTTTTAACCTGACTTTTCCTTCCATTACAAAGTGATTAATTCCTCTTTTTGGCACAGAATTCCCCCTGCCCCTCTTCTCCATCCCTAATCCCCACTTGCCCCATTGTGAGTGATTTCATACTTGTTTACACACATTAATCTCAACATTACAGTGCCATGCAATGTCGTGAAATATGACGCAACTTTGTACAATATTTTTTGTATTTAAAAAAGTACTTCAGTAACCATCTTGTTGTAAATTACGTGCCAGTGACTCCAGTACCCTGAAGTGAATACGCTGTTTACTATTGAGTTACATCATCTTTGTTTTGGTCCAGTACTGTAGAGGCTGCTTTATGAGAGTTGTAGTGAGAAATGATTTTACTGTAACTTGTGTACAATCGACAAAATGATAACTGCCTCATTAGCTGCTGACAGGAAATATATAAATAAAACAAAGCCCGATAAATATATAAAAATGACCCTAAAATGTACTTGTTTAAATGAATTGATTCTACTGTGCAAGTACAACGGTGACACAATGTACACATGCACAAACACTGGCCACGTTTACATGTTTTTTTAAATTAGAATTAATTGTTGTTGTTGTTGAATGAAATAGCTCATAATTAAAATAATCTCCTTTGACTTTACATGGAAATAGTAATTCTGAATTGAGGTTTACATTGAAAATGCATTAAATCGTCTTTATTTAATTCAGCTCAACGTCTGGGGGTCAAAAAGGGTTCTGATTGGACAGGGACACGAACGTATTTACTTCGAAAACACACTTCAGCTGCTACCGACTTTTTTGTCATCTCGGTTTGTTGTTATGCCATGGACACAAACATGATACAAACTTTTTCGCAATCATTCCGATGATAATAAAGCAGCAGCTCAAGAATTCTGTCATCACGCTTTACGTCTGTCGGCTGAGGAGGAGAAGGGAAGAGTGTCGGAGAAGGGAGGAAGAAGACAAACTGAGTCAACGGCTGCTCTACCTCAGCCCACTCCTGCATCCCGCTCGTAAATCCAAAGAGAAGTGGATGAAAGTCCAAAGTGAGAACTGATGGAGCCGAATCGTCCAGATCTAGTCAGAAGGGTGACCCAACGAACATGCACTGAACAACTGGAATTGTTTTTAAGAACAATAAACGTTTACATGATCAAGAAATGAATTAATTTGGCTTTAAAATCTGAATAAACCATCCACTTACTTCAGAATTAAACTTAATTCCAAAGTAAGTGGGTGGTTTATAAGCTTTTTCATTAGGAATTAAATGTTTACATGGTCTTTTTAAAGCTCTTGTTGACATGGCAACTGTCAATTTTTTTTTTTTAAATAGCCTGAAAAAATACAAAATGGATTTAAACACATTTTCAGGAGCCTGTTATTAATATGAGTGTTCATGGACTTGTTTAGGTGTTTCATTTTCAACTAAAATTGTGAGAGTGACTAACTGAAAAACCGTTGTTGTGATTGTAATTTTATGTGTGAGAGACTAGTTTAACAGCAAAAATCAGCTCATGTGTGGTAGTTCCAGCTAAATCAGTTTTTTTTTATGGTGATTGTGTTCAAATAAAACACAGATTACAGTGTAGTAAAGCCGCAGACAGAGCAGAGCCCACAGTTAGCATCACACCCCAAAAGATTATTGATAAAACCAGCCAGAAATCATCAGTAGCTCCTTTAGAATCACCCAAAGCTCCTTCCAGTGCATTATTCATTCACTCCACAGTTGATCGTGGTAAGTTACAGTTGTAGGGTAGACCACTGACACTTTCACACAAGGGAAGGTGGGAAAAGCGTCTTGCCTAAGGACACAACAACAGTTTGCATTAGAGCCACTGCTGCCCCACTTTCGCACCTGGAATTCCCAGCGGTCTCCCATCCAAGTACTAACCAGGCCCGACCTTGCTCAGCGTTCAAGATCTCACTGGCCATCTGACTAAATATTTTCATTTTCGTTTGGCCTGTTTACCTTGAATTTTTGAATACTCTTTAAAAAAAAAAAAACAACTTACTTTTCTGTTGCAAACCTAACCCTGTGATTTCCCCAGTGTGGGACAAACTGATATCATTAAAATTCCCCTGGAGTGTGATTCTAACTATAGGCACTACTCTGTCTGGAGCTCTGTTAGACTTAAATCTGAGTTTTAACCAGAAAGAGTTGGTTTGGAACTACAGAACTACTGAGCTGATTTGTGCGATTAAAAAAGTCTCTCACGCATAAAATTACAATCACAAGTTAGATAGAATTAGCCAACAGTTTTCCAGCTACTCACTCTCACTTTTTAGCTGAAAATGAAACACCTAAACAGGACCATGAACGCTCGTATTGATCACAGGCTCCTGAAAATGTGTGTATATCTGTGTGCATTTTGTCACCATGGTAACGTCTACATGTAACTATTAGGGATGTAACGATATGCAAATCTCTCGGTACGATATTATCACGATTTGCATCTCACGGTACGATACTTATTGCGATATTTTGGAGAGGCTGATATGATTGTAGATGGGACACTTTTTTGATTTTGGTGTGAATTATTTCTAGCCTGATTCCTCAGCCGGATTTCACTTCGAAGAAACCTTCTGACCTTGCAGCGTTGGAATTTGTTCCGCTCGACAATAGACGGGTACTTTTTGTCATTTAACCAATCGCTGTTATTTGGTCGTATTTGACGTATGTAATGCGCTGCTAACGGGGCTAACTGGTATATTAAGCTTTTCCCAAATCCCATAGGAAGAAGGGCGATAATGTCTTTCCCCTTGATGAAATTCACCAAACATTCTCTTTGTTCCGGCTTTAAATCCTTGATCTCGGAAATCACGACAACACTGAATATATGACTCTTTGCTGATTGGCTGGTGCTCAGACTTGTACTTCCGAGGTTTTTGCGAACCGTCTATTGTATTTTGATTGCTGACTTAGTCACTGGAGAGAAATGAAATTGAGCGGAGACACTAGGTGGCGCCAACTTCTCTAAATTATTTCCACCATAATCCCAATAATTCAAGTAAAACATATTTCATAAACATAGACATATTTCTTCATGTTGTCTGCACTGAAATGAATCATGGGATATGTAGTTCCCTATGTTTATTAGCTGTTGCTACAATAAAACCATGCATTTAAGCAAAGAATCTTGTAATTCGATATATATATTGTGAGAGGCCATGATATTATTGTGAGACTTTTGACAATACAATATTACGATATTTTGGTTATTGTTACATCCCTAATAACTATACCTATCAATAAAGTGTTTTTTTCTTTTATCATATTTTAAAAGTGGAAGTAAAAGTGTGAATCTTTCTAATTGCGTGTACTATGAGTAGAGTGTGCAAGTGCACGTGAGCAGGCTGATGTAAAGTGAGTACATGCAGGTACAAAGAGCTGTCTGTCAGAGCACTCTTTAATTACGATCTTCATGCTTTGGCGATTATCCAGATTCCTCCATGTTTCACCTTCACTGCTTTTTGGACTGGCTCCAGACCCGAGCGGGGAGGGTGAAAATGTGCACACTTTGAAACATCAGCAGGTAGAGCACGCTGAGCCTAAGCAGAGTGAGCCCAGACTATAGGCGTTTGTATCACACAATCTGTTCTAATAGCGATGCTTGAAGGATTTTGTTTCTCTTACGAACTTTGTTAATCCTCAAGGGCAATTACTTGGACACAGTATAGCTGACACGTTATAATATACTAAAGGATCTAAAAAAAAATCTTATCAGCATGTGGCAAAACAGCAAATATGTGTCAAATGAAGTGCCAGCTTACACATACACTACAAACACACCCTCTCATTCATTAATTTTTTTAAATTTCTTTTTTAATACTTTGTACTAGGGATGTAACAATAACTGAAATATCATGATATCGTATCGTCAAAGTTCTCAGAATAATATCGTAGACCATCACAATATATCGAATTACAAGTCGCTTTGCTTAAATTAAGAGTTATGGTGCAGCAGACTACATGAAGAAATAACAGGTTTAATAATTTTTAAGTCTTAGTTCTTTGGATTAAGTCTTTTTTTAAGAGGAAAAAGTAGCATATTCACAATTTTGTCAGCCTCCACAAAGTATCGCAATAAATATCATACCGTGAGATGTATATCATGAAAATGTCATACCGAGAGATTTGGATATTGGTACATCCCTAATTGTGAGCTTTCCCACAGTATCACAATAAATATCGTACCGTGAGGTTCATACCGTGACAATATCGTATTGTGAGACTTGGATATCATTACACCCCTACTTTATACATTTTATATACATACATACATGGCCATACTTTCTTGTCAAAGCCTGATCCCGTCAGATCTCAAGAGGCTAAGCAAGAGCGGACCTGGTTAGTACTTGCATTGGAGACCGCTGGGAAATTGCACTCACATTGCCTAGTATAAAATGAGAGTAATGGTGGTGGTCGATGGCGCAGATTGGCATCCTTGCTTCCTTCAGTCCATCAGGGCAGCTGTGGCTGTAATAGTGGCTTACCACCGCCGAGTGTGGAGTGAATGAATAATGTTCTGTAAAGCGTCTGAGTGTCCAGAAAAGCACTATATAAAACTGATGCATTATGACGATTAGGGTTGTGGATTATTAAGAAGTTGCCGATATGATGTATACCTCTATCTATAGGCCACGATATGATACATATCTTGATACAGTGCACTTTTGATTCGATACGATATATTCCAAATCGATTCAACACAGTTCAATAAAAATGAAGGCTAAATCATGGCTGTGATGCTAAAAGTCTTCGTTAAACCACTTGTGAAAAGTTAATATGAAACACATTTTAATTATGAAAACAGTGAAAATGTCAAATGTGTCGCATAAACGAGATTCCTTCCTCTGAACAAATCTCTGTAACAAAATAATTTAGTAAAATATATAAAACAATACTCTTGGCGATATAGTGATACAGAAGCCCACGATATCGATACTGTATCATCACATTACACGACACGATATATCAATATTGATATTTTTGCACACCCCTAATTATGATGCATGAATATACAGAAAACATCAAATATATCAAGTAAAATATATGGAATTATATAGCAAACAAAAAAGTGTAATAGCTCCACATTTTATAAAGTAGCCGCCTTGTCTTTGTTGAAAAAAATAATAACTTTTTTCTTTTAAGCTTCGTATATTTGATGTCTTCTGTTTGCATCTAAAATGTGCTCAAAGTGATACTAATTAACGTGTCAAAAAGTAGAATAACTAGTAATTACCTGGAGTGTTTTTCATGCATAGGATACCTTTTTATTTTACTTTTGACTAGGCTGCATATTTAGCTGTGTAACTATATTTACCTGAGTAGAAATTTCACTTTCCCCCTCTGTAAATAATATATAAATAATTCCAGCAAACACCGACGCTTTTGTTTATTCTCGCTGATAGCGCAGTTGTTAATTCGCGCCTCCAAATGTCCATGTTGACATAACAGGTCAGTCCACAGAACGAGCCCCAGAGTCCCGTTACACGAGGCACAGTTCGCCCCTGCCTCTTGCCCGCTCACCTCCCTGACAGGCGGAGGAGAGTGGAGGCTCCGCACCATATGGTCCTCCGGTACAGTCAAGTGATGCTACCTGGCACCACCGCGCTTCCACGTGCACGCACACACACGCGGAGACGCACACAAGCACGCACGGGTCGCATATAGAGCGAGGGAGAGCGCGCGTGTCGCCCCTTGAAAACACTGGTGCCAATTGGTGCGCTTTGCTCCCCGCGAGTGAACACACAGCTCTTCTGAAACCGCGTGAGGAAACACAAAAACACGAAAGCGAAAGAGAGGGGGGGGAAAGCGCCACGCACGAGCCACACGCGCGCGCACGGAGGAGGCAGAGACTTGGCTCAGTGCGGATCCGCGCGAGCATCCATTTGACGACGATTACAGTTTAGAAGCGGAGGAGACTGCGAGCATCTCTCCAATCTCTCTCCGCTCTCACTCTCTCTCTCTCTCTACCTCCTTCTCCTCATCCTCTTCTCTCCCTCCTTCACAAGTCCTAGAGCGCGCGGCGAGCGGAAAGACACTTTTAACCCTCCTCTGCATTTGATTATCATCGTTGTTTACTTGCGCCGAGAGGAGAGTGCACCTCGAGTGGGAATAGCCGCGGAAAGACGCACGGATTACCCATAACCCCACTCACAAGTTTCTACACTGGAAGTTGCGCATTGACGAGCGGAGCAAAGAAAAAAATATGGGATTTAGTGGCTATTTGGCTGCGCCTGGGAAATGCCTCGTGGTGCTCGGACTTAAATTGTTATTCCTTGTACCTGCAGGAGTTCCGGCGCGAAGCGGGGACTCCGTATTGAAGGACAACATCACCGTAAGACAAGGGGACAGCGCCGTGTTAAAGTAAGTGCACTGCTTCTCCTCTCCTCTTTTCTCTCCTCTCTTTTCTTTCTCTCTCTCCAACGCGCTGTCCATTCGTGTGCAGCGGAGTTACTAAAGGTCATCCTAACCTACATCCCGCTCTGAGCCTTGTTAGATTGTACAGTAATAAGTTGGAAGTGCAAAAACTGTCCGGATTGCGCTCAATGCCCTTGAATGATATTGATCCGCCTGGTTAATGTCTTGTTGGGGATGCACGCAGCTGCGAATGCGTGCGTTTGCTCTGTATTGATCGGAGCGTGCGATACAAATGCAATCATGTCTGGAATATTTAGAGCTGTTGTGCTTGGCTGGAGTCGGATTCAGAGCCCCGTAGGTTTTAAAAGGCTACCCAGGGCTCCCCAGTACAGACTGAAAGCTTCTACTTGGGTAAATACGCGTATTGACGTGTTGTATTCAGTTAAGGAATAGGCTACGATGTTTTGAGGGAGAGAAACTTTTAAGTGGTAGCCTGACATGTCTGCAAAATCCCGTATGCTTGAGGACAGTTTAGATATTGACGATCATGCACAATAAGTCAATTTTTGTCTTGCTTTTTAAAAATGACATAACAAACTTGGGTTACTTTTTAAAATTATTTTTAAATCAGTCATTCAAATGTCATTCGAGGACATTCATAGCTCAACAGATAAAGAATCTACAGTCTGTTTCGTGGTAATTTCTGTGTATGAAATGTCTTAGGAGCCAGGTTGCCAGATCCCACTCAATCATCCCTCATCCCGCCTTATCTTTACTGTAATCCTAATATTCCTACAGTAGGTGCGTGTTGCTGACTGCGTGTAATGGCTTCCTTATCTCCTTCACCCTAGCTGTGATATCCTTGTGTTTTTTAACTTCGAGTAGAGATGTGTGTGTGTGTGTGTGTGTGTGTGTGTGTGCGTGGGTGGGTATTCAAAACATGTGATTGGGCGTTGATAGACCGCCCCTTGCCAATACTTATACATATTACACGGATTTATCAGATGGGGATGACAGAGGAGGCAGTTGTGTGGGAATAGCACGTTTTGTGTTATGAAAGAAGATATTAGCAGTAAATCAAAGCTTGCTTTTACCCATCATGCCTCATCTCCAAGGTTGCACATACCTTAGGCTGTCAATGCTCGGCGGCGTGGTTCATTTGGGAGACACTGTTTAAAGGCTGAGGGGAAGAGAAGTGAAAAGCTGTGGAGTCTGGATGGTTCAGGGAAAGAGAAAATGCACTGAAAACGTACCAGTATACTGAACGCTGAAGGCTATAATGACTCTGACTACTTATATAATTATACATTGGTGATATTTTATGATGCTGTTTTGACATATAAAAGGATAGTTACTTTTTGAACCATTTGAAAATTTAACAAAAACCAAAACAGGACTGTAAAGCGAATTTTCTGAAATGCTCATGTCCATTTGACTTGATACTCATTGTGGTTTAGTTCTAGTTTAATCCTGAATCAGTTCTGGTTTAATCCTGGTTTAATCCTGATCTTTATTGCTGATCTTGTTCTCTTATTTTCTTTCTTTTTTAATGTTTATTATGATGACATAATCCACTCATTTTGTAATACTTCATAAAATAGTTTTCATTTTTAATCAAATCACAAATGTATGAAAAACTTTATCATTGCAATATATTTAATTCCATGCAAAGAGAAATCGCTGTAGCATTGAATTTTAAACTAAGTCTTTGTGTCATGAATCTGAAAATGTAACAAGAACTGTAAAGAGATTTTTTGAAAATACTTCTATACACTGTTTTAATGCTCATTGTGGATTAGTCCTGGTTTCATTCTGGTGCAGTTCTGGTTTAGTCTTGATTAATGCTCATTATCTTCTTTTCTGTCTTTAAAGGACCCATATTACATAATTTTGTGATCTATGTTATAATGTTGTTTCCTCATCAAAAACATGCATAGAGTTCTGTTTCTTGGAGTCACAAACTTTGCATATTTAGGCAAAATTCTTCTCTCAAAACAGAAAACACTTCCAACACTTCCACCTTGTGATGTCATGTGGCAATCCTGCTGAAAAAAAGCTCAAATGTCACTTGAAAACTACCACTTCATGACATCACAAGGTGGAACAGAGCATTTTGAGCTTTGGAAATGTAGACTAATAAAGCGTTACTCAAATTTCCTGGTATGTTTTTGATTGAGGTAACATTATAACATGGCTAAAAGCTCAAGTCAGTTTTGCCTAATATAAGACTTTTCAATGTTTGAATGCCACAACTTTATCTACCTTTTTAAATTTTTGTGCAAAACATTATTATTCCAGCATATTTAATTCCATACAGTACAGAAATAGCTATAATGCAGAAGTAATTTTA
Source organism: Boleophthalmus pectinirostris (assembly GCF_026225935.1). Lineage (NCBI taxonomy): Eukaryota > Metazoa > Chordata > Actinopteri > Gobiiformes > Gobiidae > Boleophthalmus > Boleophthalmus pectinirostris. The sequence goes on from NW_026571018.1 coordinate 13,671,623, forward strand.
AACTAGGTCTTGCCATGGTGAGAAAGGCTTTGGATTGCAGGCTAAAGCCGTCTTCACTGCTTGGTTTTACAAATGACTTGTGGCCTCCGCTGATTAGTCTGAGTAGTTAAGCGTGCCTCAAAGATTCATTAACACAGACATTTATCTCCGTTCAGAAAAAAAGAAAAGAAAAAAAAAGTGTCAGACTGGAAATCCATTGAAATGTGCCTGCAGCTCCTTCGTCACACTGAGCCAAATGGTTATCTGAGCTTATCTTTGCACAGTGAAATGATCGCAACGGATAAGGCATCAGTTCTCAGGGTTTGACGTATACAGAGGTAGGTGTGGAGAGGGAGCCAACACAGGGGATCCAGGAGAGCCTCGATTTGCATTTTAGTTGAGTAAAAGTGCATGAATAATTGACTAATTTCTTCATTTTTTTTTTTTTTTTTATCAAATAGTACCTTAAAATCCTTCCATGTAATATATTTGCCAAAAAATAAAAGCATGTTGTTTTTGTTGCATTGGCCTGCTTGTCTCCATGGAAATGTTGTCCCTCTGGCTAAAATATTCCACAGTATGGCATAAAACTTATCTATCTCCATGGCGAAGGTTTTGAAGTATGATTTTTATACAGTGATGCTTTAAAAAATATGATTGGTCTAACATTGAAAAGAATTACTTACAGATACTTATTACTGAATATTATGTTTATACATTTGTAACATCTTTAAAAGTGTGCTATGTAACATTTCTCTTGGAGGGCCCATTACCTTAGCCAAGCTGGCACCACCTAGCGCCTCCATTCAGTTTCATTTCTCTCCAGCGACTAGGTCAGGATTCGAATACACTAGACGTTTTGCAAGGACCCTGGGAGTTGTAGACCGCACACCGGCCAATCAGTGAAGAGCTGTGAAGCCATGATGTCAAATTCAAGCTCCTGTCTGGGTCCCTTTTGTGGTACAGCACAACAGTAAACAAAGAGGTCGAGATGGATGTAGACGAAGACAGACATTCTGTGTTGGCAATGATTCCCGAGATCGAGGATTTAAACCTGGAACAAAGAGAATGTTTGGCGAATTTTAGTAAGGAGAAAGACGTTATTGCCCTTCTTTCTACAGGATTTGGCACATTACATACGTCACGATCAAATAGCAGTGATTGGTTAAATTTAAAAAAAAAGTATTTGCCTGCTGTTGAGCGAACGAATCCTAATGCTGCGAGGTCAGATGGTTTCCACGAAATCAAACCGGCTGATGAATCAGGGTAGCATTACCTGCTGTCCTTGGAGACAAGCAGGTGAAGTCACAGAGCCAAGTTTTTTTTTTTTGCAGTAAATCTCATGTAATGTATGAATAATGCCATACTGTGGAACATTTTAACAAAAGAAATAACTCCATGGAGATGAGCAATTGGTGGACCCTCCATCCACCAAAGTTACAGAGTGCACCTTTAACACAACATGCATCTTTCTTTTTTGTTCAAAAAAAAAAAAAAAAAAAAAATTATGTAATTGTATATACCCCATTTGGGATGCACCGATCTAGCTTTTTCAGTTCCAATACCGATATCAATGCTATGACTTAACATATCTGCTCACATCCGATATAAACCGATAATAGTGAGGGAAAATGGCGCAGTTAACTTAGTACACTAAAGATCCAATTATGTTTTGTAACTGTTCTTTATCCTTCAAAGAACATTATGAGGCCTTCTAGACGACAATCAGCCTGTACGTAGTCTTGTTACATCTAATTAAAGGCCCAACCAGGATATCGACTTAACCGATATCATGAAACCGATACCTGATCTTGCAAATATTTCAGTGTCAACACGGATATTCAGTACTAATATTGCTATTCCCGCATCCGTATACCTCATACACTTAACTCACAAACAAACCCTGATACAATTTGATCTGTTCACTCACAAAGCACAAACTCAATTCACCATCTGCACCAGTTGTTTCCTGGGTATTCCCTCTGCTCTTCCTACATGTCTCCGCTCCGGCTCTAGTGCTGTGTTCTCTGGTAACTGAACTCTCTCTTTGTCTGTCAGGGAGGCAGCCAGGCCCCATCTACTAACCCCCTCTCCTGCTCCAAAACACACACAACACACAACCCGTACACTGCAAAAACAAAAAAGAATCCTGGTAAAGGGTGTGAAATCAGAATATTTTTAGTGATAGTAGTAATAGTTTTAGTTAGTGCTAGATTTTTGTGTAAACATAATCAAAGCAAGGTAAGATGCACTATGACATTTTTTTCTGCTTGCATATATTATTGCTTTACTTGGAATGTTTCACAATACACTTTAAGCTTGCATATTTAGCATTCGTTTAATTATAGGTGTTTTGTACATGCATACTGTGAGCGGGCTTTCTTCTCCACAGATCTGTCCTGTAAATGTGGCTTTTTTAGTATCAGTATCTGCTCAATTGAGGAGCTAATTTTGATGCTAGTTTTAGTGTTTAAAGGGACAGTCTGGAATTTTGAACATAGGACCTCATTTCCTAGTTAGTCAGTGTTGGAGACGTGTGGAGACACTTCTTTAAATATTCCATCCAGTCCTTGTATTTGCAGAGGTCGTTGGTGCTAGGCTAGCACATGTCAATGGCCATAGTTATCCTGCCACTAAAAACAGTCTTACCCACTCCACAAAACACCTGAAGCAAATTTATTATTATGCCAGATGGTTGATGTAAATGTCTGTGTTGATAGAATAATTTTAGAAGTAAAACCAGCCTTGCATTTGATCCTCAACATTCAGTGACTTAGAGGAAGATGATGAAGTGATATCAAAACAATTAAATGCACAACCTACTTCAAAATAAGACAAGTTATCTCATGACAGACATACACTACGCAACTGTCAACACAAACGAGCGGCCCCACTGACTTTTTTCCTACCAGCTACTCCTCACATGCGGAAAAGCCGCTTCTAAACAAAAATGGATTCTCATATGCAAGGTTAGTTTTATTTCAAACATTATTCTATCAACACAGACATTTATATCGACAGTCTGACGTAGTAATAGATTTGCTTTGGGTGTTTTGTGGAGTGGGTAAGACTGTTTTTAGTGGCAGGCTAACTATGGCCATTGACATGCACTAGCCTAGCAATAGCGACCTCTGCAAATACAAGGACTGGATGGAATATTTTAAAAAGTGTCTCCACACGTCTCCAACACTCTGGCTCACTAGGAAATGAGGCCCTATGTCTAAAATTCTGGACTCTCCCATTAATGCCATTTTGTGGATCACTCTTAGCAAAGCCATAACATCCTCATGGAGATGAGCAGGTGGCAGACCCTCCACCAGAAAAGTTGCATAGCGTACCTTTGAAAATTACCCAAATCGAGACTCATATTCTGAATTTGCTATTTATTTTTAAGTCTTATAGAAGTCTTATACATATTTCATTAGCGTGAGTATCTCTTTGAAAGTCAGAAATGAAAGGTGCTGGCTCTGCTCTTGTTTCCGTGGCAGCAGCTGTGGTCCGCTCACACTGTATGTGCGTTTGACAGTGAGCTGGTGCACGCATAAGGGCATGTGGGGATGAAACGCCAAGCGACCCATTACAGAGTCATAGAGGGGTTAGTTGGCCTTTCACCTTTGAGTGTTTTAGTGGGAAACAGACAGTGGACGATGGGCAACTGGGAGATTGCTGGGTTAGAAAGATCAGAAGTTCCACACCACCAAAGGGATATTGTTACCGGAGTGACCTTGGGTTTGATAAAGGGAAATAATTCAATGGCAGGCGAAACACTGACAAGAATTGGCACTTTGCGGCTGACGTCATCCACATTTCCTGGGGGCGTGAAGCTAACTGAAAGCACTGCTCTGTCAGAAGCTCGTTATTTTATCACAATCCGACCAGACAGAGCTGACTGGGTTGGAACTACAACAGTGATGTGTTCGTAAACAAGTGTCTCACATGTAAAATTACTGTCACAATTGTCACAAGCTAACTAGCAGTTTTTCAGTCCCTCATTATTTTTGTTGAAAATTAAACACCGACAGAGGCATGAACGCTTGTATTGATCAAAGGCTCCTGAAAATGTGCAGTTTAAATCCATTTTGTATTTTTCTTTCAGACTATATTAAAACATTTTTTGCAGTTTTTGCTAATGTGTGTATTCTGTCACGATGGGAACGACTGAGTATTTGCCAATAGAGATACACATAGAAGACCCCCCAGTGTGATGTCACTGCAAAGTATATAATGTAAACATAATCTTAAATAACCACATACAGAGCGTTGGTTTGCGTATGTGGTAATTCAAGAATCGTTTGTTGTTGTTCCAGACCTGCTTTACCTAATTTGTAGCTGAACCATTAATGTAGACTGCTTATTATTTATGGTTTAGCCAGTTTTGTAGTGGGGATTTTTTAAGTAGGGGTATGCGATTCGTGACGTCATCGCCCCCACCCCACCCCCCGAACTAACTTTCAGTACAAACATAAAGGCGCCAGCAAAGTAAAAATCAGTAATATTTGATTTTTTTTTTTTTTACTCAGAATGATGTGGAATCATGTTATTAATGGTAAACTGCCTTCAACGCCATTCAGGACTAAACCAGAATTAAACCAGGACTAAACCAAGTTTAAACCAGGTCTAAACCAGGTCTAATCCAGGTCTAAACTAGGACTAAACCAGGACTAATTTTACTGGAGAGCAAGAGCGAGAACCTCGAGCCCGTGGAGCAGGGGATCCGCAAAGCCCGATCAGGTGTGCTTTAGTCCTGGTTTAGTCCTGGTTCAGTCCTTGGTTCAGTCCTGATCCCTTCATATCGCAGGTCACTATAGAACAGTACTGTAGATATCATCAGCCTATGCAGGTTGTTTTCACCATTGCCATTAGCTCTGGTTTGACATTTAAGTTGCAGGCTATTTTATATTTGTTATTTTTTTAAATCTGATGTCGGGAGAAGTGGGTGGAGAGCGTACCCCCGCATACCAAGGACCGCTACACCCCAGGGTTTAGCATTACTTTAGTCCTAACTTGGTTCTGGCTTTGTTCTGGGATGGGACTGTTTATATTGTTGCCAAGTCATGATCTAGCCCTTTCCCTTGCAAAGTCATGAGTTCATGTTATATAGCGTAACAATAGATAATATTAAAAATTAATTGGAGACATTAACAGATTTTTTTTGTGTTGGTTTTGAACTGGTTTATTCATTGTGAAGTCTTGGTTTTATGATTTAGACTGTTGGGTTGAGATCTGCCTGACTATATGCTTGAATATATTAGTGAATATTGTACTTTCCAATATAAATATCTCAAGAGAGAGCCATAAAATCACAGCAACCAGAATGTCTGTGTCATCTCTGGTTAAATTGTGGAGGTTTGGAAGGGCATCCAGGGCAAATACCAAATCAAATATATGCATTTTAGCTGGAGATAAATTTATGGGAACAGTGAAAGAAATCTGGCAAAAGGAGAGATTTTTCCACACTATTTTTTATGAGACAATCTTAATTTTACTGTCTTCTCCACCAACATTTTCTAAACTAAACTTGTGCTGCCTTAAGTCCCGAAGCCGTAAAGCTGACAGTAAATGGAAGACAGCTTTGGAAATGGCTGTTCATGAAATTGGACTTACTACCTCATTTTTAGATGTCATATAAATCTCGGATGTCTATATAAATCTGCACGACGTAATGTTTTAGCTCGCACCATATATAATCACGAGTCATTGCGTGGTGACTGGCTGTAATGAATGTACTCGGATGCAAGCTGGAAATTGAGTATTAAGAAGAGGAGAACAAATCAACACATATTTTCCTTAGTTCTTTAAAATTTGTTTTGAAGTCTATAAACTTTCCAACCAACAATCTTCTCTCCACTTCAGATAAAGAGAATAAAATGAGTCAGAGCTGCACTTAGCACAACTAGTTAGAGTGTTCATCCTCTGGTCTGAAAGTTGGTGGTTGGAATCCCACTCTTGACATAAAACATCATCCAGAGACAAGGTTGGAGGTGTGGGGATGTAACGATATCCAAATCTCTCTGTACGATATTATCACGGTATGATATTTACTGTGATATTTTTGTAGATAGGACACTTTTTTGCTTTTAAAATACCTTGACAAGATTTTGGTGCAAATTGTTACTGTCAGAATCCCAAGAATTCAAGTAAAAACCATATTTCTTCATTTTGTCTGTGCTGAAATGAATCATGGGACATGTAGTTCACTATGTTTATTAACCGTTTCTACTAAAGAACAATGCATTTAAGCAAAGGAACATGTAATTCGATATATTGTGACAGCTCTCGATATTATTGTGAGACTTCTACGATACGATATCATGTTATTTCGGTTATGAATACTGTTGTTGTGTCCTTAACCACTTTGCCATCTACTAGTAAACTAGTTTAGTCACTGTAGGATCAGATTGTAATGAAATCATGTTGGTAAACGTGTAATATTGAAAAATAATAGACCCTATGTTACATAACTTTTTATGTCATCAAGTAGTTATATACACTGTATTTTTCACACTCTATTTATAATGGCTTCATTAAGATAAGATAATCCTTTATTGTCTCCCATGAGAGAAATTTGTCTTGGGACAGGAGATCACATGCTTTATCACAAAGACTGAACAACACAACATCAAAAGCACCAAACAAACATCCACCATAGAACATAAATCAATCAATCAAACTTTATTTATAGAGCGCTTTTCATACAAAAAAAGCAACACAAAATAAGAGCCCAAATATGACCACGAGTGATAAACCAACAGGACCTTTAAGTCACTCTTTACAGATTTTGTATTCCATTAATAATTGCACACTCCCTAAGTCTATGTGCAGTTTTGATTGCACATTCTCTTGACCTATGTGCAATTTTTGATTGCACAGGTCCTTGACGTCTTTGCGGATTTGATTGCACATTCCCTACAGCTTTTAGTTTTATTTTTTGATTACACTATCTGAGTTTAGCAGATTAACGGCTATTGGCACAAAAGAATTAATAATGAAGAATTAATACTGACTGTTACAATATTACAGTGGTACAGTTCTTTTTTATAGCTAAATATTTTAAAATATGTGTGTATCTGCGCCAATATGGTTAATACTAATACTAATCTAACACCAGTACTAGATTAGTATTAGATTAGTGCATTCTAATACTAATCTAGTACTGGTGTTAGATTAGTATTAGTATTAACCCTAACTCTAACCCTAACCTAAAAATATTTAAAAATATTTTGTGTATCTGCGCCAATATCCAACACCAGTATTAGATTAGTGCATTCTAGACAGAGATATCCATTCTTTTAATATATATTTACCCACACATATGCTATTTAAAGGCATTCTGTCTTACTCTCTACTTAATATTTTGTTAATTAATGCAGTGTTGCTTTGTAAAATAATCAAATCAAACACAATGCTTGGCAGGAATATCCATTCTCACCTTTTATATTTATCACATACAGTGTATCATTTGAATGCACTCTATCTTCTCTCTAAAGTTAATTAATTTGCAGTGTTACTTAAATACTTCAATCAAATTTGACAATAAACAGCACCTTTTGTTTTTACTACAGGCCTATAAGAGAGCTGTATAGTTACATTTTTGCAGCTATCTCTTTGTGTTATAGTGTTAATATATAACTTTGTGTGTGTTTTTTTAGGAAGCAGTTTACAAAAATATAAATAAATCTGTTTATGCTTGAGATTTAAGACTGATAGCCAGTACTCTAAAAAGTCCAGCCAACCGATATATTAGTCTGTCTCTAGAATATACTCTGTCTTCCCCCTAAACATAATTAATTTACAGTGTTGCTTTAAATTCTGCAATCAAAACTGACAAAAAATCTGCTCTTTCACCCTTTCTGTTTACCCACACATGTCCTATTGATATGCATTCTCCATCTTTCCCTTAAACCCAGTTCAATATTTCCACCGGAGCCATTGCATCCTATTTGCATCCTGTTGTTTACTTCATGTCATGGTTAAAGACTTGACCTGCTCCGTTCCCCCATTACCCACAGTTCATGTGTAAAAACAGCCCTCCATTTGAAAAGCATAGAGGCGTGTCAGCCGCCCCAATGCAAAGGTTAAGTGATATCATGTTATTCTACGAAAACAAATATTGAAGGATGTGTAGGGAAAAGATGGAAGGAAGAAGAAAGAAAACATGACTGAAGGAGGAAACAAAGAAGAGTAGGATAGAAGAAAAAAGGTGGATAGAAGAATGGAAAAATTCTGTAAGGAATAAAGGCAAGGACAAGACTGTGCACACAAGAGGAAAATTATCTTGTGAGATTTTTATTCCCTCATATTTTTACATCTGCCTTGGTTAAAAAGGGGGTTAACTTTGCTGAGTAACTCCTCTTGAGATTGAAGCAGCCCTACAATGATGGCAAAACTAGGGACAAATGGAGAATGGAAGGGTGCAAGAAAGGGAGAAAGTAACAAGGAATTACTAGGAAAAGTCTGCATCATCAGCCAATCGCTTCTACATTCTGTTCAAATCTGGAAAGGACTGGGACAGAACCACAGAGCATGAAAAACATCTGTTTAAATTTGAGACCTGGTCATTTGTAAGCATGTGTCCCTTAGGCCCTGTTTACGCGTACACGGGTATTTTTAAAAACGGGGACATTTCCCTTCATTTGTACCCATCTTTTACATGCAGACGGTGAATTTGCCCCTGAAAATGAATCTATCTAAAAACTCCATCTAGAGTGGAGATTCTGGCAAACTACGGTTTGGTGTTTGAGTGTAAAGTGAGATGAACAGAGTTTTAAGAGCTGATGCGCGACCAATGTTTACCTTTTGCTCTGATGATGATCACGGAGCAGCAGTCACATTTCTTCTGGTGCAAACACTTTTCATGTGTTTGTTTGCACACACAGCTGATGGATCATACCCATAATCAGAGATGAATGAGACCAGTGATTTTACCATTTCATCTAACATATCTGTGGAGAGGTGATCCTGCTCAATAATGCACTTTTTTCAAGGTATTTTTGAGTAATACTTACAACTGTAATTAAATAAATGCTACAGGTTTGAATCTAATCCAGGTGCGGCCCAGAGGTTTGGTGTACTTATGATGGCGCTCGATGGCGTATTTAAGCGGGCTGATGTAAAGGAAAACTTTTTTTGAAGACGATGCTGTGTGCATGATGCTATTTTGGAAAACGGAGGGTGGGAAATATTCATTTCTCAACATACCTGGCTATGTGTAAATGTAGACTTAAATGTGGAAGACATCTCCTCTTGAAAATTGTCATAAAATTTAGAACAAAATATATAACTTCTTTTGCCTGAGAGAAGAAACAGTTTGGTGCTTCGATTGTTAATTTTGAGAAAATCCATGCTGTTTCTCAGTCTTTCATGTTGATTTTTTGATCGTTTTTTTAATGTGTAATCAGCTATGTTTGTTTTTGACGCCAATCCAATGGAGCATGTGTCTCTCTGATTGGTTAATCCGCCTGTCAATCATGCCCTCTGAAATTCTGTTCTGGCTGACGGGTAGAAATGAAGAATAAAATGAAAAATAAAGAGGAGATTAAGACGGGAAGGATGAAAAGAGAATAGGGGACAACCAGGAAGCAGACCCTCACCAGAAAAGTTACGTAGCTTACCTTCAAAATGACTCCTGTACACGTTTCAGTCGTGTTATCTCTTTAAAATCAGATGTTGAAGAAAGAGAACGAAATAAAAACACCATTATATAGCTCTCCATTTGATCAGACTGTCCATTTTATCATCACATTTTCTGAAAAGTTGTCATTAAGGGCTAACTGCTTTTGGAACTCTGGCAAGCTACAACATTAGCGTGATCTTGGCAATATGTTTTTAATGAAAGATCGGGAGCCAGGCAGCGTTCCCAGAGTTTTATTTGACTTGTACACGGCTGCATTGTGATGCCAGTCAAGGGCAACACAAAGCTGCCTCATTCGCACATGCACAGAACCACTGCCAACAGGAGCTCACAGCAGATGGGGACTAAGGAGTAATTAGCATCGCTCTACATGCCTCTACTGGTAATATTAGATTTCACAAAAGACATTATTGTAGGAAAAACAAAATGAAAGAAAATGCAGATCAATGCTACCCGAATTTGGCAAAATATGATGAGAAAGTACCTGTTAGTGGAGGATATATTGTCCAGATAATGGCTTTGAATGGTGGTTTGGAAGATTAGCAAAATGACATGATTGAAGATTCAGGATCAGAATTACCTTTATTCATCCCCAAGGGGAAATTCGTTTTGTTACAGACGTGCGGCCGACTCGCAGTATAATAGAGTTATCAGAAATAAAGTTCAGAAAATTTCATTAATTAAAATACTCCAGTGAAAATATGGTATCAGGATAATAACTCAGGACAATAACTCAGTTGGTACTTTGTCCACTGATCTGAAGTTTGGCAGTTTGAATCCTTCTCTTGCTTTCCACAGGTTGGTGGTGTGATTCCTAATCTGATTCATCAGCCGGTTTCAGTTCGTTTCACTTCGTAGAAACTGTCTGACCTCGCAGTGTTAGAATTTGTTCGCTCAACAGTAGGCGGGTACTTTTTATCATTTAACCAATCACTGCTATTTGGTAGTCACGTATGTAATGCGTCGCTAACAGGGCTAACTGGTATATTAAGCTTTTCCCAAATCCCGTAGGAAGAAGGGCAATAACGTCTTTCCCCTTGATGAAATTCGCCAAACCTTCTCTTTATTCTGGTTTTAAATCCTCGATCTTGGGAATCGGTGACAACACTGAATATATGACTCTTTGCTGATTGGCTGGTGCCCTGAACTTGCACTTCCGGGGTTCTTGCAAACCTTGTGTATTCTGATTCCTGACCTAGTCGCTGGAGAGAAATGAAATTGAGCGGAGGACACTAGGCTATGTGGCCCCACAAATGAATGCTATCATTGTGTTCTTGGGCAAGACACTTAACCAACCTTGACCCCAGTGTCCACGTACACTAGTGTGTGTGTGTGAATGGGTGAGTGGTTCCTTGATGTAAAGCGCTTTGAGAGCCTTGAAGATGGATAAGCGCTGTATAAAAATGGGACCATTTACCATTTAACTTAAGTTATAAAAATATAGTATCCTATTGGAATATCGATTTATCGTATTGTTTAATGTGATGATACAGATATTGTGGGCTGCTGTATCGATATATCGGCAAGACTATATTTTGGTATATTTTACTAAATTATTTTATTACAGCGCTACAGTTTTGTTGCTTGTTTACAAGAAGGGAACTCGTTTATGCAACACATTTGACATTTTCACTGTTTTGATGATTAAAATGTGTATGTTTCATATTAACTTTGCACAAGAAGTGGTTTAACAAAGACTTTTAGTATCACAGCCTTTTTTTAGCCTTTATTTTTATTGAACCATATTGAATTGATTTGAGTTATATCGTATCAAATTGAAAGCTGTATCTGTATCGAGATATGTATCATATCGTGGCCTACGTAACGAGGTATATATCATATCTGCAACTTCTTAATGATACACAGCTCTAATCCTCGCAACATATACATCTTTATATACAGGTTGACAACAATGAGGTATGAACAGAACATTGCAAAAAGATGGTACAGTGAGATTTTACAGCAGAGAAGAGTTTTTCCTAAACTGGTTCTAATCTAATTGTAGAACATAAAATAATTAAAGTTCCCCGTTAGTACAGAGAAAATTTCCCCAGTATAAATATTGACCCCCTCCCCCCCAATGTTTCATCTTACATATCTTGAACGCTAACTTGATTTAATAATTTTGCTGACAGGCCTAGTATGGCATGGATGGATGGATAGCTAAATATATGGCCTGCCTTATTGATTGGAAATACGTGTGGCATTCAGAGCATTTGTTTCGTGTTGTAGTCATTTAGCAGATTTCTGAGTCCGTAAACACGATTGATTGCCGTAGCTGTAGTGTGTAATATTTGCATCGGACTGGCAGGTCTGAATAATATCTGATTGTGAGAGCAGAAAAGCGACAGTAGAGAAATATATGTGAAGAAATGGCGTATAATGTCAGCTGTATCGATGTTGTTTGTGTTGATGGAGGCAATGGGCTTTGTCAAAACCCAGCACACTTAGAAGGTAGAAATGTCCAATCCAAATCAACCACAGATCAGTAATGTAATGATTTTAAAGATTCAAAATGTCATTTCAATAAATACACATAGTAGATACAAATATTGAATGCATATTTGGCTTAATGGATGCAATTACAGTGCCATTGGATTAGAATTAAGATATGAGGTTGAAGTATGTCAAGGCTACACTTTTAAAAGCTCATTTATATGAATCATGGCCTTATTTATTGTGAAATGAAATTATTTTAATCAAGTTAGTTTAGATTAAATAGTGAAAAAATAATACAAATAAAATAAAAACCTCTGTCTTTTCACCAAATGTTCAAATTCCAACCAATCTGGAAAACCTTGACATAAAAACAGTACTAATAGTTATTATTTTATAGTCTGAACAGCAGTCTTCCAGGTTTTGTTGAGCACTTCTATGACTGCAGATGTTACTTTCTCAGCTATAATCTTGTTCTGAACTAACCATTTTTTTTCATATTGTGTTTTCCTATGAAATATCTAAGGTAAAATAAATGCGCAATTGTTGAACCTGATCATTTCTATTGTCACTAGAAGCTAGAACCCATAATATTACTACAGAAATCTACATTTTTACAACGTATTATTAAACGTCTAGAGCAGTGGTGTCCAAATACGAAATGTGGCTCTCAGACCAGTTTTTATTGGCCCACAAGCCTCCTGGTTGGTCCAAACGATAATTTTTACAGTAAATATAAGTGATTCTACCACTATAACCTCACAATGCTCAGTGATACAGATGTGAAATTACTGCTCCAAGCCTCATTAAAGCTACATTGCCTCTGTCAGAGCTTTGTTAAAAAAAACAACAAACATCCATCTTGTCCACTTGTTTGTGACCCTCTGCTTCTAATATCTTTCAATATGCGTCCCTCGGTGAAAAATGTTTGGACACTCCTAGTCTATACAACGTTGTGGTGTCATTTGAAATCCATCAGTTGGATCCGTGCTCCATAACCCAGTGTGCGCTGTTGACTGACAGACTCTGCCCTGTGCGGCCCTGGTATTAGTGGAGTAAACATTAGGAGTCATCCATCAGGAGTATAGACACTTCCAACACCCTGACAGTTACACACATGTCCACACTAGACCTCCTGGACTACCTGAGATGCATGTTATGTATGTTACAGCCAGAGCTAAAGAAACTACTAATCATTGTGACAGGTTTGACTAGATAGATAGATGGATAGATAGGAAGATACTTAATTGATCCTGAAGGAAATTGAACTTTCGCTGCAGCAGTGTTCTAGCCAGGCTGGTGCCACCTATTGCCACCGCTCAATTGCATTTCTCTCTAGCAACTAGGTCAGGAATCAGAATACACTAGACGTAGACTGTTCACAAAAACCCTGGAAGTGCGAGTTCGGGCACCAGCCAATCAGCGAAGAGCCATACATTCTGTGTCAGCAATGATTCCTGAGATCGAGGATTTAAAGCCAGAACAAATTAGAATCAGAATCAGAATTTATTTGTCATTTCAGTATAGAAAATACACAGAAACGAAATACTGCACTCAGGTCCAGGTCAACAGCAGCATAGATAATAATAAGAATAAATAGTTAAAAATATTGTATGTCAAATACAGTCTTTAAAAACACAGCCCCCACCCGCCCCCTTTTTCTAAAGTGTGTTCCAAGTCAGTGCTGTTTTGTAAGGTGAATTAGTGTCTGGGCTTTCTGACAGAATTGATCTGTCTCACGGCATCAGGATAAAAACTGTTCTGTAGTCTCGTGGTCCTGGCCTGTAGATGGCACAATCTTCTGCCTGATGGGAGAGCTGTAAAAAATCCATGTAAAAAGTCCAAGAGAATATTTGGTAAATTTTATCAAGGGGAAAGACGTTATTGCCCTTCTTCCTGAGGAATTTGGGAAAAGCTTCATACACCAGTTAGCCCTGTTAGTGGCGCATTACATATGTCACCACCAAATAGCAGTGATTGGTTAAATAAAAAATGTCCCCGCCTACTGTCGAGCGAGCAAATTCTAATGCTGCGAGGTCAGACAGTTTCTACGAAGTGAAACCGGCTGATCAATCAGGCTAGCAATGTACTGGACTTCTCAGTTTCTTTTGGAGGACTGGTGAGATCGAAATCGGATTCTGTATCAGGGCAGTATGAGGAGAGTAACAGCCCTCAGCACAAAAGTGTCCCTCCTTTCTGTCCTGCAGCCCAGACATCATAGCAGCGTGGAAAGCCTCTCCTCAGCCTGGTGTAAAAACAAAAAACATAGATAAGATTTCACACACATGCATACAAAATGTGTGTATCTATTTCTATCTTCTTTTCTTAAATAATTGAAGCAGTTCTTGAGTCACTAACACAAAGTACTGAAGAAGTTAGTAGCAAAATGTTGGCTGCAAAAGTCCAAAATGTTGTTTTCTTTCAATTTCGTGATAATATCTTGTTTTCTGTTAAATTTTTGTCAAATTTATAGCCTAATCATACTTCCTGGACATGGGCAGCAGATGTGACATACATAGAAGTATTTCCACAACTGCCACCTATCAACCATAATGTAAACAAGGGACAAAACCTGCTTTTGCACAAACTGTACAATAGTTATCATTACAATTTACACGCCAAGACCACATTTTTATAGCAGTTCAAAGTGTCCCTGCATTTTAGATGGAATTTTTCTCATTAGCAGAGGTATTCCATTATACAACTCACTGCTTTTTCATGCATTTTTGTACTTTCCTTTTCAGCTTTTTCCGAAAACTGCCACATGACTAACGCTAGCTATGATAAATATTTAGCACAGGTACTATCCCACCAAAACATGTCATGATTATAAAAACATGAAAACCTGTCACATGCACTTTTGAGACTTGTTTTTCTCCCCTGGGAATGTGTCATGCTGATTTCAAACGTCTCCCACCTCTTTGCACCTTCATTTGCACTTCTCTGACCGCGATTAGTCATAAAGAAGACGGGTGGAGGGGGGAGGAGGGCGAGAGGTGCAGGAAGGAGGATGGGGGGGGGCATGCTGGCAGACCACCTGTGTGTTTGAGAAGGTGTGAAGACGCAACGTGATGTTTAGAAACAAAGTGAGAAGGCTTCACTCAACCTCTTAAGTGAGGAAATGGGTAAGCTGCTTCTATTTATTCTCTAAACACTTTTGTACTTGAATGAGTCTTGACAAGTGGAGTTAGACACAGAGTTAGAAGTGCAATGGAAAGGTAAAAACACAAAATGTACATTACACGCTCAGTAATAGGAAATGGATTTTTGTTTTGTGCTACCAGTGGTAAAATATATTTATAAATCATTGAAAACCCAGTGATATTTAGTTTGGATTTAATTTTTGGTTTTAACCTTGATGCCCTTAAGAACTTCTTGATCTAGGCTTGGTCAAGACTAACTTAGCTGGAGGATTTTACCTATGGTGCATGTTTTGGGTAGAGTATAACAGAGAAAACCAACCAATTTATTTATGTAATTATTTAAAAAACCTGAGTATGTTTATAATAAGGGTGAAGAGTGATAAGGCAAACAGCAAATTGTCAGAGCCAGGAGTATTGAACAATACGGAGTCCAGGGTTCCGACAGTCATGGAAATTGAAGATGCCATTTTACAGGCCTCATGAAATTTGGTAAATTCAATGAAAGTTTTGGAAATGTTATGGAATTTTAGTATCTCTTTCACACAACTACAGCATCCTGTTAAGTTATCATTAGGCTATTATGATTATTTCTGAACATATGCGCCTTTTTGTTTAAAAGAGAGGAAAATAAATGCACTGACAGTATTTTGAATGTTAAAAAAAAACTATAATACCAAACCATAAGGAGAGTGGAAAGGGTTAACATTTTATATTTAGCCCTAAAAGTATGATCAATTCTACACATGTAGGGTGTTGTAAAATCTTGGAAAATTCACTTTACGTCATGAAAAAGTCATGGAAAAGTTTTGAAATTCTGTCAGTGAAAAATAGTGGAAACCCTGAGAGTCTGGCACTGCTTGGACCACTAAACGATTCATGTAGTACGTTATATTGATTTATGGTTTTTTTTTTTTTGGGCAAGTAACAAATTTACATTCTTTTACAATGGAACATATAACATTAATGAAATCATAGCAGAAATAATAATAACAAAAAAATTAAAAAATTGGCCCAAAAAGGAGTGGGAAGAAGAAAATGTATTTAATCTCACCCCCCTCTTCTTATTTAAAAGAAATTAGCTTTCTTTAGAATTTTTCAGACATTTTACATTAAACTTTATGAACTATTTACAAGCGCAGACAAAGAGTCACTGTTATAGTTTGGTAACATTTTACAATTTAAAGGTGCACAGCAAAACATTTCTAGTTCGTCCGCCACCTGCTTGTCTCCATGGAAATGTCATGTGGAGAGTCGCCCCTACTTACAGAAGGAATTATTGTATTTTTGAGCAATAGAAACACCAGTATTAAATAAACGTTTGATGGATATGTTTAAAGTCATCCCATGGAATATTACAGGCAAAGTAATAACATCTCCATGGAAACGAAGCGGATCCACCACCAGAAATGTTTTTTTTACTGGAACATACTTACTAACTATCAGCTGTTAAATGGTTAAATTGTGCACTTAGCTACCTAAACCCTGCTTATTGTCCATGCGTAGTTCTCCCCCTCTGTCCTCCGCCTGTGGACAGTCTGTTGGCCTGGTCACTGCCCCTGACTCATTAGGCAGTCTGACAGATGACCCCCCAGCCCCCTTGTCCCATGTGATCAGGTTAGCAGCGCACACACAGAGAGAGGGGCCAAGAGAGCCAGGACAGGTGCACATGCTTCTGTCACTGTCTGCTGAGCCAGAACTGCTCAAACTAATCACTTCACAAGAGAATAACAGAGATGACCAGTTCAGCTCACTTTCTCTGGCAGGTTATCTCTCCCTAACTCTGTTTAAATGTCTCTTTTGGTCAGATTAATTTTACTTTAGCATTCAGAAAGATTGATTTCTTAAAGCTGGTCACGTGGCATGGTTGTATATCTCACAAGGGTGGTAAAAGACACTTAAAGATGTAATTTTTCCAGTTTTAGGTGTGTTTTTATTGCTCAAAAGTATTACCAGCATCTTAGGGCCTGTTTACACGAAAATGCTTGCAGGTAAAAACAACAAAATATTTTATCGGAAGTGCCTTTTGTTAAGACGGTGACGGCGTTTTTGGGGCTTGAAAATGCAAAAATCTGAAACCACCCTCCATAGTGGAAAAGCTGAACACTTTCCGTCTACACTGCCCAAGATGCAAAACTCTGGTCAGATCTGCTCACGTCACGTATGCGTTTACGTCGCCTGGCATGCATACCCAATCAAATTCCACACACTTTTGCATCACCGTATGCACACAGATTTCCTCCCAAAAACGCTCGTCTAAAGGCGGAATAAAAAGCGAAGACGCGACACCACTTCTGTTCAGACTCTCACCATATAAATGTAGCCTTAATGTGAGTTTGCTGCTCCACAGATCTGACCAGTAAATTGGCCTGATGTCACTGCTTGCTTTCTCCAGGGAGATTAATGCCCTACAGTGGAACATTACATGCAATATTCATGTAAACAAGCTGTCCTTGGACCCTGCTAAGAAGTTACACAGTGCACCTTTCAAGAGGAGTTATTATGCAAAATCAACTTTTTTGAGCTTTCTACCATAATATAATGTCCTCTCATCAAAAGCTTGCCTGAAGAGGTTTTATTCATCCATGTTTGAGTAATTTAACTGTCTCCCCTGGGCACTATGCGAACCGTCCTTACGATTAGGACCTGTCATCCCTGCTCCCACACAGACAATATACAAAAGCTTGATACAAAACAATACAATACAACTTCACAAACCTGATGTGATGTGCAGTAGTTTCATTAGCGAAATGCACACCGATATTGTATTGTGATTGGACTCTCAAGATAAAGTGATTTAGGAGCCAGTGGAGGGGGATGAAACTGAAACTAATGAAACATTTGAACACAATGTTTAAAAGATGTCTGTGTAATCTCTTAGTCATTGTGAAAATTCAATTTAGAAAAAAGTTGCCAGCTGACAGATTTAAATTTTGTTTTGCTATTTTAATGTTGTTTTCAGTGAATATATTTTCAAAACAAAAGCTAACAAGGTGATCTAAATAACAATAGAAGTGTCACACCGCCTCTTTAAGTATTTCACTGTTGTTTGGTTATATTGTCAATTCTAAATAGCTAAATTGTGTTGTCTTGTTTTGTTTTCTCACAATAATCCTAACACAGATGTTTTACATAGTGACACCCCCTTCTCAATCTATATTTGTATGTTTTTTGTCAATCTGAGAAGACGAGCTGTCCAGTGATTATAAATGTTGTACTAGTGTTTTCAAAGCTCATCTGCGGCACAGACATCACAGCCTTGAGTTTCCAAACTGAACGAGGTCCGCGGTGAGTCTTATTGATCTGAACCACAGGAGCCGTGTTGAGCTCCACAAAGGCAGACTGCACTGACTATGGCCTGCAGTCAAACACGGCCTGGTGCTGCGTCTACACAATCACCAGCAGAGGTACATTACAGGAGCCTTTCACCAACAGAGCTACAGGTACATTACAGGAGAGTTTCGCCGACAGAACGACAGGTACATTACAGGAGACTTTCACTGTCAACGGAGCTACAGGTACATTACAGGAGCTTTTCGTCAACGGAGCTACAGGTGCATTACAGGAATCCTTCACCAACAGAGCTACGTGTACATTACAGGAGTCTTTCAGCAGAGTTACAGGTTCATTACATGAGCCTTTTACCAACAGAGCTACAGGTACAGGAGCCCTTTTCTTTCATTTCATTTATTGTTTTGCACGGACCTCACTCAGTGACTGTATTGAGACAGGAGCTTAGAGCTGCACTATGCAACTTCTTGTGGACAGTCCATCAATTCTTGTCTCCATGAAGATGCTATTTCAGGTGCCTGTTACTTTACATTATTATTCATTCACTCCACAGTTGACGGTGGTAAACTGCTATTGTAGCCACAGCTGTCTGGGAATCTGCGTTATTGGACCCTCCTCCTACCACCAACACTCCCACACACACCACATACAAGGGTGAAGTGCCTTGCCCAAGGACACAAGTTTCCCACCTGTCTCCCATCCCAAGTATTAACCAGGCCGATCCTTGCTTAGCTTCTGAGATCTGATGCGATCAGGCTTTGACAATTTGCCATGTAGTAATAATTTATGTCTTCACAGCTAAAAAAGACATTGAGAAATATGCATTTTTGCTTTGAACGGGGTTGCCTCTCCACAGATCTGACCTGCAACTTGGCTTTGAGGCATCATTTCCTTGCCTGGCCTGCATGGAGATAGATAAGTTAAAAGCCATACTGTGCAACATCTCCATGGGGACCAGGAGGTAGTGGTCCCTCCACTTCAGTCAAACTTCAGAGTATAAAACGCCATTTTATTCATGCTTGTGGTAAAGCTTTAACAGTTTTTTCACTTATCTAAACACCTTGGTTATGTCTGTAAAGAGGAAATGGCTTTTACTCCAGTTTCTATTTCAACATTCCATTACAGTATTTGCATTGTTGCTCTGTGAAACATCCGCACACGTCGCACTGGTCGGTGATAAAAGGACATTGTACTCGGCTTAAATTGCTGCTCTGCACGACGCCGTCCAAAACCACCACTCTGTCCATTGTTGAAAAGAAAGAACGCCGTGGATCCAGCAAGACTTCTCTCATTTGAAACCGAGAAGCAGGAACAAAAGACTTGTTTCCCATTGTTTCGGAAACCCGTGGTGAAAATTCCTTGCCGAGGGCCTATACTTAAAGAGTTTGAAGGTGTAAAACGTGTGATCTGCAAGAAAAAAAAAAGTTAAATACTATCTGTCAGCTTGCTCTAAGTCAGGCTTAGCTTTTACAACATTAACACGCCCAGAAAGTGGAGACTTGGAGAGGCTTTTTGTAAAGAGGCCCATGTTAAATTATTCATCAACTATGCAAGCTAGTGCTAAAACAGACTATATTTCGGCAGGTCTGTATATATACTATCCAGGCTGGAGAGTTTGAACCTCTAAGAACAAAAGGAACAAATTTCAAAAGGCTGCAGAAAGACTTAGAAGTTAGGTCAAAAGAGAGAAAAAAGTGGGAATTTTTAATATCCATCGCCTGTCTTGATGTCTTTTGTGTTTGTGTATGATGCATGGCTGTTTTTGTTTATGTGGAGATTTTCAGGTCGGTCAAGGATACAGACCATGAGATGTCACTAACAAGATCTATCTTCTTTTTTTTTATCACTCGAGTTGCTGGCCTGAAAAATGCAGGTGTGATGAAATGTAGCCACAAATGATACTATATCAAATACAACAAAAATGAGCCCTTTTTATACTTATGAAGAGTTTATGACAATGCAACTCGAAGTACTGACACTGAATATTAGACAGTTATATTTTCATGTTTTGTAATACATGCTATTGTGTACATTGTGTCATCATGGTATCTCCTACATGTATCTCTAAACTCTAATTGCACATTTTATGAGCAAGACCTTTTCCAAAGTGCTTCATATGGCAATGTAAACATTTAACTCTTAAAAAGTCAGCACAATTATGATGGCGAAATGTGTGAAAAATCCCCTCAGTCGTTCAGGTAGAATCCATGGCAAAGGAGGAGGCAAAAGGAGAAATTCAATTTGACAACTGGACAAAAATTTATTTGGTTGAATACGTTTCGCAACTCTTCCAAGCGGCTTCTTTAGTTCTGGTCAAAATGCTGGTGGATACTTCCTTATACTTTAACTTCTTCGGTTCTTTTTAAAGACAATGCAGTAAAATGTATTTACTTTGTTGACATGTTTCAGCTGCTAGCTGCAAGCCATCTTCAGAACTGTCCTCGGTGTTGGTGGTGACGTGTTGTATATCAGCTGTTGTTTCTTCCTGTAGGCGTGGTCAGCCTGATGGATCTGGCAGGTCACTCAGACTGACCACGCCTCCCAGCGCCCGGTGTGCTCCAGAGGAGGGTGCCCCAGGTGTGTGAAAGGAGGAGCTCTGGCATCACGGTTAATGCTGCCCGTGCCTCGATTCTTGATTTCAGCGACCTCCCTGATCCAGCGTTTGAACTTGTTGTTTTCTTATCCGGTGACCCGTGCCCAGTCCCAATCCATAATGTGGTTATTTCTCATTTCTTACTTCGTTATATCTGCCTGCAGGGAGGAGCTAACTAACTACTCTAAAACTAAAACTAACACACCTACACCAAAATCTAACAAACCCCAAGGATCAGAGTGACAAAAGGAAGGAGGATAAACCTAGCTAACTTGTGCATAAGGAACGCTGGGTGAAAAATCTCTCCAACTGGAATAAGGGTGGAATGTTTAGTACACCCCCAGCAGGATGTCAAAGTATCAATACTCAGACTACTAACTGCATGGTAAAGAAGAGTTTAAAGGTCCTATATTACCCAAAATGTATTGTGAGTTTCAAGCCAAGTTATAATGTTAAGTGTATAATGTTTCATTCACACATGTTTGAGTAACCCTTTTTTATTAGTCTGTCTACATCTCCAAAACTCAGAATGCTCTGTTCCACGTCATGTAGTGGTAGGTGCATGAAGTTTAAAAATACAGTGGAGCACTTCCTGTATCACCACATGACATCACAAGGTGGAGCAGAGAGACACAACTCCATAAACAACATTATAATCAGAAAATAGTGTGAGATGGGCCCTTTAAATAAACACATTTTGACAAAGACAGATTTCACCAGTTTTCATTTTTTCATATGATGTATAGCTGTTATTGTTTGTGTGGTTATTTTCAGGTCAGACAAGGATAGGACTCTGAGTTGTCGCTAACAAGATTTCTTTTCTTTTTTATCACTCTTGAGTTTCTGGCCTGAAAAATGCTGCTGTGATAATAGAAATGTAACCACAAATGATACTGGGATCACGGCCAGACAAGAGCCTCTTATAAAGAAGGCCTCGAGGGGAACGCAGTACAAATGGACACAGACAACATAATATCACTTTTCTGGAAAATTCAATGACAAGTTTCAAACAATTCTCACATATTTATATAGAATGACATGATTTTGGTTGTTGTTGTGCGCAAAGAAAAAAAAAAAAATTAAAATCACAGACGACATACTGTGTTTTTGTCTGCTAGAGTTATATTCTATGGCATCTGTGGATCATTATGTTTTATGTTTTTGGACATTTTAATGGTACACTGTGTAAGTTTTGTGATAGAGGGCCCACTACTTACTTGACTCAATGGAGATTTTCATCCAGGGTTTCAAAGTTAACTTTTCATTCACCATAGAAACAAGCAGGAGACGCTACCAGGCCAATTTGTAGGCCAGATTTGAGTAATGGTGACGCGACTTGCAGTAAGAATGCATCTCTTTAAAGGTATTTTTGGGAAATAAAAGCACCCATAAACAAATAAATGTATCTTATTTAAGTTTAATACCATACTGTGGAATATTATAGGCATAGCAATTAGGGATGGGCATGATTAGTCGACTAATCGATAATTGATCATTAAGAATTTCATCGATTGCATTCATTTTTAATCGACAAACTGAATGTGGTAGTGTAGCGTGAGGAGACGAGGCTGCATCTGACAGCGCAAACACTGGAGTTTGGGCCTCACAGTCCCACGTTTGGGCTCTGGCAGCTCCTTGGAGATCACTGCACCACTCAATGAATGCGTTTACATGCACATCAGTATCCCAGTTACGCACACGTATGATCTCTGAAAACATGAACCATCTCCAACGCAACACGCACAGAACAGACTCACCATCAGCATCATCAACATCCCTTTCACAGATAGAACACACATATTCCACTGAGTTGTGTCCTTTGGTCCAACAGAAACTGACCACATCAGCGCACAAGAAAAGAGCTGTTTTTTTCAGCGCTTCTAGTTTATGCAAATTAGCCATGCGGCTATAAGTTTTGTTTCTGTAAAACATAACAAGTGTGTCGAAGCTGCATCAAACACATTATAATCTCAAACAGACTGATTTGGCGTTATAGTTGTTATGGTTTATATGTTCTGAAGTAGAGTTTATTTATGCAGAGTAGTAATAGCAATAATAATGATGATAATTTTAATATAAAAACGTTAATGATTAATCAAAAATTGAGAAGAAAATTTGATCGAATGCCCATTCCTAATAGGAATCTCCATGGTAGCGTACCCGTGTCCTGACAAGTTACAAGTGCACCTTTAAAAAGCAGTTTTGATTTAAAACAACAATGGCTCTATGAAGCTGACAAATCCTACGCATATCACTGATGATGAATATAAAACGAAAAGAATGACGTAAGGACAGAGCAGTGGCCGTGTACTGGTGGAGGTGAAAATGGGGGTAGATCAGAGCAACGATGAATACAGGAGAAGGAAAATTACTCAAACATGTACAAACCTCACGATTCAATACAATTTTGAGTGGGTAAATGAGAAGAGGAAACTACTATAACATGGGGAAAACCTCTAGAAAGTCGATTTTGCACAATATGTTTCCTTACAATCCAAAATAAAAATAAAGAAACTTTTCAGGGATTTTTTAAACAGAGTATTTATTAGGAATGCAAAATTGTAGCATGCAAATCCACATCCAACAGTTATTCAAATTACACACTCAAATTTTGATATTCTACAAAACAAAAATAGTCAAAAAACAAAACCCTCCCACACCTCACCCCTCGTCACGGATATTACAATTTTTCAGGGAAATTTAATGATAACTTTCAAACGATTAACAAATATTTCTATAAACTTGTATATCTTTTTGTTGTTTTTTTCATGTTAATTTTTGTCTGGGTAAAAAAAAAAATAAATGAGAGAAAGAAAGAGACAGAAGAGGCTTTGCACCATTGGGTTCTCGTCTTATGTAAGTCCTCTTTTAGCCATGAGTCATTGCTTCAAGGTTATTTTTATGAATAGTAGATCTTGGCTGTATTGTAGCTGAAATTTGAAGTGTACCTTGGTTCATGTCCGCTGGGAAAATTAGAATAATTTGAAAAGTTAAAAAAAAAAAAAAAAAAAGTTAAGTCGCTTGTTGCCTTTGACGATAAAATAACGACAAAAAGTAAATAAATCTAAAACTGAAAAGTATATGTACTCTCTAATCAACAGGTTAAATAAAAAAAACTAAAATAATACTAATGCCTTTCAAAGTGATTGACACTAAATAGTCCCTGGTTGCCATGGTGATACTTGGCTGCTCTTGTGGCTGGCTGGCTGGCACACTGAGCAGTTTTTACACCTTTTACGGTTTTATCTTACATTTTTTACTTAACATTTTTGGATTTTGACAATGAAATGAAGTATGTGCAGTTCAAAGGACAAAAGTTAAGGACATTGTGATTTGGGTTTGTGCGATCTGGGGTGATTTTATTGCCTGTATCCATGGCAACCCTGCGTGGAGCTAGATATGCTGACCATACCTGATGAAGCGGCACTGAGACTTTTATTACTATTGTATTTTACTGCTCAAAGTGCTTAAATTGCACCTTGGGGACAAATAGTGATTGATTTAAGACAATTATATCTGCATATTTGCACTTTTATTTTATAATGCACTATATCCTACAACTAAACGCATGGTAAAGAGGAGCTTATATTACTGCTTTAAAGTTAAAATTTAAGTTTTCATTTTTACCAAAGCTAACATGATTAAAGGATTGGTGAAGGGTCTACCACAAGCTCATCTCGTGATTTATTCTGAACTATTTGTGTCTTACATTTCTCTATAACAGGTGTTTTTATTGCTACAGAAAATCTTGGAAGAACATACTGCTTACATTGATTTTACCTGTAATTTGAACTGCTTGTCTTCAAAACATTAATGCCATACTGTGGAAAATTTCTGACAAAGCAACAACTTCTCCATGGAGACAAGCAAGTGACAAACCCTCCACCAGAAAAGCTGCATAGTGCTTTTTAAAATCTTCAATATTTTTCAAGGTCACAATCCTAAAATCTCCATATCTTTTAATAAGCTGGTCCAGCCATGCATCGTGGTTTATTCCCTTTATCCACAAACTCCTGTTTTTGCTTTTTGTCATTCCCTCCAGTCCTTGTTTGTGAAGCGGCTCCATGGAATACAAATGCTTCTTATCACCGTAAATACATTTTCTTCCAAGGCTCCACATAATCGTGTTTTGGTATAGCTGCGTTTGGGAAATGTATCACTGATGTCAAATTGTGCTTTCTTCCAATTTAAGTCTATATCATTCAGATAGAGAATTTAAGTCTGTATCATTCAGATAGAGAATTTAAGTCTATATAATTCAGATAGAGAAATGTGTCGGAGCCAAAATTATGTTCAGAGTGGAAAGTTGTGTTAGTGGCTTTTTGCACCTTTGCCTTAAGTGCAGCAGCTGAAAGCAACAAGAAGCAATGGAGAGGTTCTGTGTGACTCTGTGGCACGTCTGCAGCTGGGTCACTCTACCATCCAGTGTAACCTGTTTATGCATGTCTGAGTAATGCAGCATATTTAAACCCTTTTCGGAGCTAAAACCTTAATGTCAGTATAGGTCTGTATAGTATAATCTATGATCTATTTGAAAGAAAGATGGAAGATAACATTTTAGCAGTGTTCTGAGCATTTTGGTGCTCAATGTACCTTATTTAAAGTTCATTCAATTAATCAAACTTTATTTATAGAGCGCTTTTCATACGAAAAATGCAACACAAAGCACTACTGCATAACTAAAGTGCTAAAGTATAATTAAAGTATGTAACTTTTTCACCAAAAAATAGACAGTGGCACTTTACAGCAAGAAGGTTTCAGGTTTGAACCCCGGGTTGCGTACTTCTTTCTATGTGAAGTTTGCATATTCTCCCTGTGTCTGTGTGGATTTCCTCTGGACACTCCCCCATCAACCTAAAACATGCACCATAGGTAAAATACTACAGCTAAGGTAGTCCTAACCAAGCCTAGTAACAAGATCATGGAGCTGGGCCCCCAGACGTGAAACTGTGCACCCCCTGCGCCCGCTGCTCCCACTGCCCCAGCGACACTGAAGAATAGGTCAAATTCAGTGGACACATTGTCCTACGGGGACAGTACAATGCACCTTAAACCCGTATAGCATAATGGAGAAGTATGGTTTTAAGACTGAATTTCCGTCGAATCATGCAGGCGATGTTCCACCTCCAGAAAGTTACCTCTCTACTTTACCTCTTTATACTAGCAGTATTACAGTGTTTCCGGCAGTCCTTTATAGTTAGAGTGGTCGCCTTGACAACAGTTAGCCAGGCTGGTGCCACTTAGTGCCTCCGCTCAATTTCATTTCTCTCCAGCAACTAGGTCAGGAATCAAAATACACTAGACAGTTTGCAAGAACCCCAGAAGTGCGAGTTCGGGCACCAGCCAATCAGCAAAGAGCTATACATTCTGTGTTGTTAACGATTCCCAAGATCGAAGATTTAAAGTCGGAACAAAGAGAATGTTTTCTTCCTTCCTTCTTCCTACAGGATTTGAGAAAAGTGTAATATTATCAGTTAGCCCCGTTAACGGCGCAATACATCTCTCATGATATAAAAAAAGTACCTGCCTACTGCTGAGTGAACAAATGTAAACTCTGTGAAATCAGACGGTTTCTACGAAGTGAAACCAGCTCATGAATCAGGTTAGACAACAATTGCCCCCCGTCTTGACTATGTCCCTCCGAATCACGTGAATCTTCGCAAAACTACCGGTTGTCGTGCCCCAGTCCTCACTTTTGCCTTTCGCCGGCACAGTATCTCCACCACCTCTTCCCCGTTCACCACCTTGACTAAACAATTTTCTGTGTGAAACACCGGCTAGTGTGACTATCTATTGTTATTTGACTGAAACCAAACCAGAATTACTTTTATATTACATTAAACTCTTGTAGGTTGTAAAAAAATGTACACTAATGCCAAATGCCAAGGGGTGTAAAGTAAAATGAATTGAGAGTCCTGATGATTTAAGTCACAATATAATCATGAGAACAAAGAATAATAATACTAATTAAACATTTCAGAAGCAGAATTTATGCTTATAATAGTTTAAGAGATTTAATAACACTGAACCAGATGTACGACTTGCATTACCAACGATTACAAACCCATAGAATCCACCTGAGAACTGCTCCACAGTCATTCCTATAACCTGTATTCTTCTTATACGCCTCCCACACACATCCATCTTGGTCTTCAGCGACTTTGTGTTGTCATAAATCACGGACCTAATCATTATTTTTTAATATCCAAAACCTGCGCTCAGTGAGGTAGATTTGTGAGACCAGAGAGGCAGTCAAATCCTTTACCACCTGTCCCCAGCACCACCTCCACCTCCTCCTCCCTCGGCATGTTTGACTGCTTTACTCTTATGTCATTAATACTCATCAAGGAAAGGCGTATTCACTTTCAGAGGCCATTCTTCTGGGCAATTCACGCTCTACTACCTCCACTCCCCTGGCGATTTTTTTCTTTTTTACCCCCATTTAGAAGATTTTTCATGTACTGGGTGGCTAAATACTCTTCATATTTTAGCATCTAGGGAGTGGGGTTGTCAAAAGTATTGAAAATTTGATATTAAATGAAAAAGTTCACAAGACAAAAATGAATTTTCCTAAGAAACTTAGAATGGCCTTGAGCTGTATCAGAACAAATACCGTAAATTTCGGACTATAAGCCGCTAATTTTTTCTCACACTTTGAACCCTGCGGCTAATAAAATGATGCAGCTAATATATGGACGGATTCTTTGTTTGTCACATTGTCCATTCATATATACTATGTTGTCTAAGATTTGACAACACAGTGGATATGTGTGCAGCCTGAGTGCAGAAAGCACTGTCTGTGCAGTTCACACATGAATCTAGGGTTACCATGATATTGTCAGAGCTCAAACAGTTTATCGCCGTGTAATAAAATAAGTTGTGATGCTAAATGAACATTAGTGTGGGGAATACGTCTTGGCCATATGCGTAAATGACGAGAATAAACGTCTCAAACTTCAGTAGCCGAACATCCACTCATACCTGATTGATTGAACTAGCCCCGCCCCCACGAGAGAGTCTGAAATCTGCTGAAATCCTACGAGACACTGACATGATACAGTCAGGACAGAGGCTCTTTCTGCAGGAGACGTGCAGGGAAGAGACGAGAGTGACACGCTGAGGAAGATGCTCGTTTGATTGTGTTTTGAACAGTTATTTTGCGCTTCATGGTGAGATTTTGGCAACGGCAGCGTGACGAACTGACTCAATTTGTCGCAAAAAGATGACAAAAGCTTTCAGAGGCGATAAAAGCAGACGGCCCGAACTTGAAAACATTCTTGAAGACATGGACACCTGCGGCTGATATTCAGGTGTGGCCTATATATGTACAATTTTAAAATTCTGTTAAAATTTTGTTGATGCGGCTTGTATTCAGGTGTGCTCAATAGTCTGGAAATTACGGTATAAGAGCACATAGACGAGTATACGCCAATGAACCACTATGAAACATACTGTACCTAGATGACTGAGAGATCACACAGATATTACAAAACCACATGGTAAAGAAATTACTATGTTTTAAAGGTGCATTGCGTAACTTTTCAGGTTGAGGGTCCGTCAAATGCTTTTCTCCATGAAGATTTTATTGCTTTTTCTAGAAACTTGAATATTTTTTTATCTGGATTTGGAACTTGACTTTTTTTTAATCTGAATTTCTCAGCTTCAATTTCGATCAAACTGAATTTCTCAAGTAGAGTTTTGTCAGTGTGAATTAAAGCTGCTGAAAAGTAATGCAAAACCTACCCACCTATTACATGTTAATGCTTTTTCCCCCAATTATTTCCATTTCAACTATTTTGTATTCAAGTTATTCAAAACTTCTGGCACATCTATACTTCCATATGTAAGGCAATAGTGTTCTTTTTTTATTATCATTGGTGGTATCTGTATTTGAATCGGTGTTGAGTATCGTATATTCCTCGAAATTGAGTGTGAATTGTTATTATCGTGACAACACTACGTAGTTTCATCCGTTAACAATATTTTTCATCAATATTGACCACTTGGAGACTGGTTGGCTGGATATTGTTTACGTATTATCAACTTGGGAGCGTGTAGTAGATTAGGTTCATGTGTGCTGTTTGTATGAATTTATAACCAAGCACAATCTGCAGTGTATGTACCTGCAATGCCATAATTGGGCTCAAGAGGGCTGTTTGCTGACCATAAATAAATACATAAATGAAGAAAGAAAAATCCAAGAATGATGATATTATCCCCATATGAAACACAGTACGTACACATATGGATCTTTTGTGCTTTTGTGTGAGTTTACAGCTTTGCATAGATCCTGGATTCCTACATTAGCAACAGTTTTAATCTAGTCTAGTATAGTCAGATGGTTCCACCTTTTGCATTTTTCCATGGAGCAATCTTCCAAAGTATTTTTAGTGTCAGCCTAAAATGTCAACTCCGTCACACTTTTAACTTATATTACTATTTATGCTGTTTGTATGTGAATTATATGTAACTTAAATATTATGCATGTTGTTACGTCCTCAAAAATATGCCTGGAGTTGTTGTGTTTTTGTTTCATTCACACATGTTTGAGTAACTTTTTATTATTAATCTGTCTACTTTTCCAAATTTCAATGCTCTGTTCCACCTTTTGATGTCATGTGGTAATACAGGAAGTGCTCGACCGTTTTATATAGGTTCACTAGAATCATTTAGGATGATTTCAGACCTAGAAATGCCAATTTTTCTACTCAACTAAAGGTAAAAGTAGCTGTTAACTTAAAAACTACTGCTTCGTGACATCACAAGGTGCAACAGAGCATTGAAATTTGGAAAAGTAGACAGATTAATAATAAAAAGTTACTCAAACATGTGTGAATGAAACAAAAACACAACAACTCCAGGCTTGTTTTTTTAGTTTTTTTTTGAGAGAAGAACTCAAACTAAATATGTCAGATATAAACGCAACTATAGGTATGTTTTTGATGAGGAAACAATATTATAACATACTATACATCACAAAATAGCATAATTTGGGCCTTTTAAAGAGGGAAATTACAATTTAACCATTTGCAGTTCTACAGATAATTATTTAAAAGCACATTCGAAGGCTCCAGATAAATTTGTCACCTCTGTCACACATGAAATCTGACAGAGTTGACAAAAATGCATTCATGACTCCCTCCAGTATTGTTTAAATAAATGTATCAGAATGGAGTGACGGAGTTGACATTTTCCAGCTGTGACGACAGGAATTTCAATATTGTTTGTCTAGAGTGTCAAAAAGTTTAAAAGTTATGAGACAGTTGTGTGTGTTGATGCTGAATTGAAATGATAAAGCCATTAGGCAGCCAGAGAAAGTGCAGGTTAAAGCTTTCATTTTAAGGCACAAAGAAGCTTCTAGTAATGCTGTGTGATCCACTATGAAACACATAATTATTGGCCCATAGTTCTTCAATGTCCACACATTTAAAGGACATTTAACACACAAACCCTGCATCTGCATTAGACTGAGTTCTTCTCTGAATCAGAAAACACTCTGTTCCGCCTTGTGATGTCATGTGGTAATACAGGAAGTGCCCCGCTGTGTGTTTAATCTCCACACACATTCACTAGAAGCATTTGGATAATTTCACTCCAGAAATTACCTCACACTACTGAACTAAAGGTAAAAAATAGCTGTTAACTTGAAAACTACAGCTTGATGACATCACAAGGTGGAACAGAGCATTCTGAGTGTTGGAGATGTAGACAGACAATAAATAATAAAGCATTACTCAAACATGTGTGAATAAAACAAAACAAAACTCCAGATAAGGCTGTGCAATTTTGAATTTTGATCGTGATTTTGATTTGTGTGTCAAACGATCTCCAAACTCATATAATCGTAAAAAAAAAAAAAAGTATATTTATTTAATTTTTTAAATGCAGAGGTTGTAGAACAGCTGGATACATTTATGTTTTTCTATGCCTTATTTCAAAGTATATTGTATTAATTTGATGTTTTATACTTCGCAAAACTGCTCTAAGGTACATATTTGTAGCCTGAATTAATGTATGCAAAACTTTCAAATTAAAAATAATCAATAACAAAGTGTCTTTTTTGAGAGAGAAATGCTGAATAAATGCATCGTACAGCTAAAAAATAATCATCTGAATAATCGTGAGTTCAATATTGACCAAAATAATCGTGATAATGATTTTTTTCTATAATCGAGCAGCCTTATCTCCAGGTATGTTTTTAGGAGGTAACAGCATTATCTTAAAGCTCACAAGAGTCAGTTTTGCATTACACATATACAGTACCTTTAAATAGTATCCGTATGGTGAATGGCCCTGCTCTTTGTTTTCCTACCCCTTATTACATTAGAAATACATGGCTGCATTCCGATATTGCGCTCTGAAATTGCTTGTCATGAAATACCTACGCCTATATCACATATGTAGCAGAGATGGTATTACATTCAATAGTGTTTAGCGCTTCAGAGTTCAATTGAATACGTACTCAATCAATGTGTTGCTTATTTGCGCAGACAATAGCATTTACTCCTATGGCATTCTGTCTATTCAGGTTCATTCAAACTCGATCGACTTAATTTGATCAACTGCGTGCGTTGTAATATTACACTGCAAGGGTATTTACCAAGCACAAGGATATAAAGCAATGGAGAAGTCTCTGTTGTGATTCCTATTAGAAGTGAGATCTCTCAACGCAGGTTAGAAAGAAAAACTCAGAAAATATATAGCTGATTATTACAGTGTGGTTATAGCAATGTTGTGTTCATGTCAGTCAAGAACAAGCTGGTTTATAAACTGGTTAGGACTATACTCAAATTGTGATGTAGTCATTTCAAATCATCCAGAAATTATGTTTTGGTTTAGATTTAAATAAAATCTCTGCAGAGCTTTGATCATGACTAAAGTAAATTTCTTGTGTATGCAAGCATTGAAAATAGAAATACACTTTATGAATGTGTACACAATAATCAGTAACAGAGCTGCCAAGGTACTGAAAAACAAATACTAATAAATACTAAAGCTAACATAGAAAATAGATCCTCATTTGAACAAATATCAAAAACCACGTGGAAACATATAATATATAACCTTGCACAGTAAAATGGATTCTTATAATATTTGTAAGTTCACAAACTCACAAGAATCTGTCTTGGAGTGTGCCTGCTATACAATCACATCTGTACCTTGCTCTCAGCTGGATGTAACAAAAGTTATATTTCGGCCTGTTCTGCTGTTGTGATGTAGCCAAACTAGCGCCACCTAGTGCCTACGCTCAATTTCATTTCTCTCCAGCAACTAGGTCAGGAATCAAAATACAATAGACGGTTCTCAAAAACCCCAGAAGTTCAAGTTCAGACACCAGCCAATCAGTGAAGAGCCATATATTCAGTGTTGTCAACATTTCCCAAGATCAAGGATTTAAAGTCGGAATAAAGAGAATGTTTGGTGAATTTCATCAAGGGGAAAGAAGTTATTGCCCTTCTTCCTACAGGATTTGGGAAAAGCTTAATATACCAGTTAGCCCCATTAGCGACACATTATATATGTGACTACCAAATAGCAGCGATTGGTTAAATGATAACCAATCGCCTACTGTCGAGCGAACGAATTCTAACACTGCGAGGTCAGATGGTTTCTACGAAGTGAAACCGGCTGATGAATCAGGCTAGTAGTGATGTTTCAATCAATCAGACTCAAATGATGCTTTATGTTTTCTGATTGCTTTCAGTGAGAGCCATCCCATCCCAGATTGATAATGTGTACTCATCAAAACTATCAAAACCATATGAACAGGTTAGGTAACATATCAAAGGTATTGTGTTGATAATGACATTGTATTGTCTAAAAAAAGAGTCAAAATCAGGGCCATTCCTGATATTGAAATTGAGTTTGTAATTTTAGTTTCATAACACTACACATTAATATCTGCATACATTTTGGATGGATATGGATATTCCCTAAACAGCTTTTACTTTGACGCTGACAAAATCGAGCTGGAGAAAACCACAGGGAGTGACACGCAGCAGAGAATTCCCAACAGGCTCCAACCGAAGCAGTGCCAGTCATGGTTAGCTGCGTGATAGATGTAGTTATCATTCAGATACACCAGCCGTCACATAAATGACTTCATATCTTTTAAACGATACACAAGATAACAAAGAACATTGCTGAAATTACTTGCATAAAATTACTGCACAAATAAGTATTACAAACTGACCCCTCTGACCCCAAAACAATTACTGCAACAACTGAAACCGTATTTGGCGAGTTGGAGATTGGTGTAAGATATCCGTTCAGCATGTTCTCTTATTAAAACGAGTGCGAATCGAACATAGCAATAGAGAAAACCTGATACTTAAGCCAGGGGTGCTTTCTGTAACTTTAATCATCACATTCGATATTGTGGCATGCGCGTTCCTGTATATATTTGCAAGATAATGAGACGAAGTTAACCTGCTCAGGGATGGGAAAATTGGAGTCAGTTTTTCCCACGTGCGATGTATGGATAAGTGTGCTGCGGTAAGATAGCATACAAATAAGCCCAATTATTGACCTTGGCGGTTAATTGGAAGATTTGGATTGTAATTAAAAATATGCATCAGGGAGGTGTCCTGTTTGTGTCTGTTAGTTTTTCACAATCAGGTGTTTAATAGATAAAGGTGGCTGAAGTAGATTAAAGATGCACAGATATTAGCACTTTTTAGTTTTTTGGCCTTCAATCTCCAGAAGAGGACGATATTTTTCATAGGGTTGGTAGGTAATAGTTATGGAATTTCTTAGCCTGATGTAATAATTTCCAACCAAAAAGTAAAATTTAAACCTAAAAATGGCCAAACTGCGGAATACAATACCGTATTTTTTAGGGATGTAACAACCGAAATATCGTAATATCGTATCGTCAAAGTTCTCACAATAATATCGTGGACCATCACAATATATCGAATTACAAGTCTCTTTCTTTAAATTATGAGTTATGGTGCCACAATAGCTAAAAAAAAGACAGAGGGAACTACATAGACCATGATCCTTTGCTCCATTTCAGTGTAGACTACAAGAAGAAATAACAGTTCTAAGCACTTTTAAGTCTTAGTTTGTTGGATTAAGTCTTGTCAAGGCATTTTAAGAGGAAAAAGTGGCATATTAACAGTTTTGTTGGTCTCCACAAAATATCACAACAAATATCGTACCGTGAGATGTATATCGTGAACATATCGATATCATACCAAGAGATTTGGATATTGTTACCTCCGTAATCGTGAGCCTCCACACCATATCGTGAGCTTTCCTACAATATCGCAATAAATATCATACCTTGAGATTCATACCGTGACGATATCGTTTTGTGAGACGTGGATATCGTTACACTCCTAGTATTTTTCAGACTATAGGGTGCAATAAGGTGCAGTATCAATAATGTTGAATTCTATTGTTTATTTTCATACACAAGGCACACCAGATTATAAGGTGCATTAAGCGAAATAAACGGACGACACTTGAGACTGATACCTTAGGCGACCCATTGACAGATTGTGGCGTAACTCGCCCGGCATTGCCTTCCTGTCTTGGTGAATGTGTATTATGAATGTGAATATTGGTTTGTTTTTTATTTCCTACAATGAGGGCTCAAATATACGTTATATACGAATAATGATGTGCTTAATGCAGCTTTATACATAAACATTTGTTTATGTTTTACAGAAATGAAACTTAAACCCACATGGCTCATTTGCATAAACTATGAGCACTGAAAAAAACAGCTCGTTCCTTGTGCACTGATGTGGTTCCGTTTCTGTCAGACTAAAGGATACGACTCAGTGGATTATATGTGCTCTTTCTGCGATAAGGCGATGTCGGCAGTGTGTGTCGAGTTGACGCAGCACTATACTTCGCCCTTTAGTCCGCGAGGCTCCTGACTACAGTAGCCGTAATGCTCCAACAATCCATCAAGCGGTGCAGCTTCGTGGCTTGCTAAAACATTTTAACAGATTTTTGAGCGCCGTGTACCACATAAAATCGGTTCAAGATCAGTAAGCACAACCAGAATTATTACATACTGTCGCACTGTCGATTTTTGAGAAAATTTAAGAATTTTAAGTGTGCCTTATAGTCCAAAAAATACGGTAATAACTTTTAGCTAAATTTTAAATATAATGATTTTAACTGTGTTTTAGTCAGAGCTGTCCAACCTGGCATAGGCACTTTAATACCATATTGCGAAAATTAGAGCCAATACAAGAACATCTACACAAAGACACTCAATCAAAAAAGTTACATAATTTAACTTTAATTTTGTATATATATTCTAACATGTTAAAGACTAGACGTGTACTTTATTTTGTTCTTTATTCATTTCAGAATTCATTTCATTTCAGTTCTTTATACATTTTGAGTCATATTTTTTATCCTTTACTGATCATATGCTCAATATTCAAGTTTTCCTCAAAGCACAGATATGATTTCAATATTTCCAGTAGAAAACTAAAAACTAAAAAATAGACCATCGAAGTCCCTCTTGGGGAAAGTGCACATTCTGCTAGCATAAGAGTTACTGATCTAAAGAGGACACACGCTACACAAACTTGTAGGTCACTAAAGTCAAGGGCACATCGCAGCTATGGCTAAAGTGGGCACCAAAATAGAGAAAATAACTTGAGCCGCTAGACGAGACTGACCCTCGAGTTAGCAACACTTTTGGAGGGCACCGCTACTTGTCACACCAGCCTTGATAGTTGAGAAATGGCAATTGGACACTGGCAGGCTTTCACACTGGAGGATCATACAAACTGTTGCGCACTTGGAGGTTATTGTCAAGCGATACTGTTCTGATTCGACTCATTTCTGGAAAATTTCGCAAAGAGAAAATGGGAAAGAAACCGTTTTTAATTATGAAGGGCTGATATTTTCTGATCTACTGTATGTTATAATGTTGTTTCCTCATCAAAAACATACCCAGAGTTGTTTTTTTGCTTAAAGGTTGTATGGAGGATTTTTTTTTGTGTTTTTTTTGTTTCAAATTGTCAATGATAGCATTATAGAGGTGCAGTAGCCTTGTAATTATGATGACCAAAAAAAAGAGAATAAAAATTCATCAACTCTGGACGTGGTGGGGCCAGCTAAACATTTGCCAATAGATAACGACACTGCCTCGTTATCTGTTAGCTGACAGGCTGTCAATCAATCTCCCTAGGTTTCTAGCATAACTGACTTGCCTGCGCGCCGCCGGTACGTGGTTTACGTACGTCTGTCACGCAGTCCACAGACGCAAGCCACACAGACGATGTTTACTCCACCAACGCAACAGTTCTTAGCGGCTTTTTTTGACCTATATCTTCCTCGCAGTTAGCACAAAGTTTGTTGCAATGGCAGACAAGAATCCAGGAGCAGTTAGCCGCAAAAGAAAGTCCGTTTTTGAGGTCGCTGAAAGAAGAAGACAAGGGGAAAAGCAGCGAAGCCAAACTAAGGTGATTCTTGGAGATTCATTCCAGCGATGGCTCAACTGAAGCAGACGCAGGGTCTAAAGACTGACGCACTGGTCGCCAAAATTACTCCTGGACAGGAAACTTCTGCTTATTATGAAAACGTACTTTATTTCCAAGAGCTAGACAAACGTTTTTTCAGGACACGAAAGCGATATCCTATGTCTGAAAACGTAATTTTCAAGGCAAAGAAAGAGTCCGCTTGCTGCTGCGTGTTGTAGCTAGTTCATTCGCACTGAATCTCCGCGCAACCTTCTCTGCACCCCTTTCCTGCTCCTGTCCCCGCTGCCCGTTCCGCTCTTCCCCCAGCTCCTCACTTCTCCGGGCACGGAATCTCCTCGCACCGCTCCTCTCCTCTCCTCTCTCTCTCTCTCTCTCCCTGCTCCGCTCTTCTCCCTGCTCCTCACTTCTCGTCCGCACACGAAATGTCCGCACACCCGCTCCCCACTCCTCACTTCTCCGCCTTGCCTAACCAACACTGTAGTTAGTTGTTTACAAGTCATGTGCAGCTCACCGGCTGTAAACAAACCTGTTTCTGGCGTAAAGAGGAGGCGGGAGGAGGCGTTTCTACGTAGGGAGCTGTAGGGGAGGGGGGTGGTTTCACGCATGATGCGCAACATTTGAAAAAGGACAAACAGTCGCTGGATTTCTCGTTCCTTGGAAAATCCTCTATACAACCTTTAATGCACACATCCTGGGTTTTTCGGCTGGGCATTTCTCTCAAACAGAAAACACTCTGTTCCACCTTGTGATGTCATGCGGTAATACAGGAAGCGCTCCACTGTGTTTTTAAACTCCATACACCTTCACTAGAATCACTTGGATAATGTCATCGCTGTAAATTATTTGTCAAAAATAATTGTTAACTACCGCTTCATGACATCACAAGGAGGAACAAAGCGTTTTAAGCTTTGGAGATGTAATAAAGGATTACTCAGACATGTATGGATGAAACAGAACACAACTCCAGCTATATTTTTGATGATGTAACTACATTATAACATGACTAAAAGCTCACAAGAGGTGATTTTGCATAATATCGAACCTTTACCTATGGTTTTTTAATTATTTGTCAGAGATTTGTGGACAGTCACCTCTATTTACAAAGGGATTTTTTGTATTTTTGAGCAATAGAAACACCCGTAATGTATAAGTGCTATAACATCTCCATAGAGACAAGCAGGTAGCGGACCCTCCATCAGAAAAGGTACACAGTGCACCTTTAAATGAACACAGAGAATTCTTTGTATTACTGATTCTGGACCAAAACTGGTTGACACACGCAAAGTAGATATAGCCTTATTTATGTCGAAGGATTCAAAAAGTAGTAATTGTTTGTGTACATTTGTATCTGATGTAGTGTTGTCTGTAAGAAAATTCTGCTGTATTTTAGAGAATAAACTAACTTTCAATGCTAAATAATTGTAGTTTCCTCAGATTCTGCTTCTGCTTTTGATCTAGATCAAATTCAAATTCACAGACCGCCAAAATTAAAAACTGTGACTAAGTCGTGAGCCAAAATAAATATTTATTGAAAAATTTCAACGTCTGCATGTTTTCTCTTCTATAGAGGTATGTAATGTTAAAATGTTTCTTATTAAAATAAATGTTTAATAATAGTTTTGCTTAAACACTGAATCCAGAACAATCATAATAATAAAAAAAAATAATAAATTCTGTCTCTGTAGCCTATCTGTAGCTGGTAGGCCAGCTCTAATACATATTTGATATGATCTCACGGGCCAAATATAATTATATTGCGGGCCAAATTTGGCCCCCGGGCCTGAGTCTGACATGTCTGATCTAGATCAAGACGATTCTAACACTAACCAGGAGAGGTCAAATTTGATGCTGCTAATATGATTGTAATGTCAGTTTCAATACTTGAAATCAGTATCTGGTTTTATTTAATCTGATGTATAAGTTTACAATACATAATTTACAAGATAAAGCAGAAACTTGCTGTGTAATCTCTCAAAAAACTGCATAAAGTGATATTTCAGTGCTCTTATCTTTTACCATCTTTTCTCATTGTACGATACTTGAACCTCAACCGAGACAGACGGCAAAAACATCTTAAAAATCATTACTTTAATCATTATCATTATCTTAAAAATACACTGATACACTGTTGGAGTTCTACTATTTTTACACAAGAAAATCGCTGAGTGGAAGCTGCATTGTTGTAAACACTTGACCGATTATGAAAAACAGATTTGAACGAGCCCCCAGGAGAACCGCGCAGAGATCCGTTAGTTCTGGTTTGAGTCCTGCCTTATGAGTCTGCACTCTGTTGGTGTCTGTTACCACTCCACTCCAAATCTCTCTCTCTTTCTCTTTCTCTCCTGATCTCCCTCGTTCACGAAATGAGATGTCTTCCACCATCTGTCCACGCAGGATGTACAGCTCTCCCATGACCAGGCAGGCCGTATCTAAACTCTCCCTCCTCTCCTCCTCGGCCAGCCCGGGGTCTTCGGAAAGAAAGGATTCTCCATTTTGAAATATGGCAGAGACGCGTGCTCCCCTCCTCTTGAGGCAGTTCCGTTCGCCAATGCTGTTTTCAAGGGTATTGCAGCGAAGCTATACTTAGAATCGTGCAATGGATTTCCGTACTTTTGCTCTTTTATTGTTCGGAGTTGGGCTGGGAGAAGGGCCTCTATTACACTATTTTCTGGTGTATATTATAATGTCGTTTCCTCATCACAAATATACATGGAGCTGTGGTTTGTTTGTTTAATTGACACATTTTAACACAGAGACACTGCATATTTACTGTAGCAAACACTCTGTTCCATCTTGTGATGTCATCTGGTAATACAAAAAATCCTCCACTGTATTTTTAAACTTCATATAAGGCTGTGCAATTAAATGAATTTTGATTGTGATTTCGATTTGTGTGTCAAACGATCTTCAAACTCATGTAATTGAGTTGAAAGTATTTAAAGCTTAACAAAGTTTATTTTGAGATATAAGTATATTTATTTTAGTTTTTTAAATATAGAGATTGTAGAACAGCTGGATGTATAGTTTATTTTGGATACATTTATGTTTTCTATGCCTTATTTCATGTTCAAAAGCATATGCTACTCATTTTATGTTTTATATATTGCAAAAGTGCATATTTGTAGCCCATATTTATTTTCAGTTTGAAAGTTTTGCGTAAATTTTAAAATGTTTAGTAAAAAATTTGCGAACGTTTTGCATAAATTTATTTTAAATTTGAAAGTTTTGTGTAAAATTCTGTAAAAATTCAATAACAAAGTGTTTTTTTATTTTTCTTGAGAGAGAGAGAGAGAAATGCTGAATACATGCATTGTATAACTAAAAAATAATCCCCTGAATAATCAACAATTTCAACATTGACCATTGATTTTTTTCATAATCAAGCAGCCCCTAACTTCGTACACCTTCACTAGAATCATTTGGATAATTTCAACCCTGTAATTCCAAATCTCTACTGAACTAAACTGAAACGGTAAACCTATTGCTTCATGACATCACAAGGTGAAACAGACCATTTTGAGCTTTGGAAATATAGACAGAGTAGTAGTAAAGGATGCAAAAACATGCCAGAAGCTACTCAGTCCATGATAACGACACTGTATCACCAAATTTATTATGAACATTTCACTATTTTTGCACAGTCCTAGTTAATAAGCTGCTTCTACAGAATTCTAACTTACCATCCACTTGAAAACAATGGGAAATTTCTAGTATTATGATTTGAAATGAACCCAACCTATTAAAAAGGCCCATTAAGCTGACCACTGGTAATTCGGAAAAGAAATAAAATCACAATTCAATTAAAATTTGACAGCTCCAATTCTAAGCAGTGAAGAGTCTAAGAAGTCGAGCTCCAATTTTCCTGCTGTGGATCCAATTTATTTTATTTTATGTAATAGGATTATATTTGAGCTGTAAAGGTTTGAA
Source organism: Boleophthalmus pectinirostris (assembly GCF_026225935.1). Classification (NCBI taxonomy): domain Eukaryota; kingdom Metazoa; phylum Chordata; class Actinopteri; order Gobiiformes; family Gobiidae; genus Boleophthalmus; species Boleophthalmus pectinirostris. The sequence goes on from NW_026571018.1 coordinate 13,712,075, forward strand.
TAAATAATTTCTATGACTAATTATAGGTTAATTCTGCTAATTATTTGTTGCAGCTCAGGCCTTTTAATGATTCAATATGTATAAAAATTGGTTTACTAACAGCCAGCTTTCAGTATTTTAAATTTGTTTCAATATTATCTGTTATTTGAATATTTCTTTGCAGCAATATACTGTGCTTCACCATGTGTTTGTGATAGGCCTATCCACATTTTTTCCATATTTGGGTCAATCCTGGTTTAGAACTAGTGTAGCTGTTGTGTTGAACTCTTCTAGATCTGGTAAAGCCCTGCAGTAGTTTGAACCGAGGATAGCCCAGGTTTAGATCTGGTACTTAGAAAGTCAAGTATTTTCTTCAAAGTGGTACTTAAGAACCACTGATATAGTTTATTTAACCATGTGGCAAGTCAGAAACCTGAAAAAAATAAATCCAAGCTCTCTTGAAGGTGCATTGTGAAACTTTTTGGTTGGGGGTCCGTCATCTGCTTGTTTCTATGAATATGTCACTGCTCTGCCTGGAATGTTCCACAGTATGACATTAAACAGCTCTACCTTACATTTATTAAATTAGAGGTGATTTTATAGCTCAGTAATACCTGTGCCTGTAAGTGGGGTTGTCTCTCCACAGATCTGGCCTCTAACTTGGTCTGGTTTGGTCTCCATGAAGATAGAAAGGTTTAATACCATACTGCGAAACGTTCCAAAGCAATAACATCTCCATGGAGAAAAGCATTTGATGGAAACTTCACCAGAAAAGTTACACAGTGCTAGCCTGATTCATCAGCAGATTTCACTTTGTGGAAACCGTCTGACCTCGCAGCATTTGGATTCGGTCTCTCGACGGTAGGCGGGTACTGTTTTAGTTTAACCAATCACTGCCATTTGGTCGTGACGTATGTAATGCACCAAATCCCGTAGGAAGAAGAGTAATAACGTCTTTCCCCTTGATAAAATTCACCAAACATTCTCTTTGTTAGGGCTTTAAATCCTTGATCTCGGAAATCATGGTCAACACAGAATGTATGTCTTCATCTACATCCATCTCGACCGCTTTGTTTACTTTTGTGCTGTACCACAAAAGGAACTCAGACAGACGCTTGAGTTTGACGTCATGGCTTCACAGCTCTTCGCTGATTGGCTGGTGCGCTGTCTATAACTTCCGGGGTTCTTGCAAACCATCTAGTGTATTCCTATTCCTGACCTTGTCACCGAAGAGAAATTAAATTGAGCGGAAGCACTAGGTGGCGCCAGCCTGGCTACGACAGTGCACCTTTAGCTGACCTACATTTCCCCTTTTTCAGTGTATGTTTCTCGTGTGAATTATACTATATCTCTTGTTTGAAGGCAATGTCCTCTATATTTGACCCATATTCCCTGGGACAACCTTTAGCGAACACCTTTGAAATCTTGAAGTAGGTTTTTTGGTCAGGCGTACCTAACTTAGCCTACTATTTTAAGTTTATGGGGCCACCTTAGAGCCCACCTAGACACACAGCAAATATGCAAACTCCACAATTCTTGGGTGAAAGTTCTTGGTTTGTAACTTAACCAGGCTAAGTCAATAACAACATCCATCATGATAAATGTCAAAAATTGTTTGTGCAAAGAAGTTTTTGGGCTACTTTCAGCTACCCAGAATACCACCAAGTACATTTTAACAAGCGATGAAGGATTAAAACTGTCTTATCTACTCCACTGTATTCCGCCCAACGTGTCCAATATTTTCTCACCACACACTTGAATCTCTGCTAACTAGCTCCTTGTTTGAAACTTGAGTTAGTTATTTTTTATTCATTGTTTTCTCCCTCTCCGCTGTGAACCATTGTCGAACCTTTGCACATTTTCTCATGTCCGTTGGTGGTGATTTGAGTCTGTTACACCACCCAAAGCAACAAGGCGTTTATGTGTATAGCAGATTTCAAAAGAAGGAGGTAAGAAGGCTAGCTAGGAAGATTTAATTTGGCCTCAACAGCTGGTGTGCACCAATTAAATTAAAGGCAACACAATTTTATGCCCCACGGAAAACAGTAATGCAGTTGCTGTTGGGAATGTTGCCTTAAAGTTAATTACGATATTGGACAAACAGCTAATGGTGCATGTAATGAGATATTTATTTACTCTATTGCAATATGGTGGTGCATGAAAATTAGAAATACGGAAAGTATGAAGAAAAGGGGATTGGAATTTCAGAAAGTTGCTTAAGCAGAAATGTTAAATTGTTATTTGAGTCAAGTAGCGAAGGGTTTAATAAAGGTACATTGTGTAAGTTTTCTGGTGGAGCTGGATTCTTAAAGGTTTTATATTACGCAAAATTGACTCTTGTGAGCTTTAAATCATGTTATGATGTTGTTACATCCTCAGAAACATACCTGGAGTTGTGTTTCATTCACACATGTTTGAGTATTTTTTTATGATTAGTGTGTCTATATCTGCAAAACTCAATGCTCATGAAGTTGTTATTTTCAAGTTAACAGCTACCCAAGGCTGAAAAAAATCCAAATAATTCTAGTGAAAGTATATGGATCCACAGTGGAGCACTTCCTGTTTTACCAAATGACATCAAAAGGTTGAACTTAGTGTTTTCTGTTTGAGAGAAGAACTCATAAAAGGTATAGGCACATCAGTGGTGCTAGGCTTCTACAATCAACATAGAAAGTGAGACAAAACTTGCACACTTACTTCCACACTGCATTTAATCAATGACAATGTTTCGATCAGTGTATCCTTGTCAGGTTATCATTTATTAAATCCAGTTTGTGAGTAAGGGTCTGTTTACACGAAAACACTTGCGGGTAAAAACGACAAAATATTTTATTGGAAGTGCCTTTTGTTTAGATGGTGATGGTGTTTTTGGGGCTTAAAAATGCAAAAATCTGAAAATCTGAAAAGTTTAATACGCTCCGCCATAGCGTTTCTGTCTACACTGCCCAAGACGCAAAATTCTGGTCAGATCTGCTCACATCGTGTATGCATTTACGTCACATACATCACCACCTAGGGTCATCTAACGGCAATCTAATTCCACACACTTTTGCATCACCGTATGCATACAGATTTCCTCCTGAAAACACTTTAAACGCAGAATAAAAAGTGAAGATGCAACGCCACTTTTGCGTTCAGACCGTCATCATATAAACATGGCCTTTGTCTCACTATCTGAGAGAAGAACTCAGCCTAAATATGCAGAGTTTGTGCTAAACATATGTGAATGAAACAAAATACAACTCCAGGTTTGTGATGAGGAAACTACATCATAACATAGATCATAAAACAGTGTAAAATGTGTCCTTTAATAATTAATGTCACTCTATTACTACTACCAATACGAATGTTAAGCGAACATTCAGTAACTTGGGGGTACCCTTTTGTCCCTAACTTCTATTTAAGTCCATAGTCACTTTCACCTCAGCTGTTTTTACCTTCAAAGTATACATCCATCTTGGGAAATAGAGTTTTCTTTTGACTTTGCCCCACGGTCCTTGCCTATTTGATTGATATCGCACTTTTAATGCAAGCAGTTTTGGCGGGCCTGCTTTAGTCACGTTAAAAATCGATAATGCTGTTGATTTATTATGGCGAGCAGATTCAAAAGTGGGTACGGGAGGAGGGGGAGGGCGGACTAGGGCTTTTGTACCCGCTGATAGTGCGTATTAATATGGGTAAAGGAGCAAGAGTCTTCAGGGAGGAGTGTCATACCACATTAGACTAATAAGTGTTCCGTACTAGGATTGTAATGAATTGATTCGCTTCACAATTGATCCAACTCTTCTCCACTCTTAATCCCATTTGGGAGTCGTGTTATCAGTTTATGAAATATGAAAACATTTTGTCAATTTGATTTGCCTCCGTGATTGTTTCGTGAATTAATACGTAATTTTTATTCAGTTATCCCTATCAGGAGGAGGCAATTAAGACACAATTTTTGCACGAGCACACCTGGATCTGAGTCTCTTTGCAAAAAGCGGAGGCTTGAATTGGAGATTTTTTTTTTTTCCGAAATTATTTTTGAGGGTGCGGTTGAGTGTAACTTTTCTGGTGGAGGCTCTGTCAAATGCTTTTCTCCATGGGGATTTTGGAAATGTTTAGATTGTCTGGAATGTTTCACAGTATGGTATTAAACCTTTGTCTTCATGGAGACCAAATCAGATCAGTGGAGAGGCGATTCTGCTCATATTCAGAATGCCTTTTTTTCTAGGTGTTTTTGAGCTACAGAAACACCTGTAATTGAATAAAAGTAAAGTAGAGCTGTTTAATGTCATACTGTGGAACATTACAGGCAGAGCAATGACATCTCTATAGAAATAAAGCAGTAACGGACCACCCACAAACAAAAAAGTTACGTAGTGCACCTTTAACTGTGGCATAGTTGTGGAATTGTTGGTGTTTCAGCAGAAAAGCCAACTGTCTTACAATCGGCCATATAAGTCAAATCAGTCAAATGTGTTTTTCCATGGAGAATCCAGATTTGGACGATTGTAAAACAGATACCTTTCCTGCCGAAACACCAACAATACCACAACTATGCCATAGTTAAAGGTGCGTTATGCAACTTTTTGGTTGGTGTTCTCGCAGGACTCATTCAACTCAGTCAAATGTGTTTTTTCCTGTGGAGAATCCTGATTTAGGAGCTAAGGCTGCGTTCACACTTTCACAATCACCACATCAAAATTGGGACTCAACTGAGACTAAACCCAGAATTAAACCTGAACTTGGCCAGGACTAAACTATGACTAGAACAGGACCAAACCAAGACTACATTCGGACTCAACCTTGGCCCAAACCAGGACAAAACTAGGACAAATTTGAACACACCCTAATATATGAGGTTAAAGGGCTCTACTGTGTCATCATTCCTGTCTCTTCTGATGATACATGGATGAAATTCAAGGTCAGCTGCAGCAATATTTCCACTCCCTTTATTTGTGTCAGCAGCTCTTGGGACAGGGCAGTTTGAGGTGAGTAACAGCCCTCAGGACAAGAGTGTCTCGCTTCTGTGTCCTGAAGCCCGAGCGTCAGTCAGTATAAAGGGGGAAGCAGTGGAAACTCAGGAGACACTTTCTTCTTTCTACACTTTTACTCCGATACGCAAATGATGAAGTATTTCCGCTGGAACTTCTCCTGCCTCATTTGTTGTGAAAAATCTGTCACTTCTCAGAGGTCCATAGCTATCTCCTTGCACGGTCTCCATAGATACTGGAAAAAAAAAGTATTCATATGCAAGCTTAAACTCAAAAAAAAAAAAAAAAAAGTCTGAGCATGATGAGAGGAGATCCATATTTTCCACCCCTACTCTCAAGTTCTTCCATTCATTTTTTGCTCAAACATTGTCTTTGCTTTGTCTCAGAATAACCAATGACATGCCACTTGAGGACACACACACTCTAGTCTCAACTTTGAAGCATTTAAAACATGTACTAAATCATTAAGAACCTTGCGTAAGATAAAAATACATTCTCGGATGTCTGAATCAATAGTTATTATGATGATGAATTTTGTCAGTGAGGGCCAATAGCCTAAGAGTTAAATCTATACACTGCTTTAATTTTTAGTCAAGAAATAGCCCGTTGAGACAGCGTAGGTTTTACCAGGGTGAGGTATTAATATAGGCTTCAGAGATGGTGGGTGCATCTTATGAGTGGAGGAAAATCATAATTTTAATAGAAGAATAATGTGATAACAGGGCTAGAAAATTCATTCCTTTAATTGTGCACTATGTAACTTTTTGTTTGGGGCTCCGTCACCTGTTTGTTTCGATGGGGATGTCATTGCTGTGTCTAGAACGTTCCACAGTTCTGCCTTACATTTATTATATTTCAGGTGGTTTTATGGCTCAAAAATGCTTAGAAAAAAAGGCGTTCTGAATGTGAGCGGGGTCGCCTCTATGCAGATCTGGCCTGTATCTTGGTCTGGTTTGGTCTCCATGAAGATAGAAAGGTTTAATGTCATACTGCAACACATTCCGGACATCTCCATGGAGAAAAGTATTTGGCAAATTTGGCAGAAAAGTTAAGCCTTGCACCTTTGACATATACTAGTAGTGGCATAGTTGTGATCCAATTCATGTAGAGAACTAAACATTTTCATCAGAATTATTATGAATATTCACCCTGTAAACACTACGCTGGTCTACAGTTTATGCATTTTATGTCTTGTGTGTCAGTACAGCGTTTTACTCCACACCTATTACAGCAAAGAAAAGATATTTGATTCTAAATTTGTTCAGTGTGGTACAATATGACTAGCCTGATTCATCAGCTGTTTTCACTTCGTACAAACCGTCTGACCTCACACTGTTAGAATTTGTTTGCTCGACGGCTGCTATTTGGTCGTGACATATGTAATGTGTCGCTAACGGGGCTAACTGGTATATTAAGGTTTTCCCAAATCCCGTAGGAAGAAGGGCAATAAAGTCTTTCTCCTTGATAAAAGTCACCAAACATTCTCTTTATTCCGGCTTTAAATCCTCAATCTCAGGCATCGTTGACAGCACTGAATATATGGCCCTTCGCTGATTGGCTGGTGCCCAAACTCGCACTTCCGGGGGTTTTGCGAACCGTGTAGTGTATTCTGATTTCTGACCTAGTCGCTGGAGAGAAATGAAATTGAGCGGAGGCACTAGGTGACACTAGCCTGGCTACAACTTGTTGGATAAAGTAAAAATACTAAAAAGCCCATTTATTAAACTATTAAAGGTTCCTCATTACATTATAATACATGAAGTCTACTGTGTTTTTAAGCTCCATGCATCTTCACTAGAATGGATAATTTCAGCGCTGGAATTGTCAATCTCTATGGAACAAAAGGTAAAAATTTAGCTCTTTAAAAAAGTACCACTACATGACATCACAAGGTGGAATGAAGCATTTTGAGTTTTGGAGATGTAGACAGACTAATAATAAAGGATTACTCAAACGTGTAAATGAAACAAACCCCAACTCCAGGTATATTTCTGATGAGGTAACAGCATTTTAATGTGAAATCTCCATGCCTCCTTACTTTGCATAAGTACAAATTTACACTCACAACATGAACTACTGGAACCGGATGTTGGTTACTGCTATAGGTTACCATGGCAACGATCTGGCCCTCTAGCCCTTATTAATAATACCTCATTGGGGTCTCCATTCACATTCTGTCGGGCAGGATGTGTTCCACTGGGGAGCTGATCTGTGCTGGACACTGGCAGTTCGGAGCCCTGAGATCGGCCCTCTGGTCAAGGGCACAGCACACTGATTACTGTGGGAGAGACTGGAGCTCTTTTGGCTGTTTTACTGGATAGTCTAGCAATAAGAGGAACTATCATATAAATAGTGAAGGATGTGGTAAAGGACTGCTTGGTGAAATGATTATCTGACTTGCCAGAACCCCACGCTTTGAAAAAAACTTTACAAAAATGAGTGAATGAGTCATAAAAAAAACTTTGTCATCATGTTCAGTGTTTTTGTAACTAAGAATTACATTTGTCAGCAGTAAAAGCAACAAGTTTACTTCATATCAGAGGGGCGCTTAGGTGTCTTTCATATGGTTCCATTATTTCATTATTTATTTAGCCAAATTCCGCCTTTTCTATTCATGGCTACATGTGAACTGAGCACTTTGCACATTATACTAGGTCTTCAAATTAAATGTTTAAAAGTGACTCATAATATTAGGTTTGGGTTCATTAATATTTATGCATAATTCATATTTTAAGGTTCTGCATAACTTTCAGCATGTCATTACTGTGAATAGATGGACAATTCCTCCTCTTTTGGATGTAACCCAAGAGTCTGAGAAGCTAACTTATATTTGTAAGTGTGTTAAAATGACTTATAATGATCCAGATAAAAAAAACAAACTAAAGTCTAGTGTTGTCATGATATTAAAATGTCAAACTTGATTTTGATTGTAAAGAATTCAGTCAATACTCGATACAGATTACTATACCACAATGACGAGAAAAATTGCTCCTTTTTTACTAACAAAATGTTGTTTTAATATATAAAACAGTAGTACCGTATTTTTCGGACTATAAGGAGCACCAGATTATAAGACGCGTTAAGCAAAACAAACGAACGACACCTGAGACTGATCCCTTAGCCCAGGCATCCACGATCCAATGGCAGATCGTGACATAATTCACTTGGTGTTGCCTCCCTGTCTTTGTGAATGTGTATTATGAATGTGAATGTGGGTGGATAATTTAAGTTTGTTTTTTTATTTCCTACGATTAGGACTCAAATATACATTGAGTAATTATTGTGTTTAATGCAGCTTTGCACACATTTGTTTATGTTTTGCAGAAACGAAACTTAAATCCACATAGCTAATTTGCATAAACTATAAGCACTGAAAAAAACAGTTTGCTCTGACCGCTGATGTGGTCAGCTTCTATCGGACTTGAGGCTTCTGACTACGGTAGTTGTAATGCTCCGACAATCCATCAAGCGGTGCGGCTTTGTACCAAAGTCTTACCAAAACATTTGACAGACTTTTGAGCACCATGTACCACATAAAATTGGTTTGAGGTCAGTAAGTGATGAGAATTAACACATAAGGGGCGCTGTCGATTGTTGAGAAAATTAAAGAATTCTAAGTGCACCTTATAGTCTGAACAATACAGTACTTTCTTTATCTATGATCTAAGTCATGTATTCATTCTGATAAAGCTCAAAATAGTTCTAAAACTCAGGAAAGCTTAAATGTTGTCCTTTTAATATATTTTTTTGCAATATCGATACTTGCTGAAGTGAGTATCATCTTTCAATATTTACTGTAGTACGGATTAGTATCTGATTTTTGCTATTTTTGACAACCCCATTCAAGTCTTTTGGTCTGTAAACATTCACATTAGCATATCAGATGTTGTCATTTTGTAAACAGCATGAATTATGGGTAAAGACATAATCATAATATGTTTGTATTTTTTCCTCCTGTAAACTGCAGTGTACGCTGTGTTTTCTAAGCTAAATGTTTAAGCCGGTGTTTAATTACGACTTAAATGCGTTGCCTTATTAGCATGATTATTACATCATTACAGAACAGGCCCAAGATGAGAGATTAGTTTAATATACATGCCGGCTACATCACTGCCTCTACACCACTTTTCATCTGAGGATTTCATAAGGAGGGAAACAAGTTGCACCACTGAAAAGTAAACATAGCTACTGCATTTTGGCATTTTTAAATTTAAAGATGCGCAGTGGAACCTGTCTGTTAATTGTTTTGCCTTGAACTATTTATGTAATCTTTATAAATTAATCAACAGTGGTGGCGTCATGTCTCCATAGATCTGACCTGTAACTTGGCCTAGTGGTGCCACCTGCTTGTCTCCATGGGGATACATTTTATGCCATACCGTGGGGCATCCCTAGCCTGATTCATCAGATGATTTCACTTAGTAGAAACGCAGCGTTAGGATTCATTCACTCAACAGTAGGTGGGTATGTTTTTTATTTAACCAATCTCTGTTATTTAGCTGTGACGTATGTAATGCACCGCCAACGGGGCTAACTGGTATATTAAGCTTTTCCCAAATCCTGTAGGAAGAAGGACAATAACGTCTTTCCCCTTGATAAAAGTCACCAAACATTCTCTTTGTTCCGACTTTAAACCCTTGATCTCAGAAATCGTTGCCAACACAGAATGTATGGCTCTTCGCTGATTGGCTGGGGCCCGAACTCGCACTTCTGGGGTTTTTGCGAACTGTCTAGTGTATTCCGATTCTTGATCTAAAGAGGAGGTGGAGAGAAATGAAATTGAGTGGAGGCACTAGGTGGCGCCAGCCTGGTTAGGGCATCCCTGGCAAAGCAAAAAAAATAAAAAAAAATTACATAGTTCATCTTTAATTTGACTTTATTTGACCCAATATTGACCTGCTATTCTTTTTAAGTTGACAGAATTCAGTTTCCTCTGCTATGGACCCAACGTGGATAACAGTGAGAAAACACAATTCATAAAAATTCACAAAAGCATGTGAATGTCACATGCACACTCTAAATATTGATTATTTTACATTTTTATGTAAACAGAAAAAAATGATGGTCCCTTTGAATACTCACGTCAGATATTCATTCAGTCATTTAACTAATCTTAAAGTTGCACTATGTAACTTTTTGGGATCCATCATCTGCTTGTTTCTAATGACCTGTCATTGCTCTGCCTGGAATGTTCCACAGTATGACATTAAACAACTCCGACTTACATTTATTCAATTGCAAGTGATTTAATAGCTCAAAAATATGTACAAAAAACGGGCATTCTGACTATGAGCAGGGTTGCCTCTTCACAGATCTGACCTGTAACTTGGTCTGGTTTGGTTTCCATGAAGATAGAAAGGCTTAATGCCATCCTGTGAAACATTCCACAAAGCAATAACATTTCCATGGTGAAAAATCTTTCATCCACCAGAAAAATTACACAATGCACCTTTAAATGTCTAGAAACAGATAATCAGAGTTTGTAAAAGTTGAGGTTTATTGAATAACTTTCTGACTAACCCACCCACATGGCCATTGTAAAGTCAACGACAGTTCACCCTTTGGCTGTGTTTCATATTCATCTTATTTATATTCACTTTGCTTCTGCATCTGAACCATTAACCTTTCAGTGAGTGGGCTGAATCTTACCTGATCTAAATAACATTATATTCCAACACATACATTTTGAGACCTGTACGCTTGCAGAAAATAGAATCAGTACTTACCTTTGGCATTAACACCAAGACCAGACCACATCCTAGTGAAATCATCCAACTTGGTCCACATGAGGACTATATTTTTTGGTATACATTTGTAAAAATAAAATATATTCCTAAAATATAAATGTATAACTATACTTGATTTTTATTACTCTAAATATTGACAAAAATATCTACAACTGGCTTTCTTACAGTGGGCTGCTCGTGTCTATGGGGGTTTAATGAGGGTGTATTTTACTTCTATGGGGTATTAACTGCTTGCACAACATTTTTAGATCACCATGTTGCCTCTTATTATTTTGAAAATGCTATATTCTACAAAAACAACATATCAACATAAGTTTTGCTTTTGTTTTTGATGCTCTGAATGTGCCCTCCTTTTGCTCTCTATGCTAAGTCTCTCCCCATTTAGAGCGCTGTCATGACACAATCAGCGTGCATCAGGTTTGTCAAGTTGTTTTGTTTTATGCTTTTGTGTATTTATGGAGAATTGTCGTGTGGGTGCATGAATGACGTTGGCTTGTGGGCTGAGCATTGACAGAATCGTATACAGCTAACTGTGAGGAGGTTTGGGATAGGGCCTGGGTGAGATTACTTAAAATATTCAAACATGCATGGATGACATCTAAAACCTCTTCAGGCATGTTTTGATGAGGGAATAATGCTACAACATAGTAGAAAACTCCAAAAAGTAGATTTTTTTTTTCCATCATACCTTATCCTGATTCACCAGCCAGTTTGACTTCATGGAAACTATCTGACCTCGCAGCATTAGGATTCGTTCGCTCGACAGTAGCCAGGTACTTTTTTTTATTTAACCAATCGCTGCTATTTGGTTGTAATGTATGTAATGTGCTGGAACACTCAGTAGTGTCCAAGTAATTGCCGGCACAACAGCAAACAAAGCAGAAAAGTGTGAGTGAAAATCCTCGATCTCGGGAATCATTGCCAACACAGAATGTATGAAAAAGGGACCCAGACAGACGCTTGAGTTTGACACTATGGCTTCACAGCTCTTCACTGATTGATCGGTGTGTGGTCTACAACTTCCGGGGTTCTTGCAAACCGTCTAGTGTCTTCTGATTCCTGACCTAGTCACTGTAGAGAAATGAAATTGAGCAGAGACACTAGGTGGCGCCAGCCTGGCTACTGCTATCTGCTTCTCTCCATGGAGATTTATTAGTTTGTCTGGAATGTCCCAGTGTGCCATCAAAGGTAGCCATTTTGCATTTACTCAATAATATGGGTTGTTATTGACCTAAAAATTTGCATTCTTTGTGTGAGTGGGCTTGTCTTTCCACAGATCTGACATGTAACTTGGCCCTGTGGCGTCACCTGCTGTCTCCTTAGAGATAAACAAGTGTAATACAATACTGTGAAACATTCCAGACAGTATCTCCATGGAGAAAAGCAGGTGACCCACAGTGCATCTTTAATGACAGTCAGTGGAACATTCAAAGTCAACATAGACTTGCTGAAAAGTTCCACTCTTTCATGTCTTTCACATTTTGGTTGCTCATTTGAATAGATAATAATAGCCAACCGGAGCATGCTTCCACAAATATCAACAAACAAATTATATACAGTCTGGAGAACTCGCTTGGATCTCTGGGGTCAGGAGGTCTCCATGACGACCGCACAAATGGCTCTTCTTTAGAAACCTCTATAGTGTTTGTCTATAACATATAGGCGGTGCATTACTTGAGTGCTTGGATGAGGCCACCCACTCTGTTGTTGTGTTCAGTGCTCGGGGTTTAGAGTGCACTATTTGCCTTTCTAATGGGTACACACATTTGAACACACATATTTATAAGTACATTGTACACTTGTAAATACAGACATGTACACTCCCAAAGCCACACTTATGTTGTGTTTACATGAATCAATGAGGAACACAGCCAACGCTACCAGCTGTATTTCTCCAGGACGTACTATCGATGCTTGAAACTCATTCAGGAAAGAAGGATATGCACATTTTAACTGTCGAAATAAAACTACATTCAGACTGCAGGGCTAACTGCTTAGATTATTTTCTGAGATCGTTCACATTTCCAATTAAATGCGACTTGTATGTGATCTCCAGTGTGAACTTTAAACGCCCCAAAAGTGTCCGCATGCGCATTGGAGAAAACGACGATGTCACACGTAAGAAGCGTGCTCAGTGTTTACGGAAGTAGCCTAAACATGAACACTAGCATTGAGTGCCTGGCCATTTTAAAGTTGCTGTTGTATCGGAGCCAGAACATGTACAGCTTATTTGTTTTAAGGAGACTGAGAAGGAGAAGGACAAGATTTTTGGCCATGGCGTTTTGTGGGGCGGTGGCAGAAATGTCCGTAGAAAGGAACATGTGGGTGTAGAGTCGCAGTCAAGAGTGGTGGGATTGTTATGTGCTTCGCTGCTTCACTGACATGGAGTTCAAATACAATTTTTGTATCATGAGAAGAATGTTTGTGTACATTTGTGACATGTAGGTGGGATGAATGCGACCTGGCCGTTCAAACTGAAGTCGCATGTCAAAAGATCGGATATGTATCAGTTTTAGGATCACATATCCAAGTGGCCTGGGTCGAATTTGAAAAAAATTGATCTGTACCATTAAAAGATCAGATACACGTGTGTAAATCAGAGTTGGGTCACTTCAGGCTGCAGTTTGAACGTAATTAATATACTAATATACGTACTAATTGAACTTTCATGAAGAATATCTGTAGTTTTATTTATTTTTTGTTATGAAAATTTGAAAAAAACTAGAAAAGCACTCAGAGAGCGCAGACCTCCGCCAAGGACTACCCCCATTTTTTATATAAATTGTGATAAAATCAGTCTTCTAGATCAGATCAGCCTTTGGAATATGAAAGAGGATCCCATTGTCCATCCCTGAGTCAAATTTCATGGGGTTTTGTCAATAATTAACCGAGATATTGAGAAACAAAATTTTTGGCCCCCATTTACCACAATGTTAACAAAAATTTCAAAGTTATCCAGAATCCAGGATTTCTTCCGGATCACCCCCAAAATGAAATCAGTTCTTCCTTTTCACATTTCCAACAAATCCTGAAAATTTCATCAAAATCGGTCCATAACTTTTTGAGTTATGTTGCTAACAGACAAACAAACAAACAAACAAACAGACAAAACATAACCTCCTTGGCGGAGGTAAATATCGGCTTTATCCAGGCAGATTTTCCAAAAAAAAAAAAAAAAAAACTTGCAATAAAAAGGAAATTTTTCATGGATTTGTAATTTGGGCCAATTCTCCTGGAAGCCTGAGGGCCAAGAAAAATTTGCCTGAGGGCCGCATTTGGCCCACGGACCATAGTTTGGACATGCCTGTGTTATATGATAGCAATTAATAACCCCTCTTTAACTTTATTGCTGACTTAAAACATACCATTGCTATTTTTTAAAGTCAAAATTAATTAAAAAAAATCACAACGAGTACCTATTTTTGGTAATTAGGAGCAGCACTTTTCAATTTCCAACACATTTTCATAGCAGGTTGAACTTTTTTCCCTCTTTTGTCCATATATAAACAAAAATCCAGACACTTGAAATAGAATGTTACACATATTGAGAATGTGACTTTGCCTCGCTCGCGTCTGTCGGAGGAGATTGTGGGGGCTTAGCAGGAGCTTTGTCTATTTTTGCTTGTTCTGTTTACAGTGGTCCTCGGAGACGATCATGTGGCGGTTGACAGAAGGTTAGCCTCCACCTGTGGGCTGTGCTATATTAATGTGGACTTGGACAAAGGGCACAGTGAAGGCGGAGTGGTCCCCCAGCCTCTCGGGGTGCACCCTGCTCTTATGAAATGGGACAGTGCGCGCTAGCTTGTTTTTACGTTAGAGTCGGTAAAGGCCACGGTGGGAGGAAGAGGAAGGTGGGGACTGTGTGGGGCGTTAACAGAGCAGGCGCCGTCTTCATCATGATAGGACTTTTAACACCGCGAGAGTTGTGTGGTCCTCTGTGTCTTTTATTTATTATTCATTGTTTTGATCTATTTTTTTAGTACTGCCTTTATTAATTTATTTTATTATTTGTATTCATTGATTTGATTTGATTTTTTTTTAATCTACACTAGAAAAAAAATCAATATCTGGGTAAATTAAAATGACTTAAATTAAGAACATTTTACTTTAGTTAAGTAGATTCAACTTGACAAGTAAAATTATCTACCGATGGTTTTTGCAGTGTAGCAAAAAGCTCAAAACAATACACTACAACTTCACAACATGATTCTATTAGTTGCTTTTGTTTGGAACATAATTCTACTGACATTTTATACTTAAATATTTTACTATACTTTGTGAAAGCATTTTGTTTATAAAATGTGCTATACAAATAAAATTGGACTGGACTGGATATGCAACAAAACATCATAATGCAAAATTAAAAAGTTCTATATTACAACAAAATTGACTCTTGTGAGCTTTAAGTCATAGTATAATGCTGTTACCTCATCAAATAAATACCTGGAGTTGTGTTTTGTTTCATTCACACATTTGAGTAACCCATTATTATTTATCTGTCTATATCTCCAAGGCACAAAATGCTCCATTCCACCTTGTGATGTCAGTGGTAGTTTTCATGTTAACAGCTACATTTACCTTCAGTTCTGTAGAGACTGGCAATTCCAGGGCTAGTGACTCTAGTTTTGAAGGTCGAAGGTTTAATATATTAATGTATTACCACATGGCATCACAAGGTGGAACAGGGTGTTTTCTGTTTGAGAGAAGAACTCAGCCTAAATATGCAGTTTGTGTTAAACATTTATGAATGAAACAAAACACAACTACAGGTTTGTTTTTGATAAGGAAACAACATCTGAACATACACATCAGAAAATAGCTTTAACACGGGCCCTTTAATCACTGGGCCTGGTACAAGATTATAGTACAATAATTAAAAACTTAAGTCATATTTTTTTAGGGTTTTAACTAACTGCTACTTGAGAGTTCACGATTCACTGTGATTGATTAAAGAGCCAATATTGCCCTATTTTCTGCTCTAAATTACAATTGTTGTTTCCTCATCACAAACATACCTGGAGTTGAGTTTTGTTTCATTCACACTCACACATTTTAACACACCAACTCTGCATATTTTCTAAAATGGCTTAAAGCTCACAACAGTCAATTTTTTGCAGCCTCTTAAATGACAATGAATATTTGTTGGATTGTGAAATTTCAACAAAGTAGCATGTTAGATCACTTTTCAATTTTAAAAGTCATACTGCCCACCTCTTTGTGGAAAGATAAAACTGTAACTAAGTGGTAATAACTGCTACCTGGAAATGATATTATAAGGTTTGCAATTAGTCTAAAAATAAGTTGCAAATGGGAAGGGCATCGAGTGTAAAATACAACAAATAAATTACCATGCAACTGTTTTACCCTAGCCCTCATGAGAAAGGAGTGTGAGAAAAGCTTGGTTACTGACAGTTGCTCTGCTGTACTTTATAATGATGGACTGTTTTTTTGTACAGATAAAACCTGATCATATTCGATACAATTGATGCTTTGCAGTCATCAACATTCCCTGGGCATGTGATGCTAACTGTAGGCTCGGCTCTGTCTGTGACTTTAATCTGTGCTTTATTTTAACACAGTCTGAACATAAAGAACTGGGGGTCCGCCGCCTATTCTGACATCCCTTCATGATGACATGCCTCTATTTCACAGGTGTCAAACATAAGGCCCGGGGGCCAGATCCAGCCCTCCGAGACCTTTAATGTGGCCCTTGGGTGATTTTCTACAAAAATATTTGAATTATATTTTCTATTAAAATATTGGTAATTTTCTGTGGTGTTTATCACAACAGCGTCTCCAGCGTCTCTGTACGTGGCCCCTCCCACCAGAGCAGCACAAATGAAGACTTGTCTCTTTCCAAACGCTCTTAAAGGACGATCGTTTTGACTGTTGACCGTGACACCCTCATCAGAAAAATGTCCAACATGAGAAAAGTGGAGCCGAGTGCAGGATTTTCCCAAAAAAAACTGACTTATTCCTATTTGCATTCAAGTTTCAGGTTGTTCATAATATTATAATATTATAATAAGAAAGAGTTCATCAATTAAAAAATATTTCTGTAATAGATTTGTGTTTCTCTGCACGAATAGTTGAACTTATTGTTATTTTTGGGGTTTATATGACATGAGTTTTCTGATCCGGCCCCTTTGGAATCAAAGTAGGTTGGATACGGCCCCCGGACCAAAATGAGTTTGACACCCCTGCTCTATTTAGACGTGCTGGTTTTCTGACACTTTTTAGTATCACTATTCCGACACATGTAGGTATATTTTTTTGAGAGCTGAGATAGTCTTGAAGAAAGAAATAGGGGCCTAATGCGTATACAATCAAATTTCATTATAATGTGTAGGTAGTCAAATGTGTGTTTTGGGCTGTGAGAATGTTGTCTCATTGAGCTGGTGCAATGAACTTGATTGGTTATTTATTTAGGCCAGGGGTCTCCAATGTTTTTCCTCCGGTGAGCTACTTTTACAAAACGAAAATGCCAAAGAGCTACTAGTTTTAGCGGTCACAAGAAATTGAGCATATAGAAGCCTTAGATGAGGTACAATTAGATTCCTATAAAACATAAACCATTATCCATTTGTTAGTGCACAAAGTTAGGCATCAAAATGATACATGTACAATGGTAAAAGGCATTTACTTAATCAAATTTTACTTATTCAGTACAATACGGATGATTCAGAAATCCCTTGGCGAGCTACTTGGAAGGGGGTAGAGAGCTACAGGTTGGAGGTTGGATCCCTGACTTAGGTTATATGGCGTTCTCTGCCGATCGCCAACATGACGAAATGAATGAAGCACAAAAGGCCCATGCAGCCTCCATTTTAGATTTGATATTTTCCCGAAGACTGGCCTATGCTCTTTTTTTAAAATGGATGACTGTTTCCCACGGCGACCAGTTTGGACATTTCCTCACTTTGTGGCCAAAGTATTCTCTGATCAAGTAAGATAATATAAGGGAGCGCAAAGTATAATAGGCTATCACATTAATTTAATTTGTGTCAGAAAAGCGGATATGTTTGAAAAATCTTAAAGTGCCGCTACTCTGACAATGAAAAAAAAAGGTGAAGTAGTGGGACACTTGAAAAATAATGTTTATGCCGCTACACAGACAATTAGACGTCAATGCCTAAATAGCGGCATGTCGGAATAGCTGCTGATTTGTTGATTTGTGCTGTTAACAAGTCACACATAAAATTGCAGTCACAAGCTTGCCAGCATGGACTAGTTTGTCAGTTACTCACGCTCTTCATTTTTGTATTTAGAACACCTCAAGCGTGATCAGTTATGTCTAAATGCACCCACCTCCAGTCTCATAAAGTCGCCTTCTTCGTCTGAAACAAGACACAAACTACACGACGGTCTCAAAAGTGAAAATAAAACCAGGACAGTGTGGGGTCCAATGATCTAAAACCCAGACTCCCAAAAATGACAACGCAGAAAGAATCAGAGCTAGTTCCGTTTGTGAAGGGTTAAACGCAGCAGTGAGCCATGCCAGTCCATCAGCGCGTGCCAACAACCTCCACTGATTTGATGAATGAGACAAAGAGAGAGTGCAAAGAGGGGCGCTCTGACAAATGAAACTCACTCACCAGATCTGCCAGAGTTTTCAGCTAAATGTCTTTTTAAATTGTAAATGACAAGAGCGGAAGTGGGGCACATCAATTCGGAAATGGGCGGAAAAATACACTTAAAAATACACTTAAAATCTGTAACTTTTCCACCTGCTTGTCTCTGGAGATGTTTTACCAGGAAAGTTTCACGGCATTAGACTTACCTATCGTGCATTTATACCGTTACGTTTTTATTGCTACACAAACCTTGAAAACATTCTTCTACATTCTTGCTGTGAGCAGGAGAGCCTCTTTACCAAACTGACCTGTAACGTAGCCTGGTTGTGTCACCTTACTTGTTTCAGTAAGAAGGTTAAAGTGGAAATCAGCTTGAAAGTCCCCCTGGCTGGAAGGTCCCCAAGCTGGAAAGTCCCCCAGGTTCTGTATGTGGTGAGATCTCAAATTAGGCCGTACCATGACTTGTCTCAGAAAATTCCTCACAGGTCACTGGTGCCTATACGCTGACCTGACTCACAACTATTTCAGGATTTTATCTTACATATTACAATGAAATACATAGTTAAGACCGTCCTAAAAGTGATTCTGAATGATTTTTGAACAAATTCTGTAGTTTTGTTGTTTCTTGCATTACACTGCTTACAAATTTTGTTCATGGCAAGGAATTAAGGAAATAATTAATATTTCTTCTCAAATCAACAGTTACAGATGCCATAGGATGTGGGGAACTAGAAAAAATTTTTTTAAAGTAAGATTGCATAGTAAACTTCTGTGAGCAAATGAGGATTATATTGATACAGACTGAAAAAATATTTGCCGCTTCGGGAAGACCGGTAAAATGACATAAACAAAGCCCGACATTTGGTCATGTTTCATTTTATTATGATATAGAATGATGTTTTTCTAGTGCAGAAGGCAGCCAACTAAAGGCAGGCGAGAACGTTCCTGCTGAGAGAATGGGACGATCGAGCTGGGACTTTCAAGCCAGGGGGACGCTCGAGCCGGTATTCATTAAAGTACAGCTATAAACTGTATGGACATAAATAACCCACTAGTTGTTGTGTTCTGTTGTTTTTATATTATATTATATTCTGATGTGTGAGCAATTGTGTGTCCATATAATTTCCCTTGTGGATCAATAAAATTTGTCAAAGTCTAAGTTTAAGTCTCTAATAACAAATACCTAAACTCTTATCATCAGGCCTGTTGCTTTCGCTTCTTCCTGTCCAACATTGCTCTTTGGGTTTTACACGCTGCAGGCTCATCGAAACAGCAGAAGCCACAATTTCCTGCTCCTTTCCAAATGTGATTTAGTCCAGGGATGGGCCTTTTCTAAAAGGTCGTGCTCATGTTTACTTGGGTTCAATAAATCTGCAGCCGTATTAGCAGAGTTTCCAGCCTAATGTTGGAGAGAGAGAAAGAGTATGGCTGTGTGTTGCTGTATACATCTGTTTGTGTACGAGAGCTGGGGGGACACTAGCTGTGCTAATTGGAGATGCTAATTAGCACTTGTCAGGGTTTGATAAAGATGAAGGATTGACGTGTGGATTACTTTGATGTGTAGGAGCTGAAGTCTAGGAACTTTCTCCTGCAATGTGTTGAGGAGTCATTTAAGGTTGTCCAAAACTCAGGGTGCAGTATTATCAAAGCTTTGGTATCCATGGTCCAATGAGGTTCATTTGGTCTTCGGATAATTTATGTTATTAGGCTCTTTTTTCAGACCAAGAGTTTGTTTTCATACCTGACAGTTTCGACTAGGGATGGGCATGATTAGTCGATTAATCGACAATTGATCATAAAAAATTTCATCAATTACATTCATTTTAATCGACAAACCAAATGTTGGTTGCTGTGTGTAGCGTGACTAAACGGGGGTCCGCATCTTCACTGTAATAGCACAGACTTTTTCAGACCTGGAATTTCCAATCTTTACTGAACTAAAGGACAGAAGTTGAAAACTACAGCTTCATGATATCACAAAGTGTAACAGAGCATTTAGACAGACTAATAATGCATTAATAACTCAAACATGTATGAATGAAACAAAGCACAGCTCCAGATTTGTTTTTTGAGAAGTTGTCAACATTCTAACATGGTTTAAAGCTCACATGAATCAATATTGTGTAATAGGGGACCTTTAAAAATAGATAAGATATAATATAATAGATGGATGGATGGATTGTAAAAGTGAGATTGTAAAAGTCCTGATAAAGTTGTGAGTCTTGTCATTCGCTCTGGGTTGACAGGGTGATCCGTACAGTCCGTGCATGTGTTTGGTCAGTGTGAGGAAGCCGGTGTACTCTGAGAATGTCCCGGAAACACAGAGAGGACATGCAGACTGCACTCAGCCTCCACACTGAGAAAACCCTGGCTGTGAGCCCGAGGAGCCGGCCCACGTTTCCTCTGTCAGAGACGGCCTGTACCTGCGCATTTCCTGTTTACATATTTATGGGCTAATGCACAAGACCTGGACTTCTCTCAATAATTGTAATACTAAGAGTGAAGTGTAGAAATGATATGGGATCTTTTTTTAAAAACATCTTTACAGGCTTTACAGTCTGAAGCTTCTGAAAGTGCTACACAGTTGTCAATATTAAGTCACTCCATACTCAGTGGTGGTAAGCTACTATTAGATGGAAATAGATATGTTACGATCATTACTATATGGACTTACAGATCTTGCACTTAAAAATTTAAATTTTTTTTCAAAAATCGACAGTGTGCCTTATAATGCGGTGCACCTTATGTATTAATTCTGGTTCTGTTTACTGACCTCGAAACCAATTTTATGTAGTACATGGTGCTCAAAAATCTGTCAAAATGTTTTAGTACAACTTTGGTAAACTACGAAGCCACACCGCTTGATGATTTGTTGGAGCATTATGGCTGCTGTAGTCAGGAACTTCATGGAGTTAGTTTGACAGGAGCTGACTGCCTCAGCACACAAGGAGCAAGCTGTTATTTCAGTGCTTATAGTTTATGCAAATGAGCCATGTGGTTTTAAGTTTCGTTTCAGTAAAACATAAACAAATGTGTGCAAAGCTGCATTTTGCTTAATGAGAGAATTCAACATTATTGATATTCCACCTTATTTTACAGTCCGAAAAATACGGTAATGTTCAATACGTGACAAATGGAACAATTATTTCTGGGTTTAGTATTTATCGTGAGTACTTTTTCTTTGTATGAGTGGGAAATTTTGGATTATTTTATCTGCAATGCAGTAAGATTTGATCCATAGAACATTGAATTTTGAACAAAAAAATACACTAACTAACTACTAACTACTAACTAATTACTACTTATGGACAATATTTAACAATATTGTCCATTTAGAATGCTTTTTGGGATAACTCTGCTTTACAGTTTGGTTTCAATATTATTGTTTATCGTCTGTATTGACTTTAGCAATATATTGCACTTCAAAATTTGGTATTGTGACAGGCCTAGACTGAAACAAGGCTGACAGTCTGCACCTCTCCAACCATTTACACACAACCACAGAACTCCGAGTGGGAATTGATGCTCTGATCTTTAGATTGGGGGACCACCACTTCTCTAACCACTGAACCTCTGTCGCCCACAAAAAAAAATGTCTTGGTTATCTGATTTTGTTTGCTCTTGGGTACTTAGTTTATTATTATCCTCTATAAAATATTCATGACAATTGCTGCTACGTTCAGAAGTGTGTATCTGAACCTTCACATCTTAAACAGCTGGGAGTAGAACAAAGGTAAAGTGAAAGAAAAGTTGGTAGCTTTAAAGTCGGATATTAAAGGTGCGTTGCGTAACTTTTTGCTTTGCTTGGATTATTCCAGAGCATATATATAATCTTTTAATAAAGTTGAAACGATTTAAATCTTAACAACCTCTATTTTGGGATATTTTTATATAAATAAGTATATTTTATTTTATTTTTTTAAATATAGAGATTATAGAACAGCTGGATATATAGTTTATTTTGGATACATTTATTTTTTTTATGCCTTATTTCATGTTCAAAGTATATTTTATTTATTTTATGTTTTATACATCGCAAAACTGCTCTAAGCTACATATTTGTAGCCTGAATTTATTTTCAGTTTGAAAGTTTTGTGTAAATTATCAGTAACAAAGTGTTTTTCTTTTTTTGAGAGAGAGAAAAATACAGAATAAATGCATTGTGTAACTAAAAAAAAAAAAAGAAAAAAAGTGATTTCAGCATTGACCAAAATAATCATGATAATATTTTTTTCCATAATTGAAACAGCTTGAAATACGTGCATTCTTACAGTGAGAGAGCCGCCTTTCCACAGCTCTGACGTGTCACTTGGCCTGATGCTTGTCTCCATAAAGATGAGTTTAATGCCAGTCTGTGGAACATTCCAGGCAAAGGAATAACATCTCCATGGAGACAAGAAGGCAACAGACCCTCTTCCAGAAAAGTTACATAGTGTACCTTTAAGAATACATTTCTGAGCACTGAAATATTCTGAATAAGTCCAGTGAATATGGCATAGAAAAACAAAAAAATACACAAACACATCCATACACAGTTGATTTTATTTATAGTCTTATTACAGAACTACAATCAATACCACACTGTTCAAAGAGTAGGAAAATCAAGGACTACTTCTCCAATAAATTCATGTGAAAACATGTTGTATTGATCTGTACTGCACTGCTATGTTATATATAGATTCTCATCAAGCCCACAGAAATACATGTCTGTCCAATATTGTGCACGTTCACTCAGGGACCACATCCCCACATACACAACCTTTATACTCTTTGAACTATTTGAGACTGAAAGGTGCACTGTGTTTCGCGTTGGAGAGTTTGCCACTTGCTTGTCTCCATGGAGATGGTATTGCTTTGTCCTGAATGTTCCATTGTATGATGTTACAGATTTTTATGATTCTCTTATTCTTTAATTTTCTCAAAAATTGACAGTGTGCCCTATAATCCAGTGTGCCTTATGTATTAATTCTGATTGCTCTTACTGACCTTGAACTGATTTTATGTGGTACACGGAGCTCAAAAATGTTTTAGTACGACTTTGGTAAACTATGAAGCTGCACCGCTTGATGGACTGTCAGAGCATTCCAACTACCGTGGTCAGGAGCACAAGTGCTTTCAGTGCTTATATTTTATGCAAATTAGTCATGTGGTTTTAAGTTTTGCTTCTGTAAAACGTAAACAAATGTGCGCAAAGCTGCATTAAGCACGTTATTACTTAATGTGTATTTGAGTCTTCCTCATTGAAAAAAAAATACTTAAATGATCCACCCACATTTGCATTCATAATACAAAAAGAAAAGTTTAAAAATTTTAAATTGCTGGAAGTAGAGCATTCAAACATATTGGGAGAATTTGTTCTGTAAATTTTACACGCTATTTTTTTATACTTTAAATACTACTATTGTATACTTTAAGCACAATTTCAACAAAATTAAGGTATTCTTATATTTGCATTTGTCATCTAATCATTTATGTACATGTGATTAGTTTTGCTAGGTAATATTTATAGAAATATTTACACTATTTCCAACAAGGATGTAAAATTTTACTCCTAAAAAATGGGCAATTTGAGAAAACAAGTGTGAATGTTTTTACAAAGATCTTACAAAAATATAATGAGTTTAACTTTAGATTACTTGTTTTACTTAAACAGTCTGTCATCGGCACTTCAAATCTTACATTTAATACAATTACACATGTTTTTATTTCTCATAAAATCAACAAAAAACAAAGCAATAGCATCTCCATGGAGACGAGCAAGCGGCGGACCCCCCCACTACAAAAGTTACACAGTGCATCTTTAAATCAACTGTAGATGTTTGAAAACTGTGGAAAGAAACATTTTGTAGGCTTGTGCAGGATTTGATGGGGCAGATGGGTAAAAAGCCCTCACCACATGATTTGATTAACACTGATTTCTGTGTGGTTTGAAAATAAACTTCCAAAGACTCCAATCTGTCTTTCATTTATCTAAGAGAAGATCATCTGTTCATTCATAACATGATTTACTCTTTGGTTGCCGATATATTTTTATGCATTTTTTTAATCCCACATGCTGTATTAAAGGTGTATTGTGTAATTTTGTTCTGGCTTTTTGTTTTACAGTATGGTATTAAACCTTTCTATCTTCATGGACACCAAACCAGATGAAGTTACAGGTCAGATCTGTGGAGAAGCGACCGCACTCACTGTCAAAATATCAGTTTTTCTCAGTATTTTTGAGCTATAAAACCACCTATAATTGAATAAAAGTCAGGTAGAGCTGTGTTTAATGTCATACTGTGAAACATTTCTGACAGAGCAATGACACATCCATAGAAAAAAATATGTTTTGTAAATGCAGAAGGTTGATTTTCTTTTTAATTTTTAGGGAGTGTTCTGCTAAATCAGCTTTTGGGGAAATTCAACCATATTATAACATTCTTCTCTCATCAAAAAAACTTGCCTAAAAATATCTAGTTGGAATTTTTCTCACAAGCTTTGCGGCTGTGACTAGATTTGTGATTTATATTTTAATAATAGGATTCTGTCGGTTCATATTTTAAAAGCATCCAGGAGAATTGACAAAAAAAGACTGATACGGGAACTGACTCACTTTGTATTTCAGAACATGTTTGCATATATTAAACTACAGGGTTAGCGGTTTTTATGCAGAATAATTCAAACCGCAATTTTGATTCAATTATGTTTAATCTTGCAGCTCAAACCATGTCTGAAGTGGCTTTCTGAACCATTAGTGCATTTTTTTAGTGATCTTGTAGTTTTTCCTGGGTACGTTTCTAAGACTCAGTCCACATACATACATAAACAAACTTTTTAATACGTTGTTTTTGTCAAATGTAACATTTTCAGAGTTATGGAGTTGTGAAGTACTTAAGTATACGTTTGAGGTATCTGTGCTTTATTTAAGTGTATTTTAAAGTGAAATATTTTTACTTTTACTTCACTACATGTGACAAGCCTACATAACCAAACTTTTTAGTATGTTGTTTTCGGCAGATATAACATTTTCAGAGTGATGGAGTAGTGAAGTACCGTACTCAAGTATAAATTTATGGTATCTGTGCTTTACTTAAGTGCATTTTTAAGTGAATTATTTTTACTTTTACTTCACTACATCTGACAGCAGGCATCTGTACTTTCTTCTCTATTACATTTTTTAACTGGACTGACAAAAAATACACACATACACAAATAAAAACAGCTGGTAAAAACAAAATTCAGCTCAAATCTTTATTGAAATCACTACATTTGAAGCTTTGAGATCTCAAAATCTGTGCGAAATGCCTTTACTTTTTACTCTTACAGTACATTACTAAACAGGTACTTTAATATTTTTACTTTTTAGGTGATACTTTTAAGTCCCAAAATTGAGTACTTCTTCCACCACTGCATTTTCAGTACAATATAATGTAACATCATGATCTAAATATGTTACGTTTTAACAATTAATACCTCTTAGAAGTAAAATCAAGATTAAAGATTTTTATTTTTATGTTAGGTATCCGTGGTAACAGACTATTGTGCTGCCTGAGTTGGTAATTAGCCAATCAATAATATTCAAAGGCAGCATGATCCAAGAAGCCCGCTGCTAACTTCACATTCAGACAAAAGGGCTTTAAAAGTTGGAATTACTTTCTTTTCAAGTCGTAACATTTGTCCACTTGAAGTAGTTAGACAAAATTATAGCCTGTTATAGCTATTATTATTATTATTATTATTATTATTATTATTATTATTAGTTGTGGATGCAAAGAATTCACAACTAAAAGATGAAAATTGTTGGGTTTGGAGTTTTCTTTAAGGACACACTAAGTTGACGCAGCTCTGCTCTGTTGGATGGGATTTCAGAAGTGGAAGGCAAGCAGCACTTTGCTGGTACAAAAAAAAAAAAAAAAAAAAAAGGGAAATTATGACTGTACAATTTTGATGAGAAAAAAAAAAAAAAAGAAGCAAAACTAAATAAATAAAACATCTAGTGTAACTTATCTTCAACCGCGGGCCATTGTTGGGTAAGGTCAAGGATAGAAGATGGAGGATTCGTTATTGGGAAATATTCAGTGGCGATCCTTTTTATATTAGGGCTGTTGTTGGATGAGAATCATGTGAAGCAGCTGCTTAAGACTATCCTGTAGAGTTGTTTTTCTTTCAGAGCAACATCGGTGTGAGAGAATGAACTAAGTGTGCGGCGCTAAAAGTTCAAATTCAACCATGCTCCACACTCATGGTTCAGAATAGTGTACATCAGGGATCTCTGACCTTTTTCTCCGGTGAGCTTTCTTTACAAAACAAGAATGACAGAGAACTACAGTTTCACAAGAAACTAAGTATTTATATTAGCCATGGCAAGCCTTAGTTGAAGTACAGTTAGATGCCTATGAAACATAAACCATTATCCATTTATAAATGATACATGCACAGTGGTAATAGGTATTTAATTCATTACATTTTACTCATTCAGCACAATAGGTGTAATTCAAAAATCCCTTGACAATCTACTCTGAAGGTGGTGGAAAGCCACCGGTGGCTCCTAGTACAATTTTATGTACATGAAATAAAAAAACTGCAGCTTTTGTGATATGCTAGTAACTCAAATAATAATTCAAATTGAAATTTCAATTCGATTGTGATTAATCCTGCAGTTGAAATTTGTCTCTTTCGAAGGATGCACCGATCCAGCTTTTTCTGTTACAATACTGATGTGGGTTAGCCAGGCTGCCGCCACCCAGTGCCTCCGCTCAGTTTCATTTCTCTCAGTGACTAGGTCAGGAATTGGAATACAATAGACGGTTCGCAAAAACCCTGGAAGTGCAAGTTCGAGCACCAGCCAATCAGCAAAGAGCTATATATTCAGTGCTGTCAACGATTTCCGAGATTGAGGATTTAAAGACAGAATAAAGAGAATTTTTGGTGAATTTCATCAAAGGGAAAGATGTTATTGCCCTTCTTCCTACGAGATTTGTACCCACCTACCGTCGAGTGAACGAATCCTAACACTGCAGGGTCAGACGGTTTCTACGAAGTGAAACCGGCTGATGAATCAGGCTAGATGTTGATACCTCAGCTTTAAGTATCTGCTGATACCCGATCACAACTGATACTAGGGAACAAAACTCACAAATAGCATATGGGAAAAAAAAAAAAAATCCAAATGTGTTTCATAACTGTTATTTATCATTTAAAATAGCTACAGAACAGTGTTGTAAAAATCCAAGTTTAATATTACGAGACGTTTTGGGCCAACATTAGCCAGTAAATTATCTTATTTCACCATTTTATATATCAGCATGGGCTAAACCGACATTTTTGAAGCCAGTATCCAATTATTACTAATACTTTTTCAGTATTGTTGCAGATCCGCTACCAGTATCATACCTGTGCATTTCTATGTATGCTTTGAATGTGCCACTACCTTGGATTGCCTGCTCTTTCCCCTTACTTACAATTACTAAAATAATTGCCCAAATCCAACTATGTGGTTTTAAAAAGTCACATACCTCTTCTTACCTCCCTTTGTGTTCTCAAATGTGTCTGATCCACCCAGCACTTAATAACAGGCCTGTGTATTCTCTTCATGAAAGCAGCGGATGACGCATTGGACCGGAGCGTCATTATTGTATCATTAGGATTTGTCCCTTTCAAAAGCTAAAGTAAACGTGCACAGCTAATGGCACACTCATAGGCAGCCCATAATTATGACACATAGCCCACTTATCTGAGACAGCGCTGTGTTAAACATTCAAAATGATACGGCGCCATCATTTTCTATGCAGCGGCCGACTGGCAGCGTCTTTAATCTTGTAGAAATATAGCGGTGTATAGTTCACAGTGCTACAACTTTAGAATAAGGAGCAGATATGGTGGATAAAGCAATGAAATGGCAGAAGTAAAAGTACTGTTATTTGGAAATTATTTTACTTAGTTAGAGGTAGAAGTAATGTAGTAGTTTATGTGTGTCATTGGGCATACGTATTGAACTTGGGAGTCCAGTCAAATGTTCTAAAGTTCTATGATTTGGTCGACTTGTACATGGCGAAGTTCATGTACAAAGTCAAACATTATGAAGTTCATCTTTCTTTGCAGGCAGAGAGAAAGTAAATACAATCTAAGTGGTAGATGTATGTTCAACAGGCCACATGTAAGAACTGCTCTGAGGGAACACTGTTTATCAAGGAGTTCAATTAGGAATTAAATGAGCAACTTCTCTTTTTCGATTCAAAATAACTTTTAAGAGAATAGAAATGGAAAAATATTTGAAAGAATAACGACGGTAAAGAGATTTTTGTTGTTATTAGAATAATTGTTGATTTTTTTATTATGATATAGTAAAATGTTGTATTAATGTCATATTAATTGCGAGATAAATGTCCTTGAACGTGCTGTAGTTTGAGACAAGGGTCGGCACAATAAGCTTAAGCTGACATACAATCAATCAATCAAACTTTATTCATAGAGCAATTTTCATACAAAAAAATGCAACACAAAGCGCTTGATTTGATTGTTCTACATACTGAATATGTTTTATTTTATGACATCAGATTGAATATAATGTATGAAGACTGTAATGAGTTAAACATTGACCAAATAAAAACACACAAACATAAACATGAGGGGCAGTGGCTCATTCATAAAAATGTTTAACCATCAGTAGGGATGAAACAATATTCAAATCTCACGATACAATATTTAATGCGATATCTTATCAACATTCCCTTGGAGAGTCTTGCACAAATAACATTACAGTCAGAACAGTTTTTCAGGACCGTGACACTTGTATTGATCAGTCTCCTGAAAATGTGCTTTTTAAATCCATGTTGTATTTTATCTTGAGTTTTCAGATTATCTTAAAACTTTTGATCCTTGTTTTAATGTGTGTATTGTGTCTCCATGGTAACCTCTGAACATTACGTCAATAGAGAAACATGTAATACACCCCCTGCAAAGTCACTGCAAACTACCAATACCAACAGTTTCTTCAAGAAGGTGCTCTGGCAGTAATAAGTGTCAGTCATGTCCCCAGCTGTGATCAGGATTATATGAGGATGTAGATCTCTGTCTGTTCTATACTTGGCAATGAGAATAATGATCATGTAGTGAATCATTTCGTTTACAGTGACCACCCCGACTTCGTACAACGCACTCCTCTACTTCTGTGGGTCAGTGCTCTCTGACTCTAAACCTGTGATTACAAGTGCTTCTGATTTCTATACAGGTTAAAAGAGCACACAGATCCATCATATGTGCATTACATGTGCTTCAAATGTCATGGACGAGTACACAGGAACCGCATGTGCTCAGGCTGGGATTGGAACCAGCTAACTCATGGTGGAAGGGAGGACACTCAACACTGCCAGGGCTGTTGACATGACTAGGGATGTAACAATAACCGAAATATCGTGATATCATATCGTCAGAGTTCCCAACAATAATATCGTGGACCATCACAATATATCGAATTACAAGTCTCTTTGCTTAAATTAAGAGTTATGGTGCAGCAATAGCAGAGGGAACTACATAGACCATGATCCTTTGCTCCATTTCAGTGTAGACTACGAGACAAAATAACAGTTCTAAGCATTTTTAAGTCTTTGTTCTTCAGATTAAGTCTTGTCAAGACATTTTAAGAGGAAAAAGTAACAGATTAACTGTTTTGTTCACCTCCATAAAATATCACAATAAATATTGTACTCTGAGATGTATATCGTGAAAATATCGTACCAAGAGAATTGGATATTATTACATCCTTAATCGTGAGCCTCCCCACCATATCGTGAACTTTCCCACGATACCGCAATAAATATTGTATCGTGAGACTTGGATATCGATACACCCCTAGAAATGACATAAAACGTAACTGAAAGAAAATGTTATGTGCTATAACCAAACACAGTATTTGAAGTATTAGTATTAGTATTAGTAATAAAAAATTAAAAAAAATAAAAATACAAAAACTTTACTAAAAAAAAACCTGTAAAATCATTATATATATAATATATAATATTTCTAATAATGAAGAAGAAATGTCTCTGAAAGAAAAAGCTTACATGCTATAGCTGAACATTTATATTAACAGTACTATAGTGTTAGTAGTATTTATAGTATTTGTAGTATTAGTATTATTGAATGTATTCTTGTTTGCTTCTGCTGTTATTCTTATCTTTTGTTTATGTTTTCATATATTGTGTTACCACAAAAGTAATAGTAATAATTGAAGAGCAAGCTAGTATAACACGGCCAATTTTTATTTGATGATTACAGTAAAAAGTAAAACTTTTTCTTTTTATCTTTTTTAGTACAGAGGCAGTGGTACAGATTTGTCCCTCTGCTAACTCCTCCACGTTTTACACATTTGCCTTTTTGTCCTCTTGACTGTGAAAAGGCAGATTTCCCATTTGAACTGTACTCAGAGCCTCTTATTCCCTTCAGTAATCCCAGCTCATATAAACTCTTGAAAACATTATGAAATTCTGCAGGCTTTGGGGGTCAAATCTGTCCCCTTATTTTTCACATTTCCTATATTTTAATGTAGTAGGTGGGAGATATTGAGGTTAAAATATGCACTTTCAATTAATAAAAAAAATAAAAAATCTGATATATCATTGCATAGAGCCTCATAGACTTCAAGTCGATCATTTTGCAGGCCTGAGTTTAAAGGTGCACTCTGTAACTTGTCTGGTGTATGGTCTGCCTCCTACTTGTTTCCATGGAGATGCCATTGCTCTGCTTGGAATGTCTCACAGTATATTAAGTTATAATAATTTTAAGTACAGTTATTTTAGTGCTCAGAAATACTTTGGAAATATCTTGCATTCATACTTCTCCACCGATCTGACCTGTAACTTGGTGCGTCTATGTAGATATGTTGAATGCTACACTGGTACATTGGAACACAGATTTTTTTCAATAAAAAAAATTAATTTACACAAAGTATTTATATTTAAATAATTATATGACGTATTTACTTTTGCCACAGAATTTGCCACTGAATTTTCGTCACCTTACGAGCTCGAGATCAAACCGTGACAGTCAACGCACGCACTGTAGTGTTTTCAAAGAACAGTGGACGACCTATTATTTTTTTTGTTCAGTGTAAGGACTGTGCAGTTTGTCTGATATGTAAAGAAAGTGTCAAAGAATATAATCTGCGTCATCAGGGTCATACAGTTCTGTTAAATGGCCGACCCGACCCCCATCATAGTCAGGAGCGATAATGTGACCCCCAGAGAAAACAGTTTGGTGACCCCTGTTTTAGAGAATCAGAAGAATCAAAATCAGAATTTGTCATTCCATTATAAAAATACACAGAAACGAAACACTGCACTCAGGTCCACATGAACAGCAGCACAAATAATAACAGGAATAGTTTAAAATATTGAATGTCAAACATAGTCTTTATGAACAGCTCCCACATGGCCCCATTTTCTAAAGTGCTTTCCAAGGCAGTGCTATTTTGTAAGGTACATTAGTGTCCGGTAAAGATGTAACAATAACCGAAATATCATGATATCGTATCGTCAGAACTCTTACAATAACATCATGGTCCATCACAATATATCGAAGTGCAAGGTTTTTCACTTAAAAGTATTAAAAATGAGGGAACTGCACAGGCCATGATCCTTTACTTGCTTTACTACATAGTCACATTACTGTTTTGATATGGATTTCTTTTTAATACGACAGCAATAATGCAAACTGATGACTGGTCAATTTATTTAAAAAGGAAAAATAGCATATGTACAATTCTGATAGCTTCTAAAAATATTGCAATAATTATTTTACCGTTAGAGGCATATCGTGATAATATCATACCGTGAGATTTGGATATTGTTACATCCTTAGTGTCCGGGCTTTCTGCCAGGAATGAAAGTCTGGTGGTCCTGGCCTATAGGTGGCGCAGTCTTCTGGCTGATGGGAGAACTGTAGAGAAATGGAAATTCCACGGCTGAAATTGCTGTATTTTCCCCACCATAGGGCGCTCTGGATTATAAGGCGCACTGAATGGTCTATTTTTGAACTTTTTTCACAAATAAACTGCACCGGACTTTAAACGAAACACAGCAGTAGATGGCTCAGTTGGATTTTTTTTTGGCATGTTCACAGTGACTCTGGGTTTTGTTCAGTTGTGGCGTGTAGGGAGGGTGCTGTCTTAGACTGGTGGATTGTTGGCGTGTTCGCAGTGACTCAGTTGTTCAGTTGCGGCTCAGAGTGGTACATTGCACTCGCTTTTCCGGTTCATTCCTCCGTTCCATTCCTCATCCGCGTGGAGTGATGAGTGTGGTCGCTGTCTGCTCCGTGCGTGTTTGTGTACGCTGTGGCTTTGTAGTTTACTGAAGTCGTGCTGGGACACCCGAGTGGATTCGTGTACAGGGCGCTCAGGATTGTGGGGCAGTCATTTTCTGATGGGGTTGGAGGCTTTGAGCGCGTCCTATGGTGTGGAAAATACGGTATCCAAATGATTCTAGTGAAGCAATTTCTGTATTACCACATGACATCACAAAGTGGAATAAAACAACTATCAGCCTAAATATGCAGGGTTTGAGTGTTAAACATGTGTGTATGAAACAGAACAAAACACAACTCCAAGTATGTTTGTGTAGAGGAAACAATGTTATAACAGACAAGAGAAAACTGTGAAATATGAGCCCTTTTTGTGCGCATATCATTCTTTATTTTGCCCTTTATTGGCTTGTATTACATCCTGCAGCTTTAACTATACTGTCTGGTACATTACATGACACAACCCAAACATATTGTACTCTATAATACCTCTAGAAATCTCATCCCTTACATTGTTAAACCCATGCTTCAGATCTGCAAAGCTACTTAATTCTGCCCCCAACATACAGCGTATAACAAATGATCCGCTACCGCCGCTACGCCAGCACCGACGTCTGGGGAATAGTGCATTTTCCAATAGCGCTTTTCTCTTTTATTGAACTAGCAAACAGCAATGAGCAGCTTCATAACAGTGTAGCTTAGCATTGCTGTTTCAGGCTTGCCACAGGGTCGAACTTTTAAGTGGCCATCCCCTGCTTGTGTGTGCCAGCGTGAGGTATTACAGTAGCTAACCCCATTCTGTGAGGCCTTTATATTACGTGCTGTAGCTAGCAGAGTTTTATATGGGGGCACTGATGGTGGTCTTGTCCGCAGAAATCTATCTCAGTGACATAGAGGAGGGAGGATGGGAGACGGAGGGGGGACGGAGGAGAAGGGTGGTTGGCTCGGGTTGTGTGAGGTGGTTTAAAATACGAGTCTTTGTTATGAGCAGTTATTTGATAGGAAAGAAATGTTACAACGATGTTTTTTGGCTGTCCATTACGGGTGTAATGATATCCAAGTCTCACAATATGATATCATCATGGTATGAACCTCACGGTCCGATATTTATTACCATGGGAAAGCTCATGATATGGTGGGGAGGCTAATGGTTAGGGATGGAACAATATCCAAATCTCTTGGTACAATATTTTCACGATATACATCTCATGGTACAATATTTATTTCAATATTTTGTGGAGTTAATATACTACTTTTTCCTCTTAAAATACCTTGACAAGACTTAATCCAAAGAACTAAGACTTAAAAGTGTTTAGAACTGTTATTTCTTCATGTAGTCTACACTGAAATGGAGCAAAGGATCATGGTCTTTGTACTTCTCTCTGTCTTTTTTTAGATATTGCTGTATCATAACTCTTAATTTAAGTAAAGAAACTTGTAATTCGATATATTGTGATGGTCCATGATATTACTGATGATATGACATCACGATATTTTGGTTATTGTGACATCCCTACTGCCCATATGTGAAATTTAAAGATGCATTACATAACATTTTGGTTTGAGGTTGTAAAGGAAATTAAAATATTGTGTGATTATTTTATCTTTTTGAAATATATTTGGTCTTGTAACTAAAACTCATTTGGTTGGGTTGTTAAAGTTAGAAAGACCCTTCAATGTAAACACTTCTGTTCCCTTTTGCTTGCTAATCTTGTCTTTGAAGTAGCCTGATTCATTCACTTCATAGAAACCTGTCTGGTGTATTCTGATTCCTGACCTAGTCGCTGGAGAGAAATGAAATTGAGTGGAGGCACTACGTGGCGCCAGCCTGGCTAGTCTGGAAGTGACCAAGGCAGGTGAATATGTATGCAAATCAGATCAAGAAGTTGGCTTTCAGATCTCTTTCTCTCCTTTGAAATATACCACACCTTGTATTGTTTTAACTCCATATGTAACATCCTGCTCAGGAAGGCCAGCAGGAACACATCTGGTCACACCTCAGTAGGAGTTGTCATCTTCTCACTTTATATCCTCTGGTCATGTCAACCTATATAAACTTGGTGCTTATATCATTCGGAGTCTGACGTCCATCACCTTCTTGTTTCTATTGATATATCATCTCTCTGCTTCAAATGTATGACGTTAAACAGCTCGACTTTACATTTATTCATTTACAGATGGTTTAATACACAGGTGTCAAACATACGGCCCGGGGGCCAGATCCGGCCCTCCAAGACCTTTAATCTGGCCCTCGGCTGATTTTCTACTAAAATATTTTAATAATATTTTCTATTAAAATATTGGTCATTTTCTGTGGTGTTTATCATAGCAACGTCTCCAGAGCCTCTGTGCGTGGCCCCTCCCACCAGAGCAGCACAAATGAAGACTTGTCTCTTTTCAAACGCTCTTAAAGGACGATCGTTTTGACTGTTGAATGTGATGCCTTCATCAGCAAAATGTCGAAAATAGAAAAGCGGACGCTGAGTGCAGGATTTTCCAAGAAAAACTGACTTATTCCTATTTGCAAATAAGTTCATATTAAAACATTGTGTTGAAATAGCATTTTTTCCCATAATATTGTAATATTTTGTCAAAGAAAGAGTTCATCAATTAAAAAAGATTTCTGTAATAGATTTGCGTTTCTCTGCACAAATATTTGAACTTATTGCTGTTTTTGGGGTTTATATGACATGAGTTTTCTGATCCGGCCCCTTTAGGATCAAAGTAGGTTGGATATGGCCCCCGGACCAAAATGAGTTTGACACCCCTGGTTTAATAGCTCAAAAATTCCTACAAAAACAAGCATTCTGAATGTGAGCGGGGTTGCTTCTCCACAGATCTGACAAGTAACTTGGTCTCCATGAAGGTAAGGCAAAGCAAGTTTATTTGTATAACACAATTTGTACACAAAGTAATTCAAAGTGCTTTGCAAAATAAGGAATACATTCAACTCACAATACAAACAAATCAAACATAAATACTCATCATACAGTTAAAAATAGAGAGATAATTAAATGAGAGAGAAGAGTGTGGAATGAAGATAGAAAGGTTTACTTCTATACTGTGAAACATGCCAGACAAAATAATAACATCTCCATGATGAAAACCAGATGGTGGACCCTCCACCACAAAAGTTACATAATACACATTTAAGGGAAAATTCTATAAGTGAGATAATAATTGTGGTAATACTTTAAATTAAGGATCTACTTCTAAATTACATACTTGATTAAATCTTGAGTATTTGTATTTATATTCACCATATTTTAAGTACCATAGACTACAAATGGACTTAGCTAACCCGCTAGTTGCTTTGTTCCAAACAGGAAATGAGCAATAGGTGCGCTTCTGGCTCCATCAGCTTCATTTCTATTGAAAAATCATTGCCCCTCCCTCTGCAACTGCTGCTGCAGCGAGCCTCGCCATTTTGCTCTTAAAATATTCGTATTAACCTGCTCTATATATGAACTCTGTCCCAAATTCGGCCCTACAGCTGCCAGTCATGATTAGCTTCATTTGACTGAACTGCACTATGCGTGACGTCACGCTCCCTCAGTCCACTTCTTTATACAATCTATGGAGAGTACATGCATCAGCGTACATGCATTAGGAAAATCAAAACTTGTAGCCTGATATGATCACTTGTTTGTGTCTAAAACTTATTTCGAAAAAAGGAAATAAAAGTTTGCCTTCGGTCAATGATGTTGCACTACTTTGTCTAGAGGGCGCCACATTTGATAAAAAGAAAACTTAAGTGAAATGCTTTTGGATCCTGGCACAAATAGTTCAGCACCAAGGACACTTCCACCTCTACCTAGCCTTTATTAAAGACCTTTCTCTCAAGCTCTCTCAAACTTCTATGAAACTACTTTGCAGCATTAAATCTTAAGACTTTTTTTTTTGTGTGTGTGAAATAAGCCCTGGCACATGGAGTCAGAGCACCCTTAGGTGACATAACACCCTTATATAAAACACTCTCAGATTGTTCAGATTGTTGTGATGGCCAGAGGCAGTATATTCCAATTAAAGCACACACTAATGTGACCTCCTTCAGTATCATTATTCATTTAACATTCAACTTTATTACAATGAACACATGAGCTGAACCAGACCAGCCAGTGTTTATTGGCCACATTTTAACTTTTTTTTTTTTTTAAGGGTCCATATTATGCTATTTTCAGATCTATGTTATCATTATTTCCTCAAACATACCTGAAGTTGTGTTTTGTTTCATTCACACAAATCCTGCATATTTAGGCTGAGTTCTTCCCTCAGACATTGTGGTGATGCTTCCCTGTGTTTTTAAACTCCATACACCTTCACTAAAACCATTTGGATAATTTCAGCCCGTGAATTGCCAGTCTCTACTGAATTAAAGTTAAAGGTAGTTGTTAACTTCAAAATAAGGTGGAACAGAGCATTTTGGGCATTGGAGATATAGACAGACTGTGTGTATGAACTGTATCTAAGATTTTGATTTGAAATTTAACATGACCTGACTGTATTCCCAGATTCAAGGTAGACATTTTCAACCAAATATTGCTTTTGCTGATGAAAATTGTAATTTGAATGAATGATTTTTACAAAAGAATTACAAAAACATTGGACATGACGGCCACGTTGTTTGTTATAATTTTGGGTTTTGCTTTTTTAAAATGATTATCCAATCAGAATGCGGAACTCAGCCAGTCATTAATCAGGGCTGATCAGGCGCTGAACTTTCACAGAGACATGGACATACAGTATACTGGGAATGAGATGAAAACGTCTGTATCCTGCAGGTTTAGGCACTGGCAGTACACGTTAGGTGGTGATTGTAGTTCCCTTTTTAAACCAGCCAGAGCACCTTTAAGGTTCGGCAAGTAATATCTATATGGTTTAAGTTTAGGATCAGTCTCCAGGAAATGTAATATATTCAAAAAGCATGAGAACCAAAGACTTATGTATTTATTCATGTATATTTTATAACACTTTCCCCCATCTACAAGTGTCAGTGGTGAGAGAAGCACTCACAATTTCACATGAAGAAACAAAATAAACAAAAACTACCACTACTAAGTCAAAAGGTCGTATAACAGATTTAAAAACAGACAGTATTGCGCCAATGAAATAGATAAAAACTGAATGTGAGAATACACAAGTAAAAATATGAGTTAAACAACACAATCAAACTTCTAAATATATATGTCAGTATGTAGTGTCTTGTATTGTCATAATAACTTGACAGATTTTACTGAAAACATATCCTGACCTCCTTGAACTTCATTCCTCATAATAAAATATATTATCTATTTAGTTGTTTTATTCTCAGTTAAATAGAATAAACTAGCATACAGTGTTACTTCCCACTACTGTTGTGCATAGACATTTGGTACTCATTGCGAAACAGCTCTGAGTTCTTAGTTCTTTTGTGCACAGATATTTCCCCTGCATCTATTAGCAGCCATGTTCTTCCGTCTAATTGGAACAGTTGTATTCCAGCCACAGCCGCGAATCCGCACACTCATTTTCAAGAGAAATATTATCCCGTAAGGTCATTGGATTTCAGGTAGCACATGGGGAATGGTGGAACTGGCTTATCTATGAGAATTCTAGACAAATGAAGCGCGCTGGAGTGACTTAAAGTTACTCTCCGTGACATTCCTGGTCCATCCCTGGAGTGGAGTGTATTTCCTGAAAAGGTCAGATTCCACAGCGGCAGGAGAGCTGTTTTTGTCTCTGATTGATTGGTGCAGAGAGAGAGAGGTGACTGTAGTCCACACCATTACATTACATTACATACAGTGTGTAGGAGGGATGTAAGACGATGTGGTATAAGATGTCTTTATGAACAGAATAGTTGAGTTGATAAGCTCATATGTTCTACTGAAGCCCAACCTTTCATGTTTTGGTTTATTATAATCAGCAACAAAGTACAAAAGTTAAAATACCTAAAAAAAAAATGTACTTAACTATTGTATTTGTACTTAACATAAAGGTACTTAAAGGTGTTCAACTTTACTGGTGTTAGGTCTGCCACTTGCTTGCCTTCATGGACTCTTATCATTTGCCTGGAATGTTCCATATCATTTACCATATTTTTTTTTCAAGTTTTTCTGAGCATTTTTGAGAAATAAAATCACCTGTAATTGAATAAATGCAAGATGGTTTAGTGCAAGTTTAAAGCCATACTGTGGAACATTCAAAAGCAAAACTATGCCGTTTCTATAAAGGTAAGCAGGTAGAAGAGCCTCCATCTGAAAGTTACATAGTACACTGTCAAGTGCATTTTACAGTGGACTTGAACTTCACTACATTTGAGAGCAGATATCTGGACTTTCTACTCCATTACATTTTATGTCAGGACTAAAAGAGTAAAAAGTACTTTTCTTTATGGTCTGAGTCTTATTTTTAGCTCATTTAATTTGAGTTAACATACACAAATACACAAACACAGATAGAAAATTTAAGAAGTCAATGAAGAGGGAGAAAAAAAACTTTAAAATTGTAATATATAGTCAAAGATGATGAAAGGAAATGGTGATGGTGAAAACAATATTAGTTAAGTATAGTGACTAAAAATGTTTATTAAAAATGAAGTGCGGTAGCAGTGTGGTTATGCTGCGGCCACCCGCTCTACACGCTCTATGTTTTTGTGTTTTGTTTTTATGTTGGTTATTGTATTTCGTCTTTAATTTAAAAAAAAGAGAAAGAAATCACTTAATATCAGCTAAATTCTTTACCAAAATCACCACATTCGATGATCTAATTGTTCTAAAAGTCTGTGCAAAACATTTTTTACTCTTCAAAGTACATTTTCAAACAGGTACTTAATAGTTAGCACCTGTAGAGTAGATTGTGATGTGATACTTTTTCTTTTACTTGAGTAATCTTTTACCCCTGTGTCTGTACTTTTACTTTATCAATTGTAAGCCCATTGCGATGGTATTGCTCTGGCTGAAATGTTCCACAGTTATCTTGGTTGCATTTAAAAAAAATGTTCTTTACAAATGCAAAAACATGCATTCTTACTATGAGCCTAGTTGTCTCTCCACAGATCTGACCCGTAACTTGGCCTGGTGCTGTATCTACAGTCTAAATGCACACTGTGGAGCATTCCAAAGCTCCATGGAAACAAACAGGTGGCAGACCCTGCACTGTAGAAGTTACACAGAGTTAAATAATCTTTTCTACATCTTTATTTCATGTTGCTCTAATTTGCAGCCTACACATCCCCAACAGACTTCATTTTCTGGCAGTAAACAATGTAAAACTCTTCCTTATTAACCTTGAAAACACAACAAGTAACTTTATTCTTTGGGTGTGCGTTGTGCATCGGTCCAGTTCTA
This sequence comes from Boleophthalmus pectinirostris, assembly GCF_026225935.1. Classification (NCBI taxonomy): domain Eukaryota; kingdom Metazoa; phylum Chordata; class Actinopteri; order Gobiiformes; family Gobiidae; genus Boleophthalmus; species Boleophthalmus pectinirostris. The sequence goes on from NW_026571018.1 coordinate 13,751,956, forward strand.
ATAGTGGGCGTTTGCCTTCTTCTAATGGGAGCTGTGGAGGGCATGGGCGGATCACTTTAGACTCTATGGAGCTGTGTTCTCAATTCAAAGTTGGCTGGAGCTAAATGTGTTTTTAAATGGAAGCAATTGTTTTTATAGGTGAAGGAGCCACTTAGGAGTTGAAAAGACAAACTTTACTCCAACAGTTCTTTTAAAAGATAGACACCATTTGATAGCACTTTGTAAGCACTCTTGTAATCAGTAAGGAGCATTATTTGTGATTTTTATTGTCATCAGATTAGCGTTAATGTTCTTGGATCAGGAGTTGGTTCAGACTGCACATTTTTAAGGTCCTGTATTACGGAAACTGGACTCCTGTGAGCTTTAAGCCAAGTAATAATGCAGTTACCTTCTCAAAAACATACCTGGAGTTGTGTTTTGTAATCCTTTATTATTAGTCAGTCTACATCTCCAAAGTTCATAATGCTCTGATCCACTTTGTGATGTTGTGAAAAGGTCATTTTCATGTTAACAGCTCCTTGTAGAGACTGACAATTTCAGAGCTCAAATGATTCAAATGATTCAAATGAAAGTATACGGAGTTTAAAAACACGGTGGAGCACTTCCTTTATTACCACATGACATCACAAGGTGGAACAGCGTGTTTTACATTTGAGAGAAGAACTCATCCTAAATAAGTAGGATTTGCGTGTTAAACATGAGTATATCAAACAAACACAACACCAGGTTTCACCATTTTGCCCTGACGAAGACCATCTTGCTGGTCGAAACAGTCGCAGTGCCTCGGGTTTATACCTTGCCCACTTTTACATTTTCCACTAAGGGTAATTTTCTGTTTAAGGACTGCTTTTTGAACCCTCGTAGAGCACCTGTACTGCTATTTTTTACTCTTTTATGACGCTCTACCTTTTTCGTTATCTGACAACACCAGGTTTGTTTGTGATGACGAAACATTATAACATCCACTTTTACTCTCTGACTTTTAACACTCTGTGAGTTGTGTGGTTATCTGTGAGATTTATTTTATTTTAGCTATTTTATTTATTTTATTTTATTCATTTAAAACATTTTTTTTTAGCTTTATGCATTTCAACACTTTTTATTCATTGTTTGTATTTATGATTTATTGTCTTTTATTGTATTCATTTGTCTGTGCAGCACTTTAGAAACTGTCATGTTTATAAAATATTCTATAGAAATAAAGTGGATTGGACTGAACATAGATCACAGGATTCCCACAGTCATGGAAATCCTGGAAAAGTCATGGAAATTGGAAAATGTCATTTTCCATGCCAGGAAAAGTCAAAGAATTGTGTAAATTCAATGAAAGTTTTTTCTTTATTGCGTTGTCTCCCCAGCTTAACTGGGCAAACCTTTGTCTTGGTCCCCATATTTGTTTTATTATCAGGGTTCCAATGGTCATGGAAATCCTGGAAAAGTCATGGAATTTTAGTATCTCTTTCAGGCAACTACAGTGTTTTGTTAAGTTATCATTAGGCTGTTATGATTATTTCCGAACATATGAGCCTTTTGTTTAAACGAAACGACAATAAATGCACTGACAGTATTTTGAATGTTAAAAAACCTATAAATCCATAAGGTGAATGGAAAGGGTTAACATTTCATATTTAGCCCTAAAAGTATGATCAGTTCTACACATGTAAACTGCTGTAAAGTCATGGAAAATTCACTTTAGATCATGAAAAAGTCAGTGAGAAAGAGTGGGTAACCCTGACATCAGAAAATAGCGTAATATGGGCCCTTTAAATCTGTAAGTATCTTTTTTGTTGTTTGCAATGCCCATTTTATTATCTAAACTATAAAAAAACCCTTTGTCATTTGGTAATTGCCACTGTCCAAACTGCTATTTTATAATATTATTATGTTTAATCTCGCACTCCTACACTGTATCCTCATTGATTCTCATACCCTCACCAAAGCTTGTTTCAGCCAAATTGAGTCTCTTGGGGGCCATTTTAATGAACAGAGCCGTCATACCAGTGAGCAGCTCCTTAAATGTTTCTGGTGCTGCTAATCCAGGAAGCTAACTGCGCTAAGGATTCTGTCTCTCTCCAGTCTGTATTGACAAGGTTCTACAAAGATTTCTGCACAAAACCCCACTGGCCACTTTGATTTCAGCTTTATCAACAAGTGCGAGCGATAATCCCAGGCTTCTCTGGTTCAAAGACCTGCCTAATTAAATATTTAAAGATACAATGTTATGATAACTTCACTTTTGTAATGTTAAGTTTCAGGAATTGGGAACTTTTTATATAAACGTCTGTGTTATCCTTTGATTTAAAGAGTCCATATTGTGCAATTTTCTGATCTATGTTATAATGTTTCCTCTTCATAAACATACCTGCAGTTGTGTTTCATACACTCCATACACTTTCACTAGAATCATTTGGATGATTTCAACTCTGGAATTGTCAGTCTTTTCTGAATAAAACGTAAAAAAGGTAGCTGCTAATATGAAAACTAAAATTTGAGAAAGTAGTGCTTTTGAAAATTTTATATATTCTTTTCATAAAAGATTAGAATAAGGTCATAGCAAAATTGGAATTGAGTATTAAGTGAGTTTAGCTTTTGAAATTTGAGGTTTCTCACTGCAGTTTTTCATTTTTCCATTTTGCACTCACAATAAGTATGAGCTATAACATGAGATATGCATACAAAGATGAATAAAATAATCAATTTAATGCTGTACTGTGGAACATTCCAGTCAAACAAGAACAGCTCCATGGATAAAAGCTGGTAACCATTTCATTTTTCTCCAGCGACTAGGTCATAAATCGGAATACACTAGACGGTTTGCAAGAACCCCAGAAGTTGTAGACCATGTACCGGCCAATCAGCGAAGAACCATACATTCTGTACTGTCAACGATTCTTGAGATCGAGGATTAAAAGCCGGAACAAAGAGAATGTTTGATGAATTTTATTCACGAAAGACATTATTGCCCTTACTGCCCTTCCTACGGGATTTGGGAAAAGCTTAAAATACCAGTTAGCACCATTAACGGCGCATTACATACGTTACAACCAAATAACAGTGATTGGTTAAGTAAAAAAAGTACTTGCCGACCGTCGAGTGAACGAATCCTTATTCACAAAGTGAAACCGACTGATGAATCAGGCTAAAAAGCTGGTGCTATGCACTCCAAAAAAGTGACATAATATTTCTTTTAACTGGTCCAAATTAAAAAATGGGACAAAAGAAATGAACACAACAGAAGACCTACCATCACTTTTAAGTTCATGTTTAATTTCTAACAATATAATTTTAATTACATTGACAGCTTTGGCAAGAATAAGAACTTAAGCCAATCTTTTGCACACCATTATTAAATAACAGCCTCACTTTGTCTCTTGCATCTCAATGTGACTATTATTAATAAACTATTCTGCCCTCAGATTGCCTTTTTCAAATACTTGTATTGAATGAATGAATATCTTAACACTGGAATATAACGGCGCGAGAATGAATTCACAGTTCTATAAAAGACAGGATCGTAAAGGTGATCCCTATTGAAATAACTATCTCTTATTAAGGACATTCTCAACATGATTTGTGCTTTGCTCCATTTAAACTCCCCATTATGTAGCTGCATTTAGCTCCGCGAGGTAAAAGAAAAGAAAGTTTATCCTCTATGGATTTAAATGTGGTATAGGTCCATTCTTTTAAGTAATTGGACTTCGTATCTCAGGCTTTTGTACCATTGTCCAGTGTCCTAGTATTTATGTGATTTTCTTAGCATTGTAGTGTCTTCATTAAAACAGTACCTTACCGTAATGGTTCATGCAACACTCTTAACAACATATTCTGTAAAAGTAGGATTCAAACTAATTAGTCTGAAGCAAAGTGAAGTTCTAATTTTGTTGTTGTTGTTGAAAAGTTAAGCAAAATGCAATCAAAACTCTTAAATGGTTCTTGTGAGTTTTAAGCCATGTTATAAGGTTTGTTTCATTCACACATGTTTGAGTAACTCTTTGTTATTAGTCTGTCTCCATCTCAAAATGTTTCTGTTCCACCTTGTGATGTCATGAAGTGGTAGTTTTCAAGTGACCAGCTCCTTTTACCTTGAGTTCAGTAGACATTTGTAATTCCAGGGCTGAAATCATCCAAATGATTTTAGTGAAGGTGTATGGAGTTTGAAAACAAAGTCGAGCACTTCCTGTATTACCACATGACATCACAAGGTGGAACAGAGTGTTTTCTGTTTCAGAGAAGAACTCAGCCTAAATATGCAGAGTTTTTTGTGTTCAACATGTGTGATTGAAACAAAACACAACTCCAGGTTTTTTTTGTGACGAGGAAACAACATTATAACAAAGATCAGACCCTTTAATGACAACAGTGCTTTGGATGTACAGTGCCTCTCTTGATACTCAGAGCACTTTAGATTGCATCACTCGTTGGTACTTTGCAGTGACATGATGCTGGGAGTGTTCTTCATGTATGTCTATGGCGGAATGTTGATCAGTTACCATGGTGACACAAATGCACAAATACTGCCAACAATTTTTTAGATCGTCATAAAAAGAAAAAAAAATGGAAGTGGATTAAAAAAAAACAACAACAAAAAAACAAAACAATGACTAGTAGTAGTAGTAGCAGTAGTAGTAGCAGTAGTAGTAGTATGGAGTATTATGCTGGGAGTATTCTTCATGTATGTCTATGGTGGAATGTCATTCATTATATAGATTTCAATTGAATATCTTTATTTCTATTTTATTTATTACTAAATAATATTAAAAGACAGCAGAAGTGTGCTCATTCACAAGTATTGTAATTTCTACGAGACGTCTGCACGGGACAGAATTTTCAGTCCCGCCAGCGCCCACAAAGAAGTATAATTTTCATTCCCGCTCCCACCCGCATCTGCGATATTTTGTCCTGCTCCCGCCCTGAAATCCTGCAGAAATGGGGACGATCACTTTCTTAATGTTTTTCTTAATGCCAAATAAAATATCCAGCACAAATTATGCATGATATGCTTACATGAATCATTTGTACATTTTACTTTACACTCATATTTAGTTTGTGGGACTGCAGTTTGTCATCCCACCTGCTTACTCTCGAATTGTGCAGTCCCGTGCCCACAATGAGCTTTGAAAATATGTCCAGCATCACACTGTTTTGCGTCGGATCCCGTGAGTGCAGGTCCCTAATTTCTAGCTATTCATACAACCCTGAATGTACTAACACAGCACACAAATTGCCTGGCCATTCCATATTACTGCAGCTCTCAGTTTAACAGCATGTAGCCAGCAATTTCAGATTTTAACTTAATATATATATTTTTTATTTCTACCTAAATACTCTTCATAGACATTGTCCTTATTAGACTGGATTGTAATTTCTAGCTTTTCATACAGCCCCAAATGTACTAACGCAATCCCCATATATCTTAAATATCGTGGCCGTTGCCCATTACTGTAGCTCTCACTTTAACAGCATGTAGCCAGTAGACACTAACCCAGCGTTACACGATGTCACCATTACATGTGCTGGAGCGGACCCCCGATTCACAGATGATGAAAAGGCTCTGGACCATCTGCCCCTTTTGAAAGCTCCACAAAGAGATTGATGATGTTTATCCTACCTCTATAAAATCCCAACAGAGGCTCCGAATCCAGCCTGTAACTGCCCTGTAAATCAATGTGTAGGGCAGACAAGCCAAAGCTGATACTAGCATGATTTCACCATCGCCTCCAGAAGTCTCAAATTGAAGCATCTGCAACCAGGCGTACCCATTCCCACTGTGGAAATGGCCTTCAAACAAACCAATAAGTTAGCCTGAAATGAACTAGTCTGGCTGCAGGAACATCCCAGATAGATAAATATGGAGTTTCACATGTGGTTTTCTTCTCCAAACAGGGTAATTCTGGCTCGGGACGGATACGAAATTGGTATACCTTGAGCGGACGGGGGTAGTGTCCTCACAGCAGGAGCTCAATGAAATAGGAAACAGAAATATAGTGAGTTTTAGTCAAAGGGAAATCAAGTCCTTTACTTTTAAAACTGTTTTTCGCTGCAGTTTCGTATGGCTGTTCGTATACAGTTTAGAGGACAAATGTTACTGCAGTCTACACTAGGGGTTGTGAAAAGTATCGAATATCAGATATTAATCGATAGTACAACTAGTATCAAAACTAGATTCTTATTTGAGCAGATATCGATACAAAAAAAGTCACATTCACAGGAGAGAAATGAAGCTTTCCTGAATAGTTTTAGAATGAGGAGTATAAGAGCACATAGACACAGAGTATACACAACATGGTAATATAAGAAAGTACTATGATTTAATGTTAAAAAAGACATTTCTATTCTCAAAATAAAGTTTTTAATTATCATTGTGGTATTAGAATCAATATTGAGGCTTTTCAAAAAATGTTGTTTAAAATTTTAGTATCGTGGCAACACTGATTACATTCACAACAACATAAAATATAAGTAATATGGTATTGCAAAGTTCTAATTCTCAAACAGGCATGTACTTACTAACCCTAACCCTATATATTTCAATTTCTCTGCATGTTAAATCATTTCTAGCAGATTTAGAATGTGCCTTTTGAGTGTGAATGTCTTTATTGTAGATCAAATTACTTAATAGTTTTATCAAATTTTAAAGGCCATTGATATCACTATTACAAAAAGGATTTCTCCAAGTAGAGCCCTGCACCCTACAGAAAACAGAACAGCGCGGGACACATTTCGGAAATTCATTGTGAGCTCGGGCAGGAGTGGGCGAGTGGGATGATAAACTGCAGTCCCACAAACTAAATATAAGTGTAAAGTAAAATATACAAATGAGTAATGTGTGTCTATCATACAAAATTTGTGTTGGATATTTTATTTGGCATTAATAAAAACATTTTACGCAGCCCAAATTTGTCTTTGTCTTGCGCACATTTTAGACAATTCCTTTCTGCTTTTCATGTTTGAAAGAGCTTAAGAAAGTGAACGTTCCCATCTTGCCGGCAGAAGTGGGATGAAAATTACAATTCTTGGCAGGCGCGGGCGGGAGCGAGACTAAAAATTCTGTCTCGCGCAGACCTCTGACTCCAAGCATTGACAAAAAGCTTGCCAAAAAGCACAAGGCCAGTTTGAACAGGGGAAAATAGTGAACTTTTGTGAGATGACCTATCATGGGTTATTGTTCCACAGTATGGCTCTAAACCCATCTGTGTCGCTTTTAACTAAATAAAGGTGTTTTTTTAATTGCTCAAAAACTGTTATTTACTGATCATCTTGTCAGCTGCGTCGCCTCTCCACAGATATGACATGTAATGGAGACAGACACTTTTATGGCCGTACAGACAATCCAGACCTTTCAAGCAAAACTGTAACATCTCCATGGAGAAAAGACATGGTAGTCCCTCCTCCAGAAAAGTTCCACAGTGCAGCTTTAACTTCCACACATTCTGATCCATTTGGGCTCTGCTCTCACCTCATCAGCTCACCGTTTCTCCCTGTTATGTCTGCCCGGCTTCACACAGATAAAGCGCATTCATTTTCCTCGCTGCAAATCATTGTTGATGGCTTTCAAACCTGCATTCTTCTGATAAGGAACCAGCTTAACATTTTATAACATACTCCCTATAAATCTACCGCGTATCCACGACGACTATCAGACGTATTTATCAAATCACCGGTCTTATCTTTGTTATTCTTGCTTTTTATAAACTCATTAATTAAGTTTGTGCACTAGTCAGTGTGCCAGGGTTGTTGGAAAGTGAAAAACAAAAGAAAGATGCAGAGAAAGTTTGAGCCAAAAATATTTTTAGACTTCTGAGAATGGATTTACGTCAGGTGTAACAGCTTGTTGTTTTTTAATTAAAGACATGATTCCAACTTTTTTCTCTTCTCACCTAGATTGTATTATGAAGAAACCTTGATGCTTATTTGTGTTACAGTTTGTTCCAATTAACATGAACAAAGTGACAAATAAGAAATGCAGAGCGAAAATGAAGATGTAATTATTAAGTTTAAATTGTAATTTAATGTGTTTTTGTTTGTTTTGTTGTTTTCAAGATTGCTGTGGTTCAAGTATAATGAGATATTTCAGGAACATTTAAAGGTGCACTGTGTCACTTTTCTGATGGAGAGTCCGTCATCTTCTTGGAGATGTTGTTGCTATGTCTGGAATGTCCCAGCATTGCATGGCATTAAACATATCCATCTTGCATTTACTCCATAACATGGGTTTTTATTGGCTTAAAAACTTTAATTCTTACTGTGAGTAGGCTCGCCTCTCCACAGATCTGAAATTTAACTTCTAATCTACATTTGATGATGAACCTTCAACCAGAAAAGTTACACAGCGCGCCTTTATGTACGTAGCAGTTAAGAGCCAAAACCAGGACACGTCAGGAATTAAACAGTGACATTTAAAGCAACACTGTGTAATTTTCAGGAGGCCATCACCTCTATGATTTCATGAAGATAAAGATTTAAACATTTGCCATGGAGAAATATGTTTTATGTCAAACTGTAGAAGATTATAGCCAAAGGAACAACATTGCATGGAACCAAGCAGGAGGCCCTCCCCCAGGCCAAGTAAGAGTCATGTTTGTGGAGATAGTTGAGTCACTGTAAGGGCATGTTTACACGAAAACGCTTTCGAGTAAGAATATTTTATCAGAAGTGCCTTTCATTTAGATGGTGACGGCGTTTTTGGGACTTAAAAATTCAAAAATCTGAAACCACCCTACAGAGTGGAAAAGCTGAATACACTTCCCCATAGTGTTTTCGTCTACACTGCCCAAGACACAACACATATACGTGACGTTTTGCGATAGTTTATCACTTCACCACCTAACTGCCTGGCATGCATACCCAATCGAATTCCACGCACTTTTGTGTCACCGTATGCATGCAGATTTCCTCCTGAAATAGCTTGTCTAAATGTGAAATAAAAAGTTAAGATGACAGACAGTCCAGAATTTTTGGACATAGGACCTCATTTCCTAGTGAGCCAGAGTGTTGGAGACGTGTGGAGACACTTTTTAAAATATTCCATCCAGTCCTTGTATTTGCAGAGGTCGCTGGTGCTAGGCTAGTGCATGTCAATGGCCATAGTTATCCTGCCACTAAAAACAGTCTTACCCACTCCACAAAACACCCAAAGCAAAACAATTATAACGTCAGACTATCGATGTAAATATCTGTGTCGACAGAATAATTTTAGAAGTAAAACCAGTCTTGCATTTGAAGGATTTATGTCTGAGCAGCAGCAGCGAGTTGTACTTCTGATAGAAAGCTTGGCAGCGGCGGACTGATATCACCTAGCGCCTATCTTACCGGCAAAGTAAAATTCTGCTGCTGCTGAGAAAATAGTCCCTCAACATGCGACAATTCATGCAGTGCAAGGTTAGTTTTATTTCAAACATTATTCAACACAAACATTTACATGGACAGTCTGGCGTAATAATAGATTTGCTTCGGGTGTTTTGTGGAGTGGGTAAGAGTGTTTTTAGTGGCAGGCTAACTATGGCCATTGACATGCACTAGCCTAGCACCAGCGACCTTTGCAAATACAAGGACTGGATGGAATATTTTAAAAAGTGTCTCCACACGTCTCCAACACTCTGGACCTCATTTCCTAGTGAGCCAATATCCGGACTGACAAAATTCCGGACTGTCCCTTTAACATGTATCTCTAACATGTGTCTAATTTAACACCTGTCAGGAGCACAGGTCCACCTTTGCCCTTGCAGTTCTCGGTCACTCATTTCCAGACTTTGAACTAGGACTTTGGAGTACGTAGCTGGAGTACTCATCCATCACGTTCGGTTTTATTTTTATCACGATTGATTGAACCATTTGTCGGGGCTTTACTCTTACTGCTAATTTATGTGCTGCAACGAGAGCATTTTAAAACCTATTTCCATTCTCGCTCAGGATTGTGTCTCTCTGTCGGTGTAAAAGTTCTCCGGTAGGATTTAGGCGCCTCTGTACCTCCTGTCTCTCGCTACAGTCTGATCTGCCTGTTCAGCACTACTCCAGCAGAAGGTGAACGTGTGAAAAGCATAAATTATTAAACAGGAAAAATAACAACCGATATGCAAAAATAAAACCTTGCGTTAGACTGAAACGGCGCGCACAACTGGGTCACGTGAGCTAAGTGCACCTAGCATACAGCATTAGCACACTCCAGTATTGTTCTGAATAAACATTAGCTGTTTCCCGATTTGTCCTGCAATCAAGGACACATGAAAAAACACACAGGTTATAGAGATACAGCGCATAAACTCCACTCATGTTATATAAGGTGAACTTAGAGAGGGGAGAGACGAGGATGAGCGTAAAGAGGTGAGCCCATACTGAATATTTTAATACTGCATTTTTAAGCACGGTGTATTGCTGCTGCGATAAATAATAATGCTAAAAATGCTTTATGCCACTGATGCAATAACAGTAATGCAAGATGATCCCAGTAAACCATTTTTAGACATTAAGAGGCCTGAGCTGCAACAAAAATACACCTAATAGACTGAACCCATAATTAAGCATCGAAGTTATTGTTATCATTTTCGATTGGTGTATTTAATTCTTATTAGTTCTGCTTTTATTAGTTTCTTTTGTCATTTGTACATAATTTTGCTTTTTTAGAGTTAAATGTCTTGTTTTATAAAACGTGCTGTACAAATAAACTTGGATTTTATTTATTCAACCTTTTAATAATAATAATAGCAATGCGTTAGTCTTATGACACTTTTCCAGCTGCTCAGAGTCGCTTTACAATTTGGTGCATTATTCATTCACTCTACACTCGCCACAGCTGCCCTGGGACAGACTAATGGAAGCGAGGCTGCCAATCTGCGGCATCCGACCACCATCACTCACACACACATCACTTTCATATTAGGCAATGCGAGTGAAGTGTCTTGCCTAAGGACACAATGACAGTTTTTGCCGCTGGTGTTCCACTGTGGCACCTGGAATTCCCAGCGGTCTCCCATCCAAGTACTAACCAGCCCTACTGAGCTTCTGAGATCTGACAAGATCAGGCTTTGACAAGGAGGTTTTTCTACAACACCTCAAATGTTATTGTATTACAACACAAATATCACAAAACTCCCTACTTTTACAAAAAAAAATGTATGCACGATATTGAGGTCCAAAATATATTGTTCCAGCTTTTATGTACTGAATGATAAGTCAATATAGTAATTATTATGACAAGTCTAATGCTGCAGGCTTCCATTTGTTACATGAGGAATCTTTATAAACTGTAGACACTTAAATAAATGGAGTGTGTTTGTAGGTTAAATGTGCACTGTGGTACTTTTCTGGAGAAGGGTACGTCACCTGCTCATCTGTATGAAGATATTGTTGCTTGGCTTGGAGTGTTCCGCAGTATGGCATCAAAGTTATATTGTGTAACTTTTCTGGCAGAGGGTCCGCCACCTGCTTGTTTCTATGGAGATTCAGATCTACCTTACATTTATTCAATTACAGATATAGCTCAAAAATAGCCATTCTGACTTTGAGCGGGATTGCCTCTCCACAGATCTGACCTGGAGTTTGGTCTGGTTTGGTCTACACGAAGATAAAAAGGTTTCAAGTCTTCTATCTTCATTCAGATGAGATCGTATCTGTAGAGAGGTGATCCCTGCTTTAAGATGTTTTTGAACCACACAGTTGAATAAACTGTTAGTAATAAATAAAATTAATAAATGGTTAGGTTACTTTTATGCCATATTGTGGAACATTTAAAGAAAATGTTATCGTCCATAAAAACACGCAGGTGGACTCTTCCAGAAAAGTTACACAATGCACCTTTAAACTACAAATGGACAAAGATTCATGACAAGTTGGAAGAAGTCTTGTTGGATGCATAAATGATTTTTGCTGAGTTCAATAATGCTGGACATACACTGTGCGATATTTTCGATCATTTCACTCAGCCCCAGCTCAAACTGTACAACCATATTGCAGGGTTTAAAAGTTCACAGCTCGTGGAACTACTTCAACAGGGCGAAACACTCACGAGAGGCGACTGGATTTGAAACAGGTGCGATTTTCTTGCGATCTACTATTGCCGATCGGGAGCTGGTCGTGAGGTATTAATTGGTTCTCATTACCCCATCTTTACTACACGAAGCATGACACACGATTAAGCCCAAAAACAGTCACACAAGTGAAAACTCGGCTCAAAAAGGACCAAAGATCACACAGTGTACGCCCGGCTTAAGAGTTGTCCAAGAAGTATAGACCTGCCTTTATTAGTCAAACTTGTGTGAATGAAAGAAAACACAACTTCAGGTATGTTTTTGAGGAGGTACCAATATTCTGACTTGTCTTAAAGCTCACATGAGTCAATTTTGCATAATGCAGGACCTTTTAAAGACACAAATAATGCTGATAACTTGCATGGCTTTCAGTTCAATTAAAAGTATCACGGCCGCCTCTCACAGTGCATATCTTCACGTGATTTGAGAGACGCTTGTGACACACAGCTCTTACATACAGCTGCTCTAATGACGCCTGTGGGGGGACACATTTAGCGGTCGCACACTGGTCGTCAACATGATGGAAACAGATGCATGAGGCTCTCTGGTCTGTCACTTCCTCTTATTATTCCATCCAGAGGGGTCACAGGGAAACGGGATGGGGGCTGGAATTGCAGGCTGCTAATGATCCTATATGCAGTAATGTTATTTTTCTGGTGTCTGAGATGAAGCTATAGATACACTGATTTCTGTTTACGTGTGGTACAGATGATGGACACATGTGGAGCGACTGTGATAATGAATGAAGAGGGAGTGTTGGACGTATTTTATGTAAACTGAATATGACAAAATAATAAATAACACAGCATAGAACAACTATATGGGTGCATTATGAAACTGTAGCTTATTTTAGAAGTTAGAAGTACAAAGTTACATTTAAAGGGCTCATATTACTCTATTTTCTGATCTATGTTATAATGTTGTTTTCTCTTCAAATCATACCTGGGGTTGTGTTTTGTTTCCTCCACACCTGAAACCCTGCATATTTAGGCAGGAGTTCTTCTCTCAAACAGAAAATGCTGTGTTCCACCTTGTGATGTGGTAATACAAGTAAGTGCTCCACTGTGTTTTTAACCCCTTAAGACCTGAATTTATATACATGTATATATGTATTAAAAAATAAATAAATAAAAAAAAGTTTTGTGTGTGTTTTTGCCTTTAAGCAGATGGTAAATTAAGTTGAGATTATTAATTTGACTATAGCAAAAAAAAAAAAAAAAAACATAAATAGAAATGCGGGTATAATGCAAATGTGCGACAACTAGAAACAAGTGCTTGCCAAAGGTTCCTAGGAAGTTACTGCATATACACTAACTAATAATTAACTAATAATAACTGCTATCTCGGCTTATATCTTGATCCAAATGGTTTGTCGCATATTTGTGACAGCGGGCGTTAAGGGGTTAAACTCCATACACCTTCACTGGAATCATTTGGATAATTTCAGCCCCGGAGTTGCCAGTCTCTACTGAACTAAAGGTAAAAGTTGGAACAGAGCATTTTGAGCTTTGGAGATAGACAGCCTATTAAACAATTTTTTTCAGACAAGACAATAAATTAATAGTAATGATGATAATAAACACAAAAGGAAAAAAAAAAAAAAAAAATAAGCAAGACAATATTTTTTATTTTTTTTAATTAAAATTAAGTAAAAGGGTTCTGTATCGTTCCCTTTTTCTTTTAGATTAATTAGATTAGATTAGATTAGGTTACTTTATTTTATATTTATCATTTAATTTTATTTATTTCTATATGGGTTTGAAACAGAAATACAGCACTGCATACCTATATTATGTGCCAGGATTACTCATTAAACATGTGTGAATGAAACAAAACACAACTCCAGATATGTTTTTAGATGAGATAACAAGCATTATAGCATGTACATTTTATGTTATATAGGATCTTTAAATTGTTTTCCCTTATCATCTTCAGTTTCTTGGTAAAAGAAATCGACAAGCCAAGTGCTAAGTGAGCAGAATTGAAAAAAAAAAACCCAACAAAAACATCTAATCTTGTTGAGTTTAACACGTGTCTTGCGCTACCTTACCCCCATCAAAGTTTACATTTTGATTGACAAAACCCTTGGAATACATCAAACAACATTTCATCTGAGAATTCCCATATTTATATCCCATCAGCGCAAGCATTCGACTCAATCCCTTCCTCTTCCTCAAATCTCACGAGAATAACCACCTTGAAAACATGCTTTGTGTGTGACAATGATAAAACGCGATTGTAATGTGTAAAGATATCAATTATACTTCAGTCCATAATTCCGAACTGGCACCGAGACCGAGGAATACAAGCAAGCTTAATTAATTCTCGGGTTCCAGTGAATGGTTGGACAAATTCGGTTGCAGCCTGACGGAGATTCGTTGTGTCATTTAATCTGTGCTGCTGATTCTCTGGTGCAGTGGGGAAAATGATGTGTACATACAGAGGCTACAATGGAGTCTGCTTTGTTCTGAGAATGAGCGGGGAGGGCTCCGTCTTGGCACTGTTGAGTTGGATTGCATAGTTTCTGAGGCTGTACAATATGACAAAAACAAAGAGAAGAGGTTGCCTTCACATTTCCACTGTTAACTGTTAATCAAAGAAATATCCAAAATAATACAATCCACAAATGTTGAATCTTATCATCATTAGGTAGGGCTGAACGATTTTAAGAAAAAACTGAATTGCGATTTTTCTGGCAGAGATTACCATTTCGATTTCATTCATGATTTTAAAATAATCTAGTTTCAGTGCACATGAGCAAACATCACAGAAACTTACACCATACCAGAATCCTGCGCCGACAATTTGACGCTGGACATAAAGCCCAGTTTACGAGACACTAAGAGCTGTGATTGGTCCTCTCTACATCTGCTCTACATACATTTCCTGTACTCCGCTTTCCTTTCTTTCAGTATACATTGAGTAATAATGTGTTTAATGCAGCTTTACGCACATTTGTTTATGTTTTACAGAAATGAAACTCAAAACCACATGACTCATTTGCATAAACTATAAGCGCTGAAAAAAAATAGCTTGCTCCTTGTGCGCTGTTGCGGTTCAGCTTCTGTCGGACTAAAGGACACGACTCAGTGGAATATGAGTGTTCTTTCTGTGACAGAGGATGTGCTGGTGAGTGATGGTGAGTCTGTTCTGTGCTTCTATCATGTTGGAGATGGTTCATGTTAAACTTTACACAAATGCCATGTTTAAAATCCTCGCTTCCTCACATTGTGGTGATGAATTACTTCGCGGCGCATAGACCTCAACGCAGATCCATAAATCAAAAAGGACGGCAACAATGCGACGACGGCAGTGTGCGTTGAGTCGACACAGAGCTAAACCTTGCCCTTAAATTGAGCTTTTTTAAAAAAAAAAAAAAAAAAAACATGGCTTTGACACTCCCAAAATCATGCTGTCTGAGATCACGATTTTTGGTCCAAAGCGCAGCCTTATTGTTGCGTGTGCACAATTACCATTTTAATCTTAAAGAGGAGGTAGCATGCAAAATTGATTTGTTGGAGCTTTCCGCCATGTTACGGTCACATTTTTATACAGAGCTTTTCCACCTTCCAGGCACTCAAAGCGATTTACATCAAGGAACCACTCACCCATTCACACACACATTCATACACCAGTGTACGCAGACACTTGGGGTGAGGGGGGTTAAGTGTCTTGCCCAAGGACACAAATGGAGTTTTCATCGGTGGGAGCTAGAATCGCAACTTATGATGTGGATGTTTACGACGAGAGCAGGATTCAAAACACCAACGTTCGGATTAGAGGACAAACACTCTACCAACTGAGCTACCATTGTCCCTTTAACATCGTTCTCTCATCAGAAACATACAAGAAGAAGTTTTCAAATCCTCCTTTAGGTTTAGCTGTGTGATTCTGTACAGAGCTCAGTCCACCAGTGTACGTCATCCATAAATATGCAAAAACAAGACACAAAACAACTACAACAGAGAGAAGGTTTCATGGGCAGGCATCTGACCACTGTGAAATTTTACATTTAGCGTCCTTTAACCAAAAATTACTCAGACAGAGCAGAAATAATCCCTGACCTTTTGGCATTTATTGCACATTTTTAAGTCCCGCTGAAGTTTTGCTGTACGAACACCACATCGTTTTTATTGTTCAAGAAAGAACTGTGAGACGCACCAAACTGCCGCTGAAAAGAGACACTTTCTGAGTCTATTATGAATGCGATGGGTGCTTTTTATCTTGGCATATGGATGTTTACCGCACAAACAAGCCCACACGGAGAGAAGACTGTCTCTGTGTTCATCTTTCCCATTGTCACTTTTCTAAGAGCTCTCTGTCAAACACTGCACACGCCACAGACAGGACACTTTCTCACTCAAGTATCTCATGCATTATGTTTACTCATCTGCTTTATTCCTCAAATTACTGTTTATTTCACTCAAGTTGTTATCACTATAAACAGCACAGCTTTTGAATATCATTTGAAGACATTACACAGACTTATATTCAATTCCTGAAGACTGGTCCTAACCCTAAAGGTTGTATATTACACAAAATGGATTCTCGTGAGATTTTTGCCATAGTAGAATGTTGTTTCCTTGTCAAAAACATACCCAAAGTTATGTTTAGTTACATTCACACATGTTCGAGTAACCCTTTTTTATTAGTCTGCATACATCCCAAAAACTCAAAATGCTCTGTTCTACCTTGTGATGTCATGAAGTTTATAGCTACTTTTAACTACAATCTGGCCTGAAAAAGCTGTGAAAAGTACTTATAAACTCATCACTGTGATTAATTAGCATACTCGGAATGTATAAGGTAAGTAAAGAATAACTTTGGACTTCTGCAAATTGTTTAAAATGAACTACTTCTATTTTTCACGTTTTTAAATCAGTACAAAGCTGATTCAGATCCTTTAACTTTCGTGCACAACAAACTGGACAAACGTATTTATTTTGGTCGACCAAAATAAACGTTTGTCCAGTTGACAATTGAATTTCTTCTTTGCAATGTGCATGAAAGTTAAAGGATCTGTATCTGATTTGTTTCGCATGGATTCTACCTGGATGACTGATGGATTTTACACATTTCATGCACATTCTTTTTTTAAAACTGTATTTTTATTAGGACGTTTTAGTTATGTATATCATTTATTTACATACACAAATTATTAGTATTGTGAAACAGAATAAATCATCAGACCGACCAAAAAAAAACTGAAAAATAATAAAAAATGAAGTAAAAATAAAATAAGAGGCCATCAAGGAAGTGACATTTGCAAAGATGTATAGAAAATTTTTATATATTAAGTTTTGTTTTGATTGTACAATTTCCACTTTTTCCAGTACAGTTCTCCTTTATCTGAGGAGTGTCTTAAAGAAAATGTTATTCATTCCATAATCTGAATTTCTGAAAAAGTAGGAGATTTGTCCTGTAGCCATTTTCATGTGATCGCCTTCTTGCTGGCTGCTTGTTGTATCTGAAGAAGGTATCTGTCTTTTTTTTTTCAGCCTGGTTGGTATGTTTCCCAAATAAAACACATAAAAAAATTCTTCCAGTTGTAATCCTGTAATAAGCTTGATGTTTTTTTTAATAATCTCTGTCCAATAGGGAGCGATCTTGGGACATTGCCAGAATATATGAAAATGTCCAACTGATGATTGTCCACAGTTTCTCCAACAGTTACCTTGTTCTGCATTCTTGGTCTGATGTTCTTTTATTCTAGGGGTAATGACATATCTCACTGTGTTCTTCCACATAAACTCTCTCCATAAGTCGGAGGTTGAGGTTGTTGCAATGGTTTTACACATTTCATGCACATTCTTGGTTTAATATTGAAGAAATTTCCTCAGAGGAAACTGATGGCAAACGCCACAATGTGACAGTACATTGACAAAATCTCACTTGTCAAAAGGTGGAAATGGATTTTACATATATGTAGAGTAACCATAAAAAAGAGAAAAAAAGTAGAAAGAAAGACATGTTGATTGATTCTCAAACAGCAGGGAGCCTTGCATTCCCTCTACTTTATTATTTTGTGGAAAATAAAACAACATAGTATCGTATCATAGTTATTAAACAGCCTTTACTGTGTTTTCACTTAAAAGTTGTTCATGTACAAAATCATTAATAGGGAAATAGTATTATTTATTTACTATCTATGCATTTATTCATGTATTTGGGTTAATGTATTGCCATTACTGATCCAGCTCTCTCCACATACTCACAAATACATGATCTGGCACAGCCCGCTCCACAATATCAGTGCTGTATTTTTGACAAGCGCTTTTTCCACCATTTTGACTGTATGTTTTGGGTCATTGTCCAGGGCCAGACTTTGAATACATATATATTTCCCCATAACTACTGGTGCATGTACTGTGTGACAGAGGAGAAGGCGGTTTCCAGTCTCCCCCAAAAGTCAAGTCTGAACTCTGCCTCCTCCATGTTGGCAGATCTCTCCAGTATTAACTCTTGGGCTGCGCTCCGGTGCGCATTTGATTGACTGACTTTCCCGGGGGGTGGTTGGGAAAGACTGGCAGGCTCAAAAATAAGGATACACAAGCGAGCGGTGACAAGTTAAGACTTCCACTTCTGGTTTATTTATTTATTTTTAACACCGGAATTGCCTTAGAAGTTATTTTCTCAGATGTGTTGACAGCACTTGTGTCGCTATAAGCTCATTTACGTTAATCAGCATAACAGATCAGGCAGGGGGTTAGCGGTTTTCTATAAGTGTTCCCTGATCCATGAGTTTCAGAGTGATGAAAAATGATGACAGTTGCTGTAGCGATTAACAATTTTTGATTGGGAAAAAGTCCTTGAAATGTTATGACAAGTTGAAACTCAAGAATAGTGTTCAGTTATCAAGTGCATGTCAGAATGATGAAAAATTAGGATGGTTGCCATAGCGATTAACAATTCAAAACAAAGGATAGATCTTTTGAATGGGTCCTTGACGTGTTCAGAATTATAGGTGTTATTTATAATGGCATAACAACAACAAATGCAATATAGTCATTCAGACATCAGACAGTAACTGGAGAAATTGAATGTATGTTAAATGTTACATTTCTGAACAGACCTATTTTACAAAATCGACTTTTCAGAGCTTTTAACCATGCTGTAGTTGCTTCCCCTCACATTTACTCACCTGAAGTTGGAGGGTTTCCTGCATGTTTGAGCAATCTATAATCATTTACTTTCAAGACTGCCTCTGGCATACTCTCCCGCTGCTCTGTACTTGCATCCTTCTCCAGTTTTATTTTATTTTATCTCAGATACAGATTCTGCAGTGTTGTGTCGTCATTTGTACCAGTGAACAAAAATCTGCGGCTCACTAGTTTGATGTGCAGCTCTCCATAGGAGGTGCCCACAGCTTCACAGCTCTTTTGATGACGTTTACGGCGGTGCCATCTCCCACTGGGCACTACACTTTAGTAATGCAGAAGTCAGCGGACTTGTTTCTTTTATTAAGTTGTTTTAGATGAATATTACTATACAGCAGACGCAAGCACAATAGGCTTTCTTTAAAACTCATTTACCACCCCTGTACTTTGCAAACTAAGTAAAAAAAAAAAAAACTGTAGTTGGTTATATAATGTATAATAGCACTGGTTTTACTCAGATGGCTTGATTGTGTTATCTGCAGACACAGAATAATGATTACATATTATTTTCAACCATAATTCTGTTTAAAAAAATGAATAAAATGAAATCTTATTAGAATGGATTTAGTCTGAGACACAAGCTGCGTTTACATGCACACCAAAAAAATATTTCTAGAGTTATCAAATTATTGAAATATGTTACATCTGATTTCTCTCTGTTTGTTCACACCCATGCAGGTTTGTACCAGGCCAAAGTAATGTGGTAGAGACTAAATTCATTGTACTTAGTAGTAAAATCCACTGATTAACAGACCTGTGTCACCTAGTGTTTGTGATGCTTTTTGTTGTGCATGTAAACACAACAAAAATCAAATCTTATTACTTGGTTACCTGGCTATTCAAGTGATCAGATTTTATAAATGTACCCAGCGTATAAAGCAGCAGCCAGTCTTAAAATGTAGTGTGTAGACTGTATTCCTTGTAATTAGTTTTACTTTCCACACTCAGCTATGTCAGCAGTACAGTACTAATGAGATGCACTGCCCAGTAAGAGACTTCTGTGTGTGCTCAGAAATGTTGGTGAGACATTCTTGAAAAATAGTCAACTTAAATTCACTGGGAAGCCCCATTATAATTCCACAATATCAGGAGGAGTCTCTAGTCAGCCATTAGACCATGTTTATTTATGCTCAAAAGCAAAATTCTGAGTAGTTTAAAGGTCCTATATTACGCAAAATTGACTCTTGTGAACTTTAAGACTACGTTTACACTGAAACGAATCCACGTATCTCCATATCACCGTATCGGAAACGATCTGCGTCCAGACATGTCGTTTTTGTGTTCACAGGCCTTCTCTATCCACACAGCTTTGAGCATATTTGTTTATGTTTTACAGAAACAAAACTTAAAACTGCATGGCTAATTTGCATAAACTAAGTGCTCAAAAAACAGCTCGCTGTTGTGCGCTGATGCGGTTCAGCTTCTGTTGGACTAAAGGACACAACTCAGTGGATTCTATATGTTCTTTCTGTGACAGAGGGGTGTTCTGCTAATGGTGAGTCTGTTCTGTGCTTCTATTGCATTGGAGATGGTTCATGTTAAACTTTTCAGAGATTATACATCTGCAGGTCATATGCACAGACCTTATATATGAATGGACATATGTTCTAGCCTCTTAGCGTTTTGATGGTGATTTACTTTGTGGCGCATAGACCTACAGCAGCATATCACGGTTTTCAGGAATCCACACGGTGCCGAATCAGATCCGTACTCAGATGAATTCGTGGGAGCTGGCTGCACAAGGTCGTTCCGTCTCTGGAGCCGTTTTCAATCGGATTAGTGTGGATGAACACTGCATCCGCAATGAAAACGACTCGAATACGTACTAGAGTAGATGGGACCTAAGACATGTTATAATGTTATTACCAAAAACAAATCTGGAATTGTGTTTTTTTTCATTCACACATGTCTGGGTAATGAAATAGTGTAATATGGGCACAGCTTTTCAAAAGTTCCAGTTTTCATGCCGTTAATGGACACTATTTGCCCTTACGACTAAAACCAAAAACGACTAATGCACACATAGTACATAAGTAATACAGTTACGCAGAACCATATGGCAGGAGTTGATGCATTTAAATCAAAGTCCCAAGTCACATCTGTAAACATCTGGATATAATTATAATGCATATGCTTCTCCATATAAGCAACATCAACCAGCAGTACATTTCCTCTGCCTGTTAATGACACCATGGGCTCTTATGCGGCGTTTCTGTGGCGATACCCATAGATCTCCTTATTATGAAACCGTGTAAGATGGAGCTTTAGGCAGTTTTACACGTGCTTATAATGACTAATTAATTAATTGAAATAAAGCTTCGACAAAGACTTAAGAGAGTGCACTGCATAACATTTCTGATGGAGGATCTGCAGATTTTATTGTTTTGCCTGGAAAGTTCCACCATAGCATCAAAAATGTATAGCTTTTGCATTTATTTCATGTTGGGTTAAGGTTTATACTGCTCAAAAATACCTTGGAAAAACATGCATTTTTACTGTGGGCTTGCCTTTCCATAGATCTGAACTTCTCTCTTTGTGCCATATTCTCAGCCAGTTTGCTCAGGTGTAATACAATGTGGAATATTCTAGGCAAAGTAATGCTGTCTCCATGTGGACAAGCAGGTGACATACTCTTCACGGGAAAAGTTACACAGTGCACCTTTAAGAATGATTCAGGCTTATGTCATAAAATAAGGGGTTAGAATTTTAAGAGTCATTGTTGGAGAATTGGTTAAATTGTTACTAAACCTAAATCTTTTTTATTCAAAATGTATTGTGTAACTTTTCTGGTAAAGGATCCGCGGATCCGCCAGCTGCTTGTCTCCTTGGAGATCTTATTGCTTTGTCTGAAATGTTCCACTATATGGCACTAAGCATATCCATCTCCATAAAAATAACACTACCAGAAACAAATATACAAAAACATGATATAAAACTCTGCATAGCCACTTGACAAACCTGATGTAGTTTCATTAGCAGGATGCACGCTGATTGTGTTCTGTCAGTGCTCTGAAGGGGGAGTGACTTAATGCAGGGAGCAAAGGGAGAGGAGATTCAGAACGACAGAAACAAACGAGAAACTTATAAAACATGTTAATACGTAGTTTTAGGCAAAGTAAAGCACTTTCAGAACAATAAAAAAAAAAAAGATGGTGATCTAAATATGCTATATAATAAAATAATAATAATAATATAATAATAATAATAATAATAATAATAAAATACTTGCTCTTTAAGGTACATAATTCATGTATCATTTATTCATAGATTTTTTTTAAAAATAAAACCATTTTTTTTTTCCAGTTTTCAATTATGTGTTTAAATGAATAATGGAAAAAAAACGGATAATGGCTGTGTCCCGTTTCCATGTTTGCAATGCCGAACTTTTGTGCTGCATACGGACTGAACCAGGACTAAAAAAGGACTAAAACTGGTCTTAAATCACTACTGAACCAGGACCGAGTGTCAGGACAGGCCCAGAGGCGCGCCCACATAGACTGTTGGGTGATCAGGACTGAGACCAGGACCAGACCGGGATGGAGACAGGGCTGAGACCGGGACCACGCCGGGACTGAGACCATTTTAGTCCTGGTTTAGTCCTGGTTTAGACCTGATTTAGTTCTGGTTCATTTCTGGTTTAGACCTGATTTAGACTTGGTTTAGTCCTGTTTTAGTCCTAGTTCAGTCCTGGTTCAGTCCATGTGTGGTGCAAAAGTCCGGCATCGCAGTTTAAGTTACGGAAACGGGAAAACGTTATCTGTTTTTTCCATTATTCATTTAAACACAAAATTTAAAACTGAAAAAACGAATCGTTATCCATTGTTTTCATTTTGGTTTTGGAGACAAATGATGATTTGTCTCCATAATATTTTTTTTTACTTTTTTATTTTTTATTTTATTTTGAAAAATGAATTGAACGAATGATATACAGATTGTACATCCCTGTAGGGAAATTTGCTCTGCATTTGACCCATCCATCAGTGTTGCTGGGGATCTTGAGCTAGTCTTGGTCTCGGTCATGATTACCTCAGCTGGTGGATTGTACCTGTATTGTGCTTGTTTTTGAGTTGTATGCTGCGAAAAAGTGTAATGTTAGTTCAAAATTTCCCCCCGTACTTTTCCACAGTGAAACAAAATAATATAAAATGAAAGTGATCTTGACGTCTTGTGCCAGATGCTCTACAGCCTGTGGTGAAGTGAGCAGCCCTAATCCGACCCCTGATGGAGCCCAGAGGAGGAGCAGGTCCCAAAATCCCATCGCGGCTCCGAATAGACTGTGCACCAAAGCAAAACGCAGCCTTCGATCCCTCATTATTCCCTTTAAGACGCTTTAAGTATATCTTTTATGGAGCTGTCACTGTGCACAGAGGAGGGAGAGTTTGGGGAAATGGCTTGTGTTCATGCTTTAGAATTTGATGATCTCGCATTAAGGGCAGGGGACAATAGAACTGTGTGAGGCAGTGTTTGGGAAGGAAATCTGTATTTGTTTGGGTAAGGTCCATAAAGCAACTGATTCTTGTGGCATTATTATGACGAGGCCTATCAGCTCACTCACTAACAAAACATTCAACTCACTATAAATACACACACATTTTCATATTTTCAACTAAATATTTTGATGTTAAATGGAATAGACTCAATTAAAATCTTTGCTTCGGAACTTTTCACAAACGCAAAACAGTCTGTTCCACCTTGTGATGTCATGTGAAGTGCTCCACTGTGTTTTTAAACTCCATATGTCTTCCACTTCCACTCATTTGGCAATTCCAGAGCTGAAATTACCTGATAGCCGCTGCGTTCCAAATAAGAAATGCGCCAAGAGGTTCATTCAGCTCCTTCTGACCCTGGCTCCCGTTGATTTATATTGGGATCTTGTGGCTCCTCTCTCTGTAACTTCTGCAGTGAGCATCATTATTTTGGTCTTAAATGGTTTGTGTTAACCCGCTCTACATGATCCTGAATTCTTCATTTCGGCTTTTTATTCCTAAATCAAGATATAAACATAAATAACGGACCAATCGGATGCCTTCATTTCCCAAGGTCGCACCCACTAGCGTTAGCAGCGGGTTTGATTGACAGCTAGTGCGTTTCGTTGCCAAGTAAGACCCCTTCCCGCTTTCCATTGAGAATGGCAATCTCAGTCATAATGGGCTCTTGCGGTTGCTATGATACTCACGGTCGGATTTACAAATATGGAGCCTGGTAACAACGGGAGCTTAATTTGAGCAGACCTGAAAAATAAAGGTGATGTCACACTCACTTAAGTCCAGGTTATTAACTTGAAAACTACCACTGCATGACATCATAAGGTGGAACAGAGCATTTTGAGCTTTGGAGATGTAGACAAAATAATAATGCAGGATTACTCAAACATGTGAGAATGAAACAAAACATATCTCCACGTATGTTTTGGATGAGGAAACAACTTTATAATGTGACTTAAAAATGCATTGAGTAACTTTTCCATCAAATGCTTTTCTCCGTGGAGATGTTATTGTTTTGTCAAGAATGTTTCACCGTATGGCATTAAACCTGTATATCTTAATGGAGACCAAACCAGACCAAGTTGCAGGTCAGATCTGTGGAGAGGCACTCCCGCTTACAGTCAGATTGCTTGTTTTTCTAGGTATTTTTGAGTTGTAAAACCACCTGTAACTGAATAAATGTAAGGTAGAGCTGTTTAATGTCATAAGTCCTATTCGCACGGGATAAGTACAACCTGGGGACGTGTGGTAATTTGTAAATTACCCACGTCTGTGTTACCTGCAGCACATTTGCACAGGATAAGCAAAGTCCGTAAATTACTCTGTTTTACTGATATTACGACCGGATATGTCGTAACATCAGCTATAAAAATAGGAACTGCAGTTAGTTTAAAGGCGACTGGACCATGACTAGACCAGGACTGAACCAGGACTAAACCAGGAAGGGCTGGGTATCATTAAGAAGTTGCCGATACGATACATACCTCTATACACAGGCCACGATATGATACATATCTCGATACAGTGCACTTTCGATTCGATATGATATATTTCAAATCCATTCGATACAGTTCAATAAAAAATAAAGGCTAAATCATGGCTGTGATACTAAAAGTCTTTGTTAAACCACTTCTTGTGCAAAGTTCATATGAAACACAAACATTTTAATCCTCAAAAGAGAGTCAAAATGTCAAATGTGTTGCATAAATGAGTTTCCTTTCACTCCACAAGCGACAAAACTGTAGCACTGTAACAAAATAATAATAATATTATTATTACTTTAATATAGGACCTTTCAAGATATAAACCACGTTGTGAAATTTGCCATTGGACAGTTCTGAATGTATAAAAAACAACTGAAACTGAAACTATTGTAATGTGAATAAACTGTCCTCTTGGTGCATATTTTGATAGCACCTCTACAGCTGTGCTCCACTCCCCGTGTGCGTATAGAACAACAGAACAACATTGTGATGGAGAGAGAGGAGCTGGAGAGTGTCAGGTGCACTGTTTCCTCCCTCTCTGGTATTACACAATGATAAGCTGTTACTTACACGGGGCAGGAGGGAATATGACTGCAGGCTGAATGTAGGCCATGTTTTAGATGAATAATCCTCACTTTAAAGTCTCTGGTGGGTCCCGTGGGGATCGGGAAAACACTGCTCAGTCCACTGTTATTTCAGCAGCTGTAATTAAAGGTGCACTGCGTAACGTTTCGTCGTGGACAACTTGCAAGACAGAAATACAATGGAAATGCGAGTAGACTCTTCTCGAAATTAAACATTTTGCGACCTTAATGCCTTTGTGGTTTTTATTCAGACCATATGGATTAAACTGGTAGTCAAGAAAGCTTTACAACTTCGTGCATTATTCGTTCACTCCATAGTTGGTGATGGTAAGACACTATTGTAGCCACAGCTGCCCTCAGACAGACTGACAGATGCAAGGCTGCCATTCTGCACCACTGGCCCTGTTGACAACCACCAATATGGACTCACACTCCGCTTTTCTACTATATGTTTGTAAAGTCCCTCTATCGTCCAGGTAGAACCCATGAGGAGCAATTCAATTTGTCATCTGGACAAAAGTTTATTTGGTTCATAGACTGTATAAAAGAAGTGGACTAAGCGAGTGTGACGTCACCCATAGCGTTTAGCACTGCTCAAATAAGGCATGCAATGCTAACGGTTACAGAAGTGAATCTGGAGCCAGGCTTTATATTATGAATAGGATTTTTTTTTGAAAGACAAAATAGTGAAAAAAAATTCAGGATCATGTAGAGCGGGTCAATACAAATATTTTAAGACCAAAATTTCGAGGCTCACTGCAGCAGTTACAGAGAGAGGGACGACAAGCTCATGATGTAAGTCAATTGGACCCAGAGTCAGAAGGAGCTGGAAGAGCCTCCTGACAAACTTCCTGTTTGACACATGGCGGCTAGTGCGTTAGCTATGTCCACTCATATATATACGGTCTGTGATTTGGTCGAATATGTTTCACAGCTCATCCAAGCTGCTTCTTCAGTTCTGGTTGGAATGCTGGTGGACATCTGCATGAAAGGAGGAGATAACTACAATGAAACTACTCTGAAACTATCACACCTACTTGTTTACAGTTTCTGTTAGTTATCTAGGCCTATTCATCTGTACTGAGTGTGGGGTCTTATTAGCATAAGCATTCATGGCCCTGAATATATAAGGAAGTGTCCAAGCATTAGACCAAATAAACTTTTGTCCAGTTGACAAATTGAATTTCTCCTTTTGCCTATTTTCTACTAAGAAATGGGAGTGAAGAGCCTTGCTGAAGTCCACAACAACTACGCACTAACCAATGTATCAGCTATGAGATTTAAATCTCCACCTGAGGCTCATATTTATTTTTTTTCTGACCTGCTTCCTAAAGATACGCATAAAGCTTTATTTGAGCACTGTGAAGAGATAACTGCACACAATGTACCTAAACTGCTCTCTTATAACTTTATCGGCCGTCAGTTTCTCTAGTTTCTAAACATGAATAAAACCCACATCCGTCGTCTCAAATAAATATTCACTTTTTGGAATAAAACACATCAAACTTTATTCTCTTTTTAACATACTGATGTAATTTAACAAATGCCAAATCATACAGAACTACAATCTAAATTTCACTGTTTATTTGTCCAATTCAGTCTATGTAAACAGACCGTCAATTTCACTGCTCATCCCTCTCTCCCCCGCTCTCCCTTCACATTCAAAACTTGATTATCCTCCTGGCTCTGAACTGCTCCCAATTACAAAGTCATTCTGTATTTGTGTGACGTTGGCGCGGGGAAGCCCATGTGCCCGATTGGACCGTGCCCCGGTGAGTGTGCCAGGCCTGCTTTGCTTTTGCCAAACAGACAATGGGATCTTTGTACAGAGCTGGATGTGTCACAGAGAGAGGAGACAACAGGACAAAAACACATTAGCCACACAGCTCTCTCTATTGTGTGTATCTCTTACCAGGGCAACAGCAGAGTGCGTTTTGCTTGTGTGGATGGTCCTGGTGCATTCAAGTTGGGTTTAAATATGCCAGGGAGTTTACACAAACCCAGTTCTTAGACAAATCATGCTAACGGGTCTGTCCTCATTTCTTTTCATGTAATAAACTAAAATATGTTATGCCCCAGTACAGATATTTTGTAAAAGCTAGGAATGCACTGAAATGAAAATTTGTAGCCAGAACCAAATAAATATTAAATGCTTGGCCAAATATCAAAACTGACACCGAATTTCAAATGCGGATGATAAGTTTTTCACTATGTTTTTTTAAAAATATTGCATAAATAGCCTAGAATACATTTTTAAACATGTTTTTAAAAGAAAGTTAATGTTTATTTAATATTCTTTAAATATTCCGGTAGCCTTTCCAGTAAGTATACCAGTATGTTTTTCATTGGGCTAAGCCTTCAAACAAAACGACAATTTCAAAAATACTGAAGTGCATAAAGTGGATAAACCTACAACAAATGAATTATTGTCCAGCAGCCGAAACATGTCAACAAGGTAAATACACTTTGCTGCATTATCTTTCAAAAGAACCCACGAAGTTAAAGTTGAATTATTGTCCTTTTGGCACAACTCTGCTTAGCCACAGTAGATAATATAATGTAAACAGAAGTAAAGTAAATCTAAATAATTGTGTACTTGTAAAGTCAAACGCTCAGAGTGCGCTCACACTAAGACTTTAGAACCGTACCCAAGCACAGATCGCCCCTAAAGCGCGGTACGTTTGTCCAGTGTGAGTGTTTTGGCCCGGTTGGAGGAGGTGGGCCAAAGCGCAACACGGAGCTCATGTACGCACACACACACACACACACACACGATTTCACTATACGAGCCCTGTGTGTGCGCTGATGTCACTCAAATGAGGAAAACAGTGAATAAACTGCTCTCCAAAACATACAGCGAATCCATGCTAACCTTCTATAAGGACTGACAGAAGGTTAGCTGCCTCTCCCATGCTGTTTTTATATCCATAAACTCACAGAGGAGCGCGAATCATAAAAGTCGCACATCTGTCTAATAGATATTTCATGCTTCTGTACTTGTATTCTCCACTAAAGTGATAGTTCGGTTGTGCAGGTGGGAGTGCAGAACATAGAACCCTACACAGTTGTGCTTGAGCAAGACAGGGTTCTAAGGTCCTAGGGTGAGCGCCTCCTTAAATTTTTCCACATTGCCGACATTTTAAAGAAGGCGCCAAATCACCGCGTCACTGCACATTGTTTGATTGTGTCACATGCCACTATTCAACCTAACAGTTTGTGCTGTCTGAATTGAATTGGAAAGCAGTTTATCCTCTTTGCATCAGGAGGTGTGCTGTTAGCATGCAAGTTGTCCATTTTACTGTGATGGTAAAATGCTGCTTTGGCCTTTGGAAGCTGTGCAATGGCCGTATGAACTTGATTAGAATTTTAGGAATGCGTTAGGAAAGTGAGGAATAATTTTGGAGAATTTTAAAATGGACTTGTTCTGTTTTTCACATTTTTAAAACTTCTTTAAATTCAAATAAAATTATGTTTAAGTCTTTTTTATTTAGTAGCATCACTTTTAGGCTGTTAAAACTGCACTAAGAGACTCTTCTGGTGGGATGTTGACAGATGGATATGTTGAATGCCATACTTTAAGACTGCCGTTTATTTTCCTCAAATTGCAATACAGAATAGATTTTTAAGATTTGCCAATTGCGCCATTATGTAACTCAATGTTTTGGCTATATTTTTCCACTTTTCAAATGATAAAGATGTCTGTGTAAAGCCTCACTCTTCCAGGCAGGATTCATAGGATCCAGAATTACATTTTTCTTTTGCTATTTCAAATTATAGATGAGAATAGACGTAACATAAACTAAACTGGCTATCTCGAAAATACAACCCTATAAAACATCTATATCACCCCTAAACCGTCCCTCACCCTCCCTCATTCCTGTTCCACGACCATTTCCTCCTCTTGTCACTTATCTCTTCAGTCCAATTTCCAGTTTTTATTGAGAATTTGCATCTCTTAGCACATATGTTAGTGATGATGAATAGTTTATTGCGGTATCATGCGGAAGCCACAGAAATACTAATCTGGATGGGCCCGGCTGTGTCTGGCATTGGGGCTTCGTTTTGCATCGCGCTAAAAAGGTCAACCTTCAGTCATCAAGGCGACGAATGTTTCACAAGCTGCTTTAATGTCATTTGGACAAAGATGGAGGTTTACTCACTGCTTTGGCCTTTAAGCTTCAGACGCATCACAGCATCAGAGTGAAACGAGACAGACACGGCTATGGGCTCAGGTGGGTTACTGACACTTTGCCGTCAACGTTTCCTGGGGGTGTGGTGCTAACTGTGGGCACTGCTCTGTCTGAGGGTTTGTTTCTCGAATTAGACTTCAATCTGAGCACAGCCTGACTATAAAAAAGCTGAGCTGGAACTACAACAGGTGACATGGTTTGTGCTGTCTCTCAAACTATAAAATTACAGTTTAAAAGTTAGTCACTCTCACCTTTTTTGTTGAAAATCAAACTCCTAAATGTGACCACGGTCCAATGGTTGTGAATTTCAATTAAGAACGAAAAACAATAAAATGGGAAAACAGTTTATTATTTAATTATTGAACCAAAAAAACAGATTTCGACCTCTATTTACAAACTGTTATTTGAAGTTTATTTCCTTTTTCAGTTTTAATATTGTATTCTCTCTGGTTTATATGCCCCGGACGTTATGCTGCTAGAAAATAATAAAATATCAAAACTGCAAAACTGAAATGGGCACGATGACGATGATGTGTTATTTGAAATAAACTTTAAATTAAATATTGAAAGTAGAGGTCGAGATCTGTTTTTTTTTGTTTGACACTAAAACGGAATAATGAAATAACAAACTGTTTTCCCATTTCCTTTTATTTATTTACACAGACCAATCATGAACTCCAATCGATCAGACTCCTGAAAATGTGTTGTTTAAATCTTGTTTTTATTTTTATTTTTTAAATAGTATTCTTGAGTCTTAAATTGTTTTGGCTGTGTTTTCTAATGTGTGCATCATGTCACCATGGAAACTGCTCATCATTCTACCATAGACATACATGCAGAGCTTCCCCCAGCGCGACGTCACTAAAAAGAATCAAACTTTTGAGGCTATGGCGCTCACCGACTCTGAGCCCAAACTGTAGAAAGAAATTTATAACAATGATTCGAGCATAAAAATGTTTCTTTATTTGAATAGTTCATTATGTGGCAATTGTGACAAAATATACTGTTCCAAATAGATTAATTACTCAAAATTTTTTAAAATAAAATCTTAAAATAATCTCATGACCCCCAGCTCATGCTTCACCCGACCCCCACTTTAGGCATCACAAGTCTGTTTTATCTCTGTATGTCTTCAAACACACCACAAAGTCTGTATCTTAAAGCAAACTCACCCAGTGTTTGTTTTTCTTCTCATAAAGTGTATTGTAAAAGCGGTAATTAGCGACAAAACCAGACGGCTGTGTGATATGCGCTGTTAATCAACCACAAACTTGTAACAAAGAGCTGAGTTTGTCTCTATATTTGGGATGAAACTGTGTTGGCCGTGACACGGGGAAATTCATTCCACATTTCAGTTCGATTCAAATGTTGAATTTCCTGCTTCTCCTGCCACGAACGGCATCTGCTCTGCTCAATTTCTAACTCCACTCACACTAGTGTTGATTTTTCATGTTTATTTCTCCCTTTTTAATACTTGTGCATCATTCTGTGTGGTTGTGATGCTAACTGTAGGGACTGCTCTGTCTGAAGCTCTCTTACTCATGTTAAACTTTAATCTGAGCTTTATTTTAACACAATCTGACCAAATTTTTTATTGAAAATCACACACCTAAACAAGAATATTAAAGCTCGTATTGATCACAGGCTACAGAAAAGTGTTGTTTAAATCAATTTTCTTGTGTTTTCAGATAATCTAATGCATTTTTAGTAGTTATTTCTATTGTGTGCATTGTGTTACTATGAATTCACACTCATATAGTTACTTTCCAAACATAAATCATGTTATCAGTTCTCCATAATGTTAGCAGTGCTCTTTGTGTGGTGGGCGCTGTCCGTGGTGCTGAATTCTGGGGCTGTCTGTTTAAGAGCAGAGAATAGGTCACTGCAGCAGCTCCATGGATCATATCACATGTAAAGGTTGAATAGAGTTTTTCGTGAACTGCACACAATGTTTATCATACATAAATATCAGTCGTATTTATGTATAGGTGCAGTTATGAATTTTCTTTTTTTATGTTTATTTTGTTTATTTCATTGTTTATTTATCAGGGACCATTTGCGAATCCATTAATCTTGCAAAATAAATGATTATATCTGTCAGAACTAACATGAACTATTATTACTATAGTACATACTTTACTATATACTATACTATTATTACTACTAACTAGGGTTGTAACAGTAACCAAAATATCATGATATCGTATTGTCAAAAGTCTCTCAATAATATCGTGGGCCAACACAAGTTCTTTGTTTAAATTCATTGTTATGGTGCAGCAGTTGCTCAAAACAAAACAAAACAGAGAACTACATCAACCATGATCCTTTGCTCCGCTTTGGATCAAATTACATGAAGAAATAACAGTTCTAAGCACTTTAAAATCTTAGTTTTTTGGATTAAGTCTTGTCAAGGCATTTTAAGAGGAAAAAGTAGCATATTCACAATTTTGTTAGCATCCACAAAATATCGCAAATACTGTACTGTGAGATGTTTATATTGTGAAAATATTGTATTTTGAGATTTGGAAATCATTACATCCCTACTACTAACACTGTGGTCATTATGGTGTAGTTGTTCAAGCAACATGATAAATTGTTCCCATTTCAAATAGATGGTATCTGAAGAATTCATATAATTTAAAATATTAAAGGTCTTATATTACGCAAAATTGACTCTTATAATGTTGTTACCTCCTCAAAAACTGACCTGTAGTGGTGTTTTGTTTCATTCACACATTTGAGTAACACTTTTATTAGTTTGTCTACATCGCCAAAGAGTACAGAATACTCTGTTCCACCTTATGATGTTATGAAGCTGTAGTTTTCAAGTTTTACCTTTTACCTTTTGTTTAGCAGAGACTGTAAAATCCAGGTCTGAATTATTCAAATTATTCTAGACAAGGTGGAATAGTGTTTTCTGTTTGAGAGATGATAGTAATAACTGCTTTCCTGTTTACTTTACACAAGTCATTATCACTCTTAATGAAACGTAAAGCGCAGTCGCACATCCAGACGTGGCATGACACTTCACCACACAGAGACAAGTTGGTGATATTTAGCTGTGAAGGGATACTAATATATGCAATGTTTAATTATGGGCTTCAAGCCATAGCAATGGTCACCATAGCGATTAAGCAATTTCAAAATCCCAAATTTTACTGTATCATCTGAATGGGAAAATGTTCTCACAAAAATCAAATCAAGAATTAATTACTTAATGAATAATATGGCAAAATATAAACAGAGCTGCTGAACTGGGCAGTACCTGGAGGACTAAAGAAGAGAGTGAGGGGGCGGGGTCTGGACATTTGAGGAGCACTGTGATTGGTCTGACAGGTATCCACCCTTCAAACTTCAAACTCCGCCCCTGCCAGTTCAGCTTTACAGTTCAACTTTAAATCACTGACTTTTTTAACAAATGATAAAAAACTAAATGTACACAATTTAAATATTACATACTTTTCTATGCACAACAGCCCATATTACAATTGATGTTTCCTCATCAAAAACATACCTGGAGTTGTGTTTCGTTTTTTCACACATGTTTAACGCACAAAACCTGCATATTTAGGCTGAGTTCTTCTCTCAGACAGGAGACACGCTGCTCTTTCTAGTGATTTGTGATTTCTAGTGGTTATAAAACTCTGTACACTTTCACTAGAATCATTTGGATAATTTCTGCCTTGGAATTGCAAATCTTTACTAAACTAAAAGGTAATTGTTAACTTGAAAAGTACTGCTTCACGACATCACAAGGTGGAAGAGAACATTTTGATCTAAGGAGATGTAGACAGACTAATAACAAAGAATTACTCAGACATGTGTGAGTGAAACAAAACTCAACTCCAGGTATGTTTTTGATGAAGTAACAACATTAAAACATGGCTCAAAGCTCTCAAGAG
The DNA here is from genome assembly GCF_026225935.1 of Boleophthalmus pectinirostris. Classification (NCBI taxonomy): domain Eukaryota; kingdom Metazoa; phylum Chordata; class Actinopteri; order Gobiiformes; family Gobiidae; genus Boleophthalmus; species Boleophthalmus pectinirostris. Next base: position 13,785,780 of record NW_026571018.1, read on the forward strand.
TCAATTTTGCATAATATAGGACCTTTAACTGCCAACAAGTTACCATTTATATTACACTACCCTATATTTTCTACAATAAACCCCAACCAGGTAGCCAACTTCTGGATCCGTGTGTTCTCCTGGCCTATTTCCATCACACCCTTGAGATGAAATGCCTTGGAGAGGGTCTGACAGGCCCTCTCTGCCTATTGTCTGTATGGTAACTAACTATAGATTCTACTGTATATAGGGTACGTGTGTGTGTGTGTGTATAGTCTATATAAGGAAAGGCAGCTTCCAATTGGATAATGTCAGGTTTGCTGGTGATACTGCGTAACATTTTCAAATTCTTCCGGTGTGTGGGCGACATTGATACAGGAAAGAATAGCATAGTTTCATGGAGGATATGGCATAGAAAGATTTAATTCAGTTATTATTTAAAGGTCCTGTATTGCGCAAAATGGACTCTTGTGAGCTGTAATGTTGTTATCTCCTCAAAAACAAACCTGGAGTTCAAAGTTGAAAGCTTTATTGTCAATTTCTCCACATGTACTAGACATACAAAGAAATCAAGATTACATTTTCCACTGTCCCATGCTTAAACAAGACAGGACAACCATTAAATTGCAAGAAAGGACAACATTTATGTGCACAGACATCATCTCTAACCACCACAGTAACCATAAATAAATAAATTAAGCTTAAAGTTGTGTTTTGTAGCTCTCCGTCCCCTTCCAAGTAGCTCGCTAAGGGATTTCTGAATCATGTATTGCGCTGAATAACTAAAATTAGTTTTGATTAAATGCCTATTACCACTGTAAATGTATCATTCTGATGCCTCTCTTTATACACTAATAAATATAATAGTTGTGTAAATGTTTTATAGGCAACTGTAAACCATCTAAGGCATTTCTTGCAACTGCTAAATGAGTAGCTCTCCGGCATTTTCATTTTGTAATGGTCGCTCACCAGAGGAAAAAGGTTGGAGAGAATTCCAGGGCTGAAATGATCCAAATGATTCTAGTGACAGTGTGTGGAGTTTAAAAACACAGTGGAGCATCCTGTATTACCACATGGCATCATAAAGTGGAGTAGAGTCTTTTCTGTTTGAGAGAAAAACTCCTAAATATGCAGGGCTTGTGTGTTAAACGTCTGAATGAAACAAAGAAAACAAAAAAAAAACACAACTCCAGATATGTTTGTGAGGAGAAAATAGCGTAATATGTGCCCTTTAATGCAACAGTGTGGGACATTACAGCCGATACAATTTCATCTTCACTGAGACAAGCCGCCAGAAAAGTTACACAGTAGACCTTTAAACTATTCCCATTACTTTCAGTTCACTCCTCTTTATTTTTAGAGAGCTAGCCTCCTATACTACCATGACCTCAATTACCAGTGTCTCAGTCTGTGCTGTGGAGTGAGATGGTTGTTTGATCACCTTTGGGCGGTGTGCAAAACGGACGGAAATGCAGCAGTGAATTTAGAGCAGGGATGTGATTTGAAAATATAAATAATCAGTGGCTATACTAAAAAGCATCGCAGTGTTAAAAGAGCTCATATTACACGGTTTTCTGATCTATGTTATAATGATGTTTCTTTGTCAAAAACAGACCTGGAGTTGTGTTTTGTTTCATTCACACAAAGTTCTTCTCTCAAATAGAAAAATCTCTGGTGGCAGACATTTATTTCAGTATGTAATATCAATATAATCCTCAATTGCTTGCAGAAATTTACTTTGAAATTGTGTTTTAAATATTTGTTGTCTTATTCCCGATGTCCAATTAGCCTGATTCATCAACTGGTTTCACTTCTTAGCAATCGTTTGACCTCGCAGCATTAGAGAATTTGTGATATTTGTGATGAGGCTTAAAGCTCACAAAAGTCAATTTTGTGTAATGAAGAACCTTTTAAAGGACATTTATTACACAGTTTTCTGATCTGCTATAATGTTGTTTCCTCATCACAAACATATCCGGAGTTGTGTTTTGTTTCATTCACATATGTTTAACACCCAAATCCTGCATAATAGGCTGAGTTCTTCTTCAAAACGAAAAATACCGTGATGAAACCTTGTGATGTCATGTGGCGATACCTTCAAGTGTCAAGTGTCTGGCGATACCTTCAAATTGATAATAGAAGGAGCAGCAGATTCACGAAAAAAGGAAACAATCATGATTTGGGAACATCATAAAACACAGAATAGCATTAAATCTTGTCTTTATTTCATTTATTTAACTACATCTGTTTTTATCGTTCAAAATTACCTTGAAAAACATTTGTACTATGAGTGACCAGTTCCACTATGAAGCTTTAACCTTTCCTCCAGGTCAAATTTAAACTATAGGGATCATCAAATGTCACAATGTCACCTAAATGATTTTCTCCAACATATCTGAAAAGGGAATACTGGCTGCCACCTTCTCACATTGTCCGAAAACATTCAATACTTCTACGCATTGTGTAAACTGTAGTATTTGTCTCTCTGCCCATGTCCAATATCAGTTGTTTTGTTCATTGTTCACATTTCCAGAGCGACGCTGAGCGGTGAGGCCGGCTCTGCTCCCTCTTGTCCTTGATCAGGGGAGCGTGTGAAGTATCGCTACATGCCAAGGGGGTGTCTTGTACTCGCAGATATACAGTACGTGCTTTAAGGGCTGTGATAAGAGTCTAGCAAATGAGCAGGACAGCTTGACAGACCGGTGACGCCGACTGCAGTTTTGTACCGTGTTTTATTTGTTTTGGGTATAAATGGAAAGGTTGCCGGGTTTATATCTGAAGTTGTGACTCGTTTATCTTCCATTCTGCATAATATGTGTGCTTTAAAGGTGCGCTGTGGAACTTTTCTCTACGGAGATGTTTCCCAGTATGGTATTAAACCTTTCTATCTTCATGGAGACAAACCAGGGCAAGTTACAAGTCTGAGTCCCTGTTTCTCTGGATATTTTTGAGCTATAAAAACATCTGTGATTGAATAAATGTAATGAAATGTTCCATGGTACGACATTAAACTTGTGCACCTAGCAGGGTTCCAACGGTCATGGAAATCCTGGAAAAGTCATGGAAATTGAAAATGTCATTTTTCAGGCCTGGAATGTCATGGGATTTTGTAAATTCAATGAAAGTTTTGGAAAAGTCATAGAATTTTAGTATCTCTTTCACGCAAGTTATCATTAGGCTATTATGATTATTTTTGAACATATGCACCTTTTGTTTAAAAGAGACGACAATAAATGCACTGACAGTATTTTGAATGTTAAAAACTATAATACCAAACCATAAGGTGAGTGGAAAGGATTAAAATTTCATATTTAGCCTTAAAAGTCTGATGAATTCTACATATGTAGGGTGAATCCATGTATCATTTGTTCATTTGTTTTTCAGTATAAAACCAAAAGTTAGAAAACAAAAAAAAAACAAACAATGGTTTTCTTCATTATTTGTCTCCAAAACCAAAATGAAAAAACAGATTCATTTTTTCAGTTTTCAGTTTTGTGTTTAAATGAATAAACCACTAAATCAGGACTGAATCAGGACTAAACCAGGACTGAATCAGGACTATACCAGGACTAAACCATTTTCATTCCTTGTCTGGTCCCAGTATCAGTCCTGGTCTGGTCCCGGTCTAGTCCCGGTTACAATCACAGTCTGGTCCTGGCCTCAGTCCTGGTCTGGTCTCAGTCCCGGTCTGGTCTCAGTCCCGGTCTGGTCCCAGTCTCAGTCCTGGTCTCAGTCCTGGTCTGGTCCTGGACCTGGTTTGGTCCTGGTTCAATCCTGGGTCAGTCCGGCATCACAGTCACGGAAGTCACATATCCGTTTTTCCCCCATTATTTATTTAAACACAAAATCAAAAATTAAAAAAAAAAAAAAAAAAAAAATCCTTTTTTTCATTTTGATTTTGGAGACAATAATAATAATAATAATAATAATAATAATAATAATAATAATAATAATAATAATATTTTTTTCGTTTTCTTATTTTTTGTTTTATTTTGAAAAACGAATGAACGGATGATCCACGGATTAGGGTGCTGTAATGATGGATAAATAGGTTTAATCTGAGCCGTGGAACATTCTAGACAAAGCAATAACATCTGCCTGGAGAAAAGCTTTTGATGCACCAGAAAAGTGACACATTGCACCTTTAAGGGTTTAGATAAGACTATAGCAAAGGATCAGGACAGCTTGACAGACCAGTGATGCTGAATGCAGTTTTGTACCACGTCTTATTTGTTATTTGTATAAAATGGAAAGGCTGTTGGGTTGATAGCTGGAGTTAGGAGCTGTCTATCTCCCTATAGCATCACGCCGGAGATGAGCTGACAACAGTATGTCCGAATGGTGCTGCGGAGTCTTTTAAAGCACAAACGAAACATATGGGGAGCTGTTCACGCTTGAGGTTCTGGCTTCATTACGGAGGCAGCGTTGGAGCCACTTTCATTTCAGACCAATTAGACAATGAAAAGCTTCAAAGACGGGTTTGAAATTGACGTTAATTGCTTTAAAATTCATCAGGGAGAGTTTGATTGTTTTGATGTCTCGGCGTGGACCTTAGAGGATATTTGGAGTAAGACAAAAGACAGTTTTGATCTCAAAGACCATTAAAGATATGGTTCCGAAGAAATATAGTCTCTCTCAGTCTGTCTGGCAATTATTTCAGGCCAATGTTTTGCCATTTTAGCACAGAAAGTTGTTATTTAAAAAAAGAAAATGTTATTTGGATTCAAAAGAAAAAAATAATACACTTTATAATACGCTATTCATCCTTAAAGGTCCTATATTACGTAAAATTGACTCTTGTGAGCTTTAAGTCATGTCATAATGCTGTTACCTCTTCAAAAACATACCTGGAGTTGTGTTTTTGTGTTTTGCCCTTGAAGGATGGATCAAATGTGTAGGTTAAATTTCTATATTTTGAACTAACCTTGGCCAACTTCACATTTTGTATGAAGCTAAATGTTGTCATCAAGAGCTAAACAAATCTTTACTATTATTATTATTATTATTATTATTTTATTATAAACATATTCAGTTTTAAAGGTGCTTTACTTGATTTTTACAGGTACAGCACAAGAGTTTATGAGAGCTTTTCACAACTCCCAGGAGGCCAGACTGGAGTTTAGCATCACAGTAAAGCTTACAACAAGAGTACAGTTTCCTAATGAAAACTTCCTGTTACTTGGACAATGAAACGTTTTATAATTAGACACAGACAATAGTCAAAGTTAATATTTTGACCACAAGAGTTTCTTTTACAACATATCTGTACTGCAAGACGAATACAGAGAAACTGCTCAAATACATGGGAAATAAACTGTGTACATGCCCTTTGAAGGTAGTGTGATTCATCAGCTGGTTTGACTTCGTGGAAACCATCTGACCTCGCAGCATTAGGATTCGTTCTATCAACAGTAGGAGCGTACTTTTTTCATTTAACCAATCGCTGCTCTTTGGTCGTGACGTAATGTTCTTCTAACTGGTATATTAAGCTTTTCCCAAATCCCATAAGAAGAAGGGCAATAATGTCTTTCCCCTTGATAAAATTCACTGAACATTCTCTTTAAATCCTCGATCTCGGGAATCATTGACAACACAGAATGTATGGCTCTTCGATGACTGGCTGGTGCCCAGACTCGCACTTCCAGGGTTTTTGCGAACCGTCTAGTGTATTCTGATTCCTGACCTAGTCGCTGGAGAGAAATGAAATTAAGCAGAGGCACTAGGTTGCGGCAGCCTGGCTACTTTAAAGGTGCACCATGAAACGTTTTGGTTACTCCACCGTCACCTATGGATATGTCGTTGCTCTGCATGAAATGTTCCACAGTGTGACATTAAACAGCTCTACTTTACATTTACATTGTACATTCAATTACAGGTGGTTTTAAAGCTCAAAATGACCTAGTACACAGCAAATTTCTCTGATCTGGCCAAGATTTAAAAACTTCTATCAGGCTATTCCTCTTGTATTTTTGTTTATTATCTACTTACTAGTTCTGAGACTGCTTAATACTAGTCTAGAAGTAATTTATTTTAAGGTAACTTGTCAAGTGAAATTATCTTGTTGCATGGACAGATAATTTCACTACTTTTTTCATTTTAAGTCATTTTCTGATAGATTTAAGTGTTTATATGATCTCAAAGACCATTAAAGATATCTGAAGAAATATAGTCTCTCTCAGTCTGTCTGGCAATTATTATTATTATTATTATTATTATTATATAAAATGTTGGCAATTTTTTATTTTATTTATTTATTTTTTTGCAGTGTAAAACAGAAACTGACTGTGAATAGGGTCACCTCTCCGCAGATCTGACCTGTAACTTGGTCTGTTTTGGTCTCCATGAAGATAGAAGGTGAAACATTCCAGACAAAGCAATAACATCTCCATGGAGACAAAACATTTGACGGACCTTCCACCAGAAAAGTTCCACAATGCACCTTTAAGTAATGCTCGCCTCTGAACTTTGATTCACATAAATTCCCATAAAACCAGTGTAATCTGTCTTCTTTGAACTCCACAATTATCCCTGGGACATTCCCCAAACACATATACCCCACCAACTGTTCCAATCCATTTCTGATTTAGATGATTATTTTAATTTTTTTTTTTTTTCCGTTAATTGCTCTTCCTCGTCACTTTGGGCTCTCTGTCATGTCCCCCCTCGGATCTGGGGTGCGTGTGGGTGGCGCGCGCTCCTAATGGGTCACGCTGTGAGTTTCCTGGCAATTAGCCTGTCGTAGCCAGATTGATTTGTCTGTTAAAATGGAGGTCATGTGGAGAATTGTCAGCAGCTACTCGCGGTCTGTCTCTGCTTGAACTCCTGTTTGGCACACAGAGTTATTATTATGATATTTTTTGAAGGGCCATTAGCTGTCTGACTTGCATTCCCCTTGGTGTGGCCCTATGTGATTCGGAAAAAAATGTGGCGGTTATGTCTTGTTTTATCTTACAGCAAGCGTAATAGTTTGGGCTGGACTAAGCGATGGACAGATGATGCAATGGAAGTGTTGGGTGTTAATGAAGAGTCATTTGGTGCGCGGACATTTCCAGTTGAATTTAGAGATCCAGGATTTTAATTGAGTGGGCATTGAACTAGCATAGAAACACGAAGCAGATTTTATATTAGTTGTAGTTAAATTGTTTGTAGATAAATGATATACTAACTAGTGTAGACTCCCAAGCTGTTAGGGCAAATTTAATTCATTGTTATATCATTTACAAATACAACTTTTGTTTCATAAAAGTTGACTATGTTTTCTATACTTTTTAAAATACCATGTGAATGTTAAAACTGCACTGTGTAACTTTTTTGGTTGGTTACGTCACCTGCTTGTTTCTATGGATATTTATGTCATTGCTCTGCCTGGAATGTTCCACAGTATGACATTAAGCAGCTCTATCTTACATTTATTCAATTACAGGTGGTTTTATTGCTCAAAAATACCTAGAAAACAGACATTCTGACTGTGAGCGGCATCGCCTCTCCACAGATCTGACCTGTAACTTCACCTGGTTGCATTCGAGACAAAGCAATAACATCTCCACAGAGAAAATGTGATGAACCCTGCACCAGAAAAGTTACACAATTCACTTTAAATACAGAAAGGTTTTGAATGATATCTGTGATACTAAAAGTCTTTGTTAAATCACTTCTTGTGCAAAGTTCATATGTAACATGAAACAGAACAGTGAATATGTCAAATGTGTTGCATAAACAAGTTTCCTTCCTCTAAACTGTAGCACTGTAGCAAAATAATTTAGCAAAATATACTAAAAATACTCTTGGTGATGTATCAATACTGTATCATCCCATTAAATCAGGCATGTCCAAAGTAAGGCCCATGGCTGTGGGCCAAATGTGGCCCTCAGACAATTTCTTCTTGGCCCTCAGGCTTCCAGGTGACTTTGCTAAAAATTACCTGGCATCAATGACAAATTAACTTTTTACTGCAAGTTTTTTGAAAATCTACCTTGATAATGCTAATTTTAAATATTTACTGTGTGGTTTTAATGATCTTAGCATGAGTAAAGACTGATGGCTCATTCTAATGTGTTAATTCACATATTTCAATTATTATGATCAGCCCTCTACTTTGTCTGTGTTTAGATATGTGGCCCTTTGGGCAAGTTTGGACACCCCTGCATTAAATGATAAGATATATCGATATTTCAATATTTTTGCACACCCTTACTGATCTGTAACTTGGCCTGGTGGTGTGAATAGGTTGTCTCAATAGAGAATTATAAGTTTAATGCGACACTGTGGAGCATTCCATGCAAAGCAATGACATCTCAGACAGATGGTTGTCCCTTCACTAGAAAGGTTAAATAGTTTTTTTTTTTTTCTTGTTTAAATCTGTCATTGCCTCAACTCAGTATGCATATAATGTGACTTGACTTAAACATTGGATTATAGATTTCTTTTATAAAAATAGAATAACTGAACAAAACTCAAATGCATCATTTGTTTCTCTTTTCTCACCCATACCAAAGTGATTCACCAAGTCAGTCTATTTAATTTGCCTTTGCTTCTCTACCAAAACAAGCTGAACACACACGTCCTTCTCTCTGGTTAATATTACTGAGCCTATCAAAAATACAATCTGTCAGCGCTTCCTTCCATCTCAATGTCCTTCCTCTCATTTCCATTTATCAGGACTGGTTCTACAAAAACAGCACTGCGTGTGGCATCTGCTATAGCTAGAATGACATGTTCTCCAAAATTCAAATGTGCGAAAATTGTCGAGGTGTTGTGCCAAAGAGAAAAATACCAATTTGCCAAACCATGCAAAAATATTCCTGAATGATGATGCTAGTGCAGTTTTTTATTCATTCACTCTTCATATTCTGTGGAGGTAAGCTAGAACCACAGCAGTCCTGGGGTCGTGAGGGTGGTGATCTGTTCCTCGGGCGCATTCAACATCACAAAACAAGCTTGCTCAAGGGCACAACAACAGCATGGTAGGGTTGAAGCTGGGACTGGACTGCAGATGATTTTTGGTTGGTTTTTAAAGAGAGTTTTATCATGATTAACAAAGAAAGGGACTCATATACTGTATATAACACCAATAATTAGATAGAGTTTTAATGCCATACTGTGGTACATTCTAGGTGAAGTAATAACATCTCCATGACGACAAGCTGGTAGCAGAACTGCAAAACTGTCTCTTGTGAGCTTTAAGCCATGTTATAATGTTGTTACCTATGTTGTGTTTGTTTCATTCATGTTTGAGTACTTTATTATTATTGTGTCAACATCGACAAAGCTCAATGATCTCCTCCACTTTCTGATGTCATGAAGCGATAGTTTTCAAGATAACAGCTATCATTTACCTTTTGTTCGGTAGAGATTGGCAATTTCAGGGCTGAAATTATACAAATGATTCTAGTGAAGGTGTATAGCAGGGGCCTCCAACCTTTTTTCTTCAGTGAGCTACCTTGATGAAACAAAAATGTCAGCGAACTACCAATTTCAGCAGTCGCAAATAAGCTGAGTAATTATAAGAGCCATGGCAAGTTTTAGATAGGGAACAGTTAGATGCTTATAAAACATAAACCATTATGCATTTATTGGTGCCCCAAGTTAGGCATCAAAATGGAACATTTACTAATTTTACTTACCCTTGGGAAGTTACTTGGAAGGAGGTGGAAAGCTACCGAGCTACAGGTTGGAGACCCCTGGTGTATGGAGTTAAAAACAGAGCAGAGCACTTCCTTCGTTGTTTTCTGTTTGAGAGAAGAACTCAGCCTAAATATGCAGGTTTGTGTGTGAATGAAACAAAACACAACTCCAGGTTTGTTTTTGATGAGTAAACTACATTATAACAGATCATAAAATACTGCAATATGACCCTTTAAGCATCTGATGCACAAGTCAATATTTTTTATCTTTGCTTGTACCAGGACTTGTTAAAAACATGCCCTCTTTCTGCCTGAGTGGTATTACAGTGTCTATCAATAATCAAATCTGTGTTTGAGCCTCACAGAGCAGCCATGAGCGGGCACGATTAAAGGCCTCGCGCCAACCTCGTCTTTGTGCTCGAGTGATTGGCAGCAAAGTAGCGTCTAGTCGCTACGAAACAAGCATCTGGTAAGAAAGCTGTAAACCAAAGAAAAAAAAATGAAAAGAAAAGAAAAAACACAAGAAAAGCAGATGATTCAGATAAGAAATGTGTCCAACTGAGCCAGCGCTGGCAACATGGAGTTTGTATCATCCCTCCCCAGACTCCCCGTCGCGGTGACGTCCTCTCAAGATCCTGGCAAATTAATTATGACTCCTGTGGCATATGGTGATGGAAGGCTGCTTCATTATCACCTCTGAAGGAACCCGTGCTGCTGTTTAGGTAAAGCACTCAAAGGTGACAGTCAGAGGTGTCAAGGAAGAGGGTGAAGGGAATTGCGAATGTGAGTGTGTGTGAGTCTGTGAAATGTAAAAAGGTGTTTGAGTTGAGTTCAAATACCCAAAGGGGTCACGTTTACATGCCATTTCCAAGTCTGATAATATCTGCATTTAAAGGTACAATATGTCCCTTTTTAGCAAAGCCTCTGTCACCTGCTTCTTTCTACAGAAATGTCATTGCTCTGCTTAGAATGTTCCGCAATATAACATTAAACAGATCTACCTTACATTTATTCAGTTGCAGGTGGTTTTATAGCTGAAAAATATCTGAAAAAGAGACATTCTGACTGTGAGTGGTGTTGCCTCTCCACAGATCTGAACTGTTACTTGGTTTGGTTTGGTCTCCATGAAGATAGAATGGTTTAATGCCATACTGTGAAACATTCCATACAAAGCAATAACATCCCCATGGAGAAAAGCATTTAACAGACTCTCCACCAGAGAAGTTCCACAATGCTCCATTCAATTTTTTTATGAAGTATACATGGGAATTAGAATGGCCACTCCATGTGATATTTACTGTTTATATAAAAAATAAAAATACTTAATTAATATACTGTAAATAATTATCGCAATTTTGATTTGTGTGTCACATGATCTCTAAACTCATATAGTTGAGTTTAAATGATTTTGGGTGCACTCAGACTAGGGCTTCAGAAACGTGCCCAAACATGGATTGCCTCTAAAGCGTGGCACATTTGTCCAGTGTGAGCGCAATCAATCTGTGTCCAGGTACAGCATGGTTGGGACTTTAGCCCGGGTGGAAGAGGTGGGCCAAAGCACGACACAGTTGCTCACGTATACATGCGCACACGCAACATTACTATAAGATCCCTATCAGGTGCGCTGATGTTACAATATGAGGAAAAGAGTGAATAAACTCCGTTATAAAATACACAGTGAATCCGTGACCTCCAATAAGGACTGTGACAGAAACAAAAGTTTTGCAGCGTCTTCTCCAGCTGTCCTCACTCCTCCTGTCCTCATCTCGGGCTGTCCTCACTCCTCTGTGCTTTTATTATATCCATAAACTCACGGAGGATCACGTATCTGCCTCACTATTTAATAGATTTTTCTGCCACTGGACTTATATTCTCTGCTAAAGCTTTAGCTCTGCTGCACCACATGTAAACAAACAGCACCGTGTGATGACATCATCGGCCATGGCCTGGTTCGGTTGTGCAGGTGTGAGTGCAAGATACATATTTGTAGCCTTTATTTATTTTCAATTTGAACGTTTAAATTATTGATAACAAAGTGTTTCTTTTTTGAGAGCGAAATGTTGAATAAATGCATCTTGTAACAAAAAAAAATATCGTTTGAATAATTGTGATAATGATTGAATTTGAATTGAATGCAGCCATAGTAGACACTGTACCCAACATATATTTTCTCTCAGCAATATTTAAAACCACAAACAGCACCTAGACCACTGCTATGTCAAATCCTCTATCACCTTCAACATTGATATTCTCTGCACCAGTCTATTCTGAACTTTCGGGATGGATTTGCGAACTGGTCCAGGATGCAGATAGCTTAGTGTCTGGTCTGGTGAGAAATAGCCTCTTTCCAAATCTCCAGTCCGAAGATTCTACTTCTCCGGAAACTCAATCTTCGAGTAAATGTATCATGGCTATCTTGTTAGCAGTGAATCTACCTGCAGAACACACCGGGGGTCTCCTTCTCTTTCCTCATCTGATTGTGAAAATGAAAACTGTAAAACGAACCTGCCCTACCTACCGCAATGCCGTGGGGGTCAGGTTTTTCAGACAGTTACCCGCCGATGTCCGTGGTAATTCAGATTGATGAGAGATAAGGGGAGCGTGATTGTATGGGATGACGGACAGCTGTATCGTGGGTAAGATCTGGCTATCTACGAGGTGGCACACGGATTGACAATGGAAGAGTGAAGAGACAGGTTCTATTTCAGCGCGAGTGGAGTTATTCTGCCTCTGTCACGGCTGTTAGTGAGACGTCAAGCCAAAGCACAGACTCCCAGTGCGCATCGGGCCGGGGAGGATATGTGTGAAATGATGTGGAAATTTACAGACCAAATAAGAAAAAAAATGGAGTTGGAACAATGGGGACTCGGGAGAAGCTCATGCATATGCGCCCAAAATAACAATGTTGGGGTTGTGAAGTTAGAGGTATACAAAAATTAGACTTAAACTTTAATGATCCACAAGGGAAATAATATGGACACACACACATCACAATATATTATAATAACAAAGAGAAAACACATAAATGATAATAATAAATTCAAAATAAGTAGCAAAAATAGCAAGGGACTGGTGTAAAATAAGACATAATTATAAAATATGTATGTACAAGTAAAATAGTTGCGCTTATTTGATTGTGAAAAGATAAATGTAATTCCATGGGATCAAGAATACTTTACGAAGATGCCAGTCTGTTTTAGCAGTGAAATCCCTGTTTTCAGATGGGCGTGATTGACAGGTGGATTAGCCAATCAGGAATACTCATAGTACATCTGTATCAAAACAAATATGGCTGCACACGAGGAAAGAAAAAAGGAGAAAAAATATTACAGGGGACTTTGAGGTTTCTGCAGAATCAATGAGTGAAGCACTAAATGCAGCAATTCAATTCTTATTTTCTCCCGATACTGATACCGATATCCACAATTTGGGAGTCGTGATTTATGACTCACGGTCCAAGCAAGTTCGAGAAGTGGCAGAAGAAAAAAAAGAAACACAACAGTTTGTCCTATCGCACAGTTGTCCAGCTCGCCATCTGGTGGTTTGTTGAGTTGAGATTTGTCATAGTTTATTCAAAGTAGAGTCCATCCAAAAAAAATAAAACTGACCTTGAGTTCCACGGGCTAAACCTACTCTCCGTGCATGGCCCCGACTGGTAAACTTGTACGGAGGCTCTTAAAATGCAGGGTGAAATGCGTAGTTTTTGGGACTTCCAGTACTTTGTTTGAAAAGTTTGCCGACAGACCGTGCCACAACTGCGACGGAGACTGAGAGGAAGTAAACTGCGTGAACTTAAAGGAACTGGAAAATGCGTGGCAACAGAATAGGAAGTGGACCCGCCAAAATAAAAGTCTCTGTATTAGACACGGGTTGCACCACAGTAGCTCAGTTGGTAGAATGTTTTTGTACTGATCCGAAGGTTGGCTGTTCGAATCCCGCTCTCGACATAAACATCATTGGTTGAGAGGTCAAATCCACTGACCCACAGATTGGCTGGTGTGATTCCAGCTCCCACAGATGAATACTGTTGCTGTGTCCTTGCCCCAAGTGTCTGCATACACTGGTGTATGAATGAATTCCTTGTTGTAAAGCACTTTGAGTGCCTTGAAGATGGAAAAGCACTATATGAAAATGTGACCATTTACCATGTTGATATTTTGACTTTAAGTATCTGCTGATTGCCAATATCAAGCAGAAAGAGACTGAAAAAATGTATTTCCTTTAAACACAAACAGTATAAGGTAATAAATGATTCAAATGTGTTGTGTAAATACAGAACAGTTTTGTAAAAATACAGGTTTAATATTATGAAATGTTTTGGGTCACCACTGCACAGAAAATCGCCTTATTAGTTTATAGATCAAAATGGGATATTGGCTGAAGTGATATCTTGGGAGCCAATATTCACTCCATCAAAATTGCCAATATCAGCACCAATATGTGATACCAGTATTGTATTGGTGCATTTCTACCAATGAGCTCCTTTGTTTCACATGTGTTGATGAAAATAAAAAAAAAAACAAAAAAAAAAAAACAAACTTGATTCCAAAAACATGTTTAGTTCTGGCTCGAGATGTGACAAAAGCCGTGGGGACCAGACTGACATCGCTCTGTATAAAAATATATACAGAGAGATGTCATTTTCATTTTACCAGGCGAGAAATGTAAAAGCAAGAAAGCGAGTGGTGGGTAGGATGTGTAATAAGATTTGTGTCACTTTGACTAATGAAAATCAAGACAGAACGTATTTTTGGAGTTTCAAAACCATTTTAATCATAGGGATGCCACGATATTTTCATTTTTATTTTATTTACCTTTTTCATATTAATATTCTTTGTTTTATTTTGCACCAGATTGCCATAGCACATTCCTTGTTTGTTTGTTCACTGGCAATAGCAATAGCTTTTTTTGATTTCCTGATTCAGCTTGTTGCCGCAGCTGCCCTGGCACTGACTTTCAGAAACATGACTGTCAAACTGCGGCATTGGCTTCTCTAGAACCTACAAAAAAATTAAATAAATAAATAATAAAATAAATAAATAAATAAAAATGCCAAGCTCAAGTTTAATTTTGAATCTGACATGCTTTTTATTGAGAAAATATAAGCAAACACAAGACACTGAGCCCTCGTATCCATCTTGTGTCATGCAGGTTTTATAAAGACCTATTGTGCAAAATTGACTTTTTTAGAGCTTTTAACCACAGTCCAATGTGATTCATTTGGTCTTCCGATATTTTATGTTATTAGGTTCTTTTTACAGACCAAGAGTTTGTTTTCATACCTGACAGCTTCGACTACTCACTCGCGATCTTCCTCAGAGTGGCCATGTGAGGTTGCTGTGACGTGACCAACCAGCTGATTTGTACAGGTTTTGGCGCTGTCTTCCTACCGGAGGAGGCAGGATGACAGCGCCATCTGCAGTCCGACTTCCTCAATCCTCATTATGGACTGGGATGGAGCAAACATCATTGGGACAGAGGAAAATAAACATCGCCGCTGGATTAAAGAGGCAATCGAAATACAGAATAGTACCCAGGGGACTATAAACCGGGACGAGGGGGCTTTTTTACTCTCACACACCTGGGATACTGTCCTGAGAAAGTTGGACTGCAGATGGTGTTGTCATCCCGCTTCCTCCGGTAGAAAGACAATGCCAAAACCTGTATAAATCAGATGACTGGACACGTCACAGCAACATCACGTATGAAAACAAAAAAAGGTATGAAAACAAACTCTTGGTCTGTAAAAAGAACCTAATAACATAGCTTTTAACCATATTGTAGATGTTTTCTCTCACCATTTACTCTCTCAAAGTTGTATTTAGAGTGATTCATGCATGTTAGAGAAATCTTTAATCAGTTATTTTTACTACGCAACTAATGTTTTTACTGCCACCGGTACACACCCACTGCTCTCTGCTTACTTTGTTCTCTAATTTTATTTTCTTAATTGGTGATGTGCATAAGATTTGGCAGCATCTCTTAGTCTTTTTGGTTTTGATGTCGTTTATTGGGCACAGCATATTCCTAATTCAGACGTCAGTGGTTTTAGATATAATATTGCAATTTAACATGTAACATAATGTCTACAGATGTCATAGATTATAGCAGACCCAAGCACAATATGTCGTCTTTAATTCAATCATACTCGTTTGACTGATTTCCACCTCGCATCTGATTACAGAGCCAAGATTCAAAGTGCAGATTTTAGTGAGAGCTCCTGTGTTGCATTCAAACAAAAACATGAGTTGTGTTTATGTTGACTCTATTTCCATATCAGATATCAGATCAAAGCCGAGATGTAACGCAATTATTTCTAAACATATTTCTTACGTTGGTGAATTATGTAAATTTGTTCCTGTGGCTTGTTTATAGAAGCAAGCCATTTTCCGCCCCAGACTTCAGCTTTCTGACACAAATAGCTTCAAATTGATAAAATTCCAGTAAATTATCGGCCTTAAAAGCACACGCATAAAATATATTGTTCTTTTTGGATAAATATGGCTAAACATTTTGCTTTTAGCTGTGTAAACATGTAAGACATACTATATATGCTCTTGGCAGCAGCCTTGATATTTTTCCTGGGTTTTATACAGTATATATCCATAGTAGGGATGTAACAATAACCAAAATATTGTGATATCTTATCAAAGGGCTCACAATAATATCGTGGGCTGTCACAATATATCGAAACTCAAGTTCCTTTGTTTAAATGCCTTGTTTTATAGTAGCAACAATTAAAAAAACATATAAAACTACATAGACCATGATTCATTTCAGTGCAAACAACATAAGGAAATATGTTTTTTACTTGAATTCTTGAGATTATGACAGTAATGAGTCGCACCAAAGTCTTGTAAAAAAAAAAAAAAAGTATTTCAAAAGCAGGAAGTATTCTACTCACACATCTATTAGCTTCTCCCAAAATTTGCAATAAATATCGTATCGTATCGTCAGATGCATATCGTAACATTATCGTACTGTGAGATTTGGATATCGTTACTTCTCTAATCCATAGGTTTCAGAATGATGAGAAAATAGAACCGTTGCCATAGCAATTAGTGATTTAAAACAGATTATATCTTTCGAGTGTCCTCAAAATGTTGCATATTGATGTCTGATGTCGTCAACATTCTCTGGGAATGTGATGCTAACCGGACACACTGCTCTGTCTGAGGCTTTGCTAGACTTTAATCTGATCTTTATTTTCGCACAATCTGATTAAAAAGAATTGACATATAGCTGGAACTATGAGCTGATTTGTGCTGGTAAACAAGTCCGTCTCAAATACTGTAACAATCACAAGCTAATTAGCATTAGCCGACAGTTTTTCAGTTGGTCACTCTCACCTTTTTGTTGAAAATCAAACACGTAAACTCTTGATGCTCCTGAAATTTGCAATAAATTATTTTGTAGAAGCAGTTCTTTAAATCAGAATAAATCCACTGTATAAATTCTGCATCTAATTATGATGTGTGTTATTGTCAGATGATCAGGAAGTACGCAGTTAGCATGCTACTTGTTGTTAGCTTTAGCATGATGGCAAAACTCCACTCTGGCCTCTGAAACTCTCGAAAACTCATCATGGATGATGTTGTTTAAATCCATTTTGTATTTTTTTCTTAAGTTTTCACTCAATCTTAACACTTTTTGACAGTGTCTGCTAATGCGTTGCGTCACCATGGAAACGGCTGAACATCCCACCATAGACTCACATGCAGAACACCCCCGGCGTGATGTCACTGCGACGTATCATTAGCAGGAAGACGCTCCCCAGTTTTACCATGTTGTTTTTTCCCCAAACAAAACAACAGTGTTATTCCTGATTATGGCAAGACTCAGTTGCAAACACCATCAATATTAAAATTAATTGAGTGTGCGGCGCTGTGGTGGAGATGCTAGCAGTAAAAGACTCAGCAGAGTGGATTTACATTTGCCGCTAATAGAAGTAGCGGCGGCGGCTAAGGCTCTGATGTTAATGCATGATTAGTTTAATTGCAGTTGGAGGTATGGAGTCTCTAAGATCTTTTTCTCGCTGCAGCCATTATGGAATTTATTAGACTGGGTAATACGAGGAGGAGAGTCTGGGCTGTTTTAATAGGGGAAGTACGTAGAGAAGGAGAGTATTTTGGGTTGGCTTTATTAAGGTGATAGTTTGCAAGCGAGTTAGCAAACAAAGACACAGTAAGAGATGTGGTGCAACCCTGACGATCCTTAGATTCAAACTTTTTATTTTAACGCTAATTGTAGGATAAGGTTGGGAAAAAATAGCAAGGCTCCTGAATTAATTATGTTGACTTCATGGAGTTACATAACCGGCAGATTTTCAGTCTATTTTTAATTGTTGATGCTCCTATTTTTCAGATGTGCATTGAACTTAAAGCTGCTGCACCTGATTGTTACCGTCTCAAAAACAGAACTATTTACTGTGGTTATTCCTCACTTTATGCATTCCTTACATCCTAATTATTCACCGCCATGAGTTTATACGCACTTTTCACAACTGTCAGAGGCCAGACACGGTAAGGCTTCCAGCAACTAGCATGCTAACGTGCACGTCCTGATTATCGAACAATGAAATGCTTTGATAGTTTGATGTAGACAGTACAGCCAGGAGTTATTTTGACGGTCAAATACATGGAAAAATTGATATAAGCTACTTTCACTTTCAAAGGTCCTATATTACACAAATGGACTCTTATGAGCTTTAAGCCATGTTAGAATACTTTATCAAAAACATACCTGGAGTTGCGTTTCATTTCATTCACACATGATTGAGTAACTCTTTTGTTATTAGTCTGTCTACTAGAGGTTCCGCTCCCGCCTGCGCCCGCAAAGAATTATGATTTTCATTCCCACTCCCACCTATTCTGATACACCAGCCAGTTTCACCTCGTAGAAACCGTCTGACCTCGCAGTGTTAGAATTCATTCGCTCAATGGTAGGTGGGTACTTTTTATCATTTAGCCAATCGCTGCTATTTGGTAGTCACGTATGTAATGCGCCGCTAATGGAGCTAACTGGTATATTAAGCTTTTCCCAAATCCCGTAGGAAGAAGGGCAATAATGTCTTTCCCCGTGATGAAATTCACCAAACATACACTTTATTCCGGCTTTAAATCCTCGATCTCAGAAATCGTTGACAACACTGAATATATGCCTTTTCGCTGATTGGCTGGTGCCCAAACTTGCACTTCCGGGGTTTTTGCGAACCATCTACTGTATTTTGATTCCTGACGTAGTTGCTGGAGAGAAATGAAATTGAGGGGAGGCATTAGGTGGCGCCAGCCTGGCTAACTCCCACGCACTTCGTGACATTTTGTTCTGCCCGCAAATCCTGCAAGATGGGGATGTTCGCTTTCTTAAACTCTATCAAACACGGAGAAGCGGAAAGGAATTGTCTAAAATGTCCATGAGATTAGACCACATCCACAAGTTTAGGCTGCTTAAAATGTTTTTATTAATGCCAAATAAAATATCCAGCACAAATTATGTATGATAGACACACATTATCATTTGTATATTTTACTTTACACTCATATTAGTTTGTGGGACTGCAGTTTATCATCCCACCCGCCCGCTCTCACATTGTGCAGTCCCGCTTCCGCTGCTCCCGCAAAGAGCTTTCAAAATGTGTCCCGTGCCGCACTGTTTTGCGTCAGGTCGAGCGGGAGTGCACGGCTCTACTGTAATTTTCTACATCTCCAAAGCTCAAAATACTCTGCTCCATCTTGTGACGTCATGAAGCTGTAGTTTTCAAGTTAACAGCTACCTTTTACCTTTTGTTCAGTATAGATTGAAAATTCACAGTTGAAATTGCCCAAATGATTCTAGTGAAGACGTAGTGACACACATCACAAGGTGGAATGGAGTGTTTTCTTTTTAAGAGAAGAACTCCTAAATAAGCAGGGTTTGTGTGTTAATTGTGAGAATGAAACAAAACACAACCCCAGGTATGTTTTAATGAGGAAACAACATTATAGCAAAGATCAGAAAATACCCTAATATGGGCCTTTTAATGTCGTATTTACCATAATATCTGCAATTACACAGTTTTCATGATGAGTTACTTCTGACTTTACCATAAACTGATATATTTACAGCCTGTTTTTGAACTACACTGCGGCAACTTTGAAAATGTAATTACTACTTCAAAAGCACAAAAGTGGCAATAAACTAGACTTCTCCACTTTTAAAACAGGCTGCTATTGCACTTGTTTTAACCTACCTCTGGGCCATTCAATTCCCCCCCATATAAACACTATTAAAGGCACATAAAAGAGGCCACGCTCAAGTTTATTTCTCCTCCTCGTCAAACCATCAAGACCTCAAGTATCCCTGTGAGCCCCCTCTCCGTCACTGCCTGTCCACGACTCTCCCGAGATCAGCTCAACTCTGGCTGATTTGTTTTAGCGTAAACCACTTCACGGTCGGTGTAATGAAACAATATGAGTCCCTTTGCTCTACTATACAATATGGTATTTTTATGTGTTTTTAATAGTACCACCGTGACCGCCAAGGCTGTGCAGTGCTCCGTAAAGTACCTGTTAGCTCGGAAAAGCTGGCTACACTTAGCTACAGGTGATGTTTTGACCTTTATGTAACAGTGATGGAGGATTCAACACTGGGTAGGGCAAAAGAAAAGTTAGAGTTGTAGTTTTTGTAACACAGTTTATACTTGAAATCTGATCTGAGTGTTTTGTGTTATCGTGTCCTTGGGTAAGACACTTCACCCAAGCCGCCATTTCAGGTCAAAGGGTGTGAGGTATTTCCTGAGTATTGGTTAGCTTACTCAACTTGTAGTCTCATCTCTGTATTTGTTCTTTTATCTGTATTGATATTAGTTGTAGGCTCTGCTCTGTCTCGAGTTAGACTTTAATCTGAGTTTAGTTTTAACACAATCTGACCAGAAAGAGACAATTTATTTGGAACTACAACAGGTATTATGATTTGTGCTGTTAAACAAGTCTCTTGAAGGCAATTACGCAAAAATGGCTACAGGTCAAACATCCTACTATTTCAGAATGGGCTGATATAATCAATGAAATTCACTTAGTGTAGTGACTAACATTTTCCTTGAGACACTCCTCAGATGAAGGTGAACTTCCCTGGAAAAAGTGGAAATATTACAGTCAAAGCAAATTTTAATGCTGCTATTTATTGTATTTTTTATACATCACTGCAGATGTCACTTAGCCAGGCTGGCGCCACCTTGTGCCTCTGCTCAATTTCATTTCTCTCCAGTGACTAGGTCAGGAATTGGAATACACTAGACTGCTCGCACAAACTGTGCAAGTCCAGGCACCAGCCAATCAGCGAAGAGTCATACATTCTGTGTTGTCCACGATTCCCGAGATCGAGGATTTAAAGCCGGAACAAAAAGAATGTTTGGTGAATTTTATCAAGGGGAAAAACGTTATTGCCCTTCTTCCTACTGGATTGGGAAAAGCTTAATATATCAGTTAGCCCTGTTAGCGGCGCATTACATACGTCATGACCAAATAGCAGTGATTGATTAAATGAAAAAAGTCCCTGCCTACTGTTGAGCAAAAGAATTCTAAAGCTGCGAGGTCAGACGGTTTCCACAAAGAGAAACCGGCTGATGAATCAGGCTAGATGTCACTTGCTTGATAGCCCCGTATTTTATTTTAAAATGTATTATTTTTATGATATACGTCTGATTATAATTGCATGCTACACTACAGATAATCTGTGTGTGTAGTTTTTTTTGTTGTTGTTGCAAAGTTCCATGATTAATGTACATAAGAAACCACATCATTTCTGAAAGTATGTCATGAACAGAGGTGGGTTTATATACATTTTTTTCTTCCCACTCCATTTCGAGAAATGTGCTTTTCTGTTGTTTACAATGTGCATATAGTATGATTGTTTCTCTCTTGGCACAAACTCGAAATAAAAAAAAACAAATCAATCAACAAATCAATGTAGTAAGTCTCTCACACATAAAATGACTGTCACAATCTAATAACACCATGCTAACCACGCACTTCCTGATTATCCAAAAATAAAAACACTATAATCAGATGCAGAACATACACAGCTGAATTATTCTGACCTCAAGAGCTGCTTATATAATATATATGTACTGGGGTTTTGCCTGAATGCATAAAAATAAGGAGCTAAATAAAATAACTAAATAATAAACAACTAAATAAATAAATAAAATAAATCAAGTAGAGGTCCTTTTAATAAAGGGCTTTAGGCTACATCTGATGGAGACATGCTTGGCCAAAAACACATCTTATTGTTTATTGTAATTTTTCTGTTTCACTGAAAAAAATAAAAATAAATATAATTGTTCTCCACAGATCCATGGTGGGCCCAAATATAAAAGATACATTATCAAATGAAGGTCATTGTTATTTGTTATTCTCTGCCATGGCTGTTGCTTCATGTTTACCACGATGTGCCCATGGTCAAGGTGATTCTGTGAGGCTGTACGCTCTAGTGAGGCCACGCACGCACACTCATCTATAATATTTAGCTGTTCACTTGCCTGTGGTGCGAGGCTAATAAAACAAAGGCACAATGCATTTTACATGTTGAAGAGACTGGAGGCTACAGAGGGAAGAGTCCTGTTGTTTGGGGATAATTGGATTGGATAGTTACTGCTATGGTCCAGCTCCTTTGCACTGAATTTACTTTTTAGTATTGTGGAATGGGAAGTAAAAATAGACAGTACTAGAAGAAACCAGTGTTGGGGAAGAAATTAGTTACACATTACTGGTTACTTGTTGTAAAAATATAGCACTACTTAGTTACTCCCTCAAGAAAGTAACTTATGGTTTATTATCTCAGGTGTGACTAAAGAGAAGTGAACTCAAACAAGCGGACTCTGTCTGCTTCCAAATGAATGCTGGTGCGGTTTGCTTATGGTTTGAATACAACACAGAAACCATACACCTTTTTGGGCTTGACGAGCCACCGTATGGAAGCAGAGACGCACTGGGACATGGGGTACGTCTATGGAGAGCCCACGGTCAAAGAGCCCGCACACCACAAGCCTCGAGGGGGTGTGGGCTGTTCACATGTGAGCGCCCATTAGTGAAAAATTAAACTTTAAATACAAATGGATAAGAGGCCTGGGTATTTCTGTAAACATTCTTCATGTAGGCTGTTGTGACATGTGTTTTGGTGCTTGTCTTGTATCCATCATAACACCCACAGGGTAAAGGCTGTGTAATGCACACGAAGAACTGGATGCTCATCTCAGACTCCTAAAAGTGTCTCCAGGTCCTGAAGCTGACCGCTGTCCATTAAAACTTGTGTCCAGAATGAACTCTAATCCTCTGGAGAAAAAAAAAAAAAAAAAAAGTTTAAAGAACTCCACAAGATTATTCAGCTGTGCGCACGTACTACAGCAGGTCGAAAGAATGTTCCAGTTAAAGTGCGAGCAGTGCCTCATGTTGGTGCTTGTTTTTTTTTTATGAAAGCCAAACGACTGGTCCGGCCTGATTCATCTGAACATGAACAGACACCAGCCGCCCCGCCACAAGCTGCTGTGTTTGGTCTGAATCTCAGCTACTAGCCCTGGTTTGGGCGTAGTCGGTTTGGACCCACGTAGCTTATACTTTAATGCTCACGTATTAACTGAATGCCATTAACTTACTGCCTCACTCAAGGATACTGGCTTTATCAACATTTAAACCAGTAACCTGGTGATAGGACATTACCACTGACCCTACTAAATCACCTTTGGGTGTTTCTACTCTTACTCTACTCTACTACTGTTCTACTCATACTACAGTATTGAAAGCAGTTGCAGTGTTTGAGCCTTTGGTCTTGCTTTTCATTATTTACATTGACAAATTATCAACTTGCGTGTCATTTTGACTTATAACGACCTGTTCCTCTCGTGTGGATGACCGATTCTCTGCTTCGCGGTCACCAAGGCCACTGCTATCAATTGTATTTATGCTTAAGTCAAAATAAATCCTTTCTGTAATCACTACATGCATTTTATATACTATTTACAACCTGAGCCCTCAACACCTCACTATCCCCTCTCCTGACAGCACTTGCCTATATACATGATTGACTATAATATTTAGAGGGCATATTTTACTACACGCCACAAGACGCTAGTAAATTTTCTCATTAACTAAAAGATTGTGTTTATTTTGTATACTGAGCAGCACAGGTGAAAGGCAAACTCATGTTTTCAAAGTGACTCCTATAGTCTCCTCTTTACGCAAACAGCTTAACTGGGGTTTAATTGGAACATTGTCCTTGTGGCAATAAACAAGAAAGATGGATTATAAGGTTGAATGAAGTTTGCCTGCAGTGGAATATAGAGCATTTAAAGAAGACCTATTGCGCTTGTGTCCGCTATAGCTGGCTATACAGCTATAGTCTGTGACGCCAAATGGATCAGCGTTACATTTTGCATATTTTTAATTGCAGTATTCATCTAAAACTACTTAATAAAAGAAACAAGTCTGCCTGCTTCCATACTCAAAAACTGTGGTGCCCAATTGGAGCTGACGTCGCCATAAACATCATCACAACAAAGAGTTTTCAGATTTTACAGTGTGATGGGGCAATAATCCATTATACCTATTGATTACGTTGCCCTTTGCCATGAAATATTTAAATGGTAAATTTGCAAATGTTGAATCTGATCATTTCTATTGATGCTTTGCGTTGACACCAAGCTGGAGGTGCCTTATCTATACAGTCTAGTACAGTGTTTCCCAAACTTTTTTTTCTGGGGAACCATATTTTAAAAGTCACAAACATTTACGACCCAAGTCAATAGACATTATTCGTAAATCACAAAATAAATCTGGATTTGACCATTATTGAACATTGATGAGGATATTTTATTGTTGACTGAGTGATCGTGTCTCTCTGAACAATTAGTATTACTCAAGTTTATATTAAAAGGATCCATAAGTTCCCTATTTGGACATTAAATTTAGCCCTGTATATTGGAAATCTACCTGCAGATCGTGACAAGGCGACCCAAAACAAATCTCTTGCGACCCACCTGAGAGTCTTGATCCAGTCTTTGAGAAACACCGGTCTAGTATCTATATGGTGGAAAGTTCAGCAGTTACCATGGTGACACATTGCACACATTACCAAATGCTATCAAACTTTTTTTTTTTTTAATTGTCTGAAAAATATGTGTATACAAAAGTGATTTAAGCAGCACATTTTCAGGAGTCTGTGAGTACACTGTAAACCAACTCTTATTGGTCAGACTGTGTTAAAATAAAGCTCTAAATAAAGTTTACATCTCGAGGGAATGTTGATGAGATTAGTTGCAAAGTATTAATTGACCTGTAGACTGTTGTGACTTTACCTGAATGCCAGCAAAAGAAGAAAGCGTTAAGGTTAAAAAAAAAATTCTATAACCTGAGACAGGTCAAGAGAGTGAAAAAAGAATCACTGAAATATGTGTGAATTCAACAAAATAACTCCTGGTGTGTTTATGTTTAGGGAGCCGGAGAATTGTTAAGCAGCATTCTTATAAATTATGCATTTTTCCTCACAACAATCTTTTTTTTTTTTTTTTTCGAATAAACCATTCCAATTGTGAGTGGTATTATCTTAGTTGGTGGAGCATTCACCCACTAACTCAAAAGTAGGTGGTTTGATCCCAGTGAGTCAAGACACATACTGAATCCACTTTATTTCAGTTTCCCTTATGTGACAAAGAAATGTTTTGTTATCCTGATTAGTTTTAGTCGATACTAAGGAAGAAGTTCAATACTGGATACAGATTTTGAAACCACAATTTACTGCGGGGGTCACCAAACGTTTTTCTCTGGGGACCACATTATCCTTTCTGGCTGTGAAGGAGGGCTGGGGTCGAGTCGGCCAACGAAGGAATACATGCTGTTGAGAAGCCAGTCTTTCTTTTGCCCTCGCAAGCTAGCATAGTCTTTGTGGTGGGTTTCATAGTGACGATGCAGTTTATATTCTCCACACTTTCTTTACATATCAGACAAACTGCACGGTCCTTACACTGAACAAAAAAATGATTGGTCGTCCACTGTTCTTTGAAAGCTCTGCACTCTTTGTCAACTTTTCGTACTTTAACACGAGCCATTTTGCTGTCCTTAACTGCACTATAGAACTCTGTGCGTTCGTTGACTGTCACTGTTTGATCTCAAGCTTATCAGATGATGAAAATTCAGCTCCAAATGTATATACGTCATATAATTATTTAAATATAAATATAAATACTTCATATAAATATCATTTTTATTTGAAAAAATCTATCCAATATAAGATGCAGATATGTTATTATGTTTTTTAAAAAATAAAAATGAAGGCCATGACTAATTTTGAGGATTGCCTCATAGGGACAGTTCAAGTGGTGTGGGACAGAGGGGCTGTGGGGCCTGTCAAAGGGGCGTGGCGGGCTGAGAGTCGGCCCATGGGTCTTGATGACCGCTGATCTATCTAAATAAACAAATAAAAACAGTATTGTCTTGTATTGTTCCAATGTAGATCAAAATCATTCTAAAACTATTCATAGAATGTCAAATTGTTCTCAGTGTTGATGCAGTACTTTTGATCATTTGACTTCTCATAACTGATTGGCGAGAGGATTTTGGTTGGCCCAGATACCAGCATCAACAGAAATTCAACTGAGTTCTTCTCTCAAACCCTATTCCACCTTGTGATGTCATGTGGTAATACAGGAAGTGCTCCACTGAGTTTTAAACCCCATACACCTACAGTGGAAAAATTGCAGGGAATTTCCCATCGCCACAACCTTAAACCTTAAACCTTAACCAAAAGGTAAAAAGTAGCTTTCAACTTGAAAACTACCACTACATGACATCCCATGGTGGAACAGAGCATTTTGAGCTTTGGAGATGTAAACAGACTAATAAGAAAGAATTATTCAAACATATATGAATGAAACAAAACTCCAGGTATGTTTTTGAGGAGGTAACAGCATTATAACATGACTTAAAGCTCACATGAGACAGTTTTTTGTAATATAGAACATTTTAACACAATTCCATATCTGTTTGTTGTGAAATAACCACACACAAATTGTCCATGTTCAACTATTGATTCTAAATTATGATGTTATAACTGTCAGCGTTATAACTTGAGGTTGCATCACTGACATAAGGACATTTTTACTGCTTTCCCTAGCGTATTACATTTTCTGAAAATAACTGTACATTGCAACATATTATGAAATCAAAGAGCGAGCAACTTTCTTAGATCTAGGTTAGATGTAAACAAAATGGAGCATGTTGGCGGATGGGCATGTTTGATTTTATGGCTACACAAGGCATGTCCAGGCTGTAAACATGTGTTTTGTGGCTAATGAGGCTTCGCATGAAAGTCCAACCATTGACAGACTCTGTACTCTAAAGATGTGAAGTTTAAATATTTAGTGAGGGCAGCCATTTCAAAGACAAGCTTCTGCTGGTAGACGAGCGATAAAATAGTCCATCAATTTAAGGCTGAAACGTTGCCAAGGGTGATGCTAGAACACTTCAGAGAGGCTAAAGCACATACACTGAGCTCTGTTAGCGTCATTTCAGAACATGCTATACAGGCTTCGTTGAAGGTACATTGTGTAGCTTCTCTGGTGGAAGGTCTGTCAACTTTTTTTTTTTTTTTTTTCCCGTGAAGATGTTATTGCTTTTTCTGGAATGTTTCACAGTATGATTTTAAACCTTTCTATCTTCACGGAGACCAACTCAGACCAAGTTACAGGTCAGATTTGTGGAGAGGCAACCCCGCTCACAGTCACAGTGCATGTTTTTCTAAGTATTTTTGAACTATAAATCTATCTCTCTGTGGAGCATTCCAGGAACAGCACTGATATTTCCATAGAAACAAGAAAGTGACGGACCCCCAATGAAAAAGTTACATAGTGCATCATGGTAACAATAAAGACAATTTAGAGATCAACCAATCAAATACTGGTAAAATTCAGAGCAACTAGTGGCCAATAAGCTCTGACGATATTTTTGGCCAATATGTAGGACTGATTTTGATAATTTTTGCCAAATTATGGCACTTAAATTTACTACAAACTCCCCCCTAACCCTTTTTCTAACCACAAACTTATGAAAGAGCAGTGCAGTCACACTTTGTGCAGCTATCTCTTTGTATTAAAGTGTTAATATAAATTTTTGTGTGTATTTTTAGGCAAGATCGACCAAAACAAAATATCGGCCAGTGCTGGAGATTTTAAGCAGATAGCCGATCTGATTAAAAGTCCAAATACCGGCTGGCAATATGTCAGTCTGTCTCTAGAAGACATGTTTAATTCGGATACAAACGGGGTCGGAGATTTCCTGGGGTTCAGAATTCACACTTCTTCAATACTTTATGAAGATGTGCGTCTGGTCAATGTGAATCTCCTTGTTTTCAGATGGGCATGATTGACAGTTGGATTAGTCAGTTAGAAACATGCATGGTCCGTCTGTATCAAAACAAATATGTCTGCTTATGAGGAAAAAAGAATGGAAAAACATCATAGGGGACTCAAAAACACACAGAATCAATGAGCGAAGCAATAAAATCTGTTAATGTGTGGAGAAAGAAATGTCATTTTGCATCTAAATCAGGGGTGTGCAATTATGTTTTTCCATGGGGCCACATGCAAAACAGAAAATATTGTGGAGAGCCAAAATGCTTAACTCAATTCTGCATAATATTAATTGTATTTATTTATAAAACACAGTAAATAGCATTATTTTGAAGAGCTGGTAAGACTGGTAAGAGTACATGTTATGACTAAGCAATGAAAAAATTAGGTTGCTTTAGAAAAAATGTCATTAAAAACCACCTCTAAAGTAAAAGCAATGCATCTTTAGTCCATGCATGAGGTAAAATATAAAATATGTATATTTTGTAATTCCAGATGAGGTTAAATGGGAGGGTTGGAGTCAGCCAAAGGGCCGCATGTTGCCCTGGAACTGTACAATGCCCAAATCTGATCTAAATGATGCTAATGAGCTCCTTTGTTTAACATATCTGAGATGTAGTCCTGATGTAATCTTGGTTTAGTCCTGCTCTAGTCCTGGTTTAGTTCTGGTCTAGTCCAAGATTTGTTCTAGTTTTGTTCCAGTTTATGTCGTGCATGTACCCGCTCTCCCCAACCATTAAAATAGCATAGCATATCGCATATATGGCGTTCAGAGATGATTAAATTCACATGTTATATTCTGTTCTTTGGACCAGACAAGTTTTCATTTTTTATAATGAGGCAAGCGTACAAGCTGTATTGCTGCAGTATTTAATGGGAACTTATTCGGCTTAGTTTTTAACCAAGCTCTCAATCTCTCTCTATGCATATTCATACCCCATCATCATTAGCATGCATTCACTCCACTCTCTCCTCATTCCACGACTTTGCCATCACCCTCATTCTCTTGGCGTTGTTATGAAGTCCTGTCTATGAAGCAGCTCCATCTTACTCATCTGATCTCCATTTGTTCACAGCTAGAGTTCTTCATTTTGAGCATATACCAATTTTCAAGTCCTCCTTTTTTTCAGTCGTACCAGAGTAGACTCAAAGGTGCTTTGAACCACTGCAAACTAAAATTTATACCTGATTTACTTTATATATTCTAACAGTAGTGTTGTCATGATACAAATATTTCAAACTTGGATTTCGATACTAAGGAATAGGCTTGATATTCAATACCAGTTCAGATACCACAATGATAAAAAATGAAAACAAAAAGAAACAAACATCCAACCTAACATGTCATTTTCAGTATCAAATCATAGGTCCATGGGCGTATACTGGTCTTTGTGCTCTTATACTTGTTCTGATACAGCTCAAGATCATTCTAAAGCTGTTCAGGAAAGGTTAATTTCTGTTATTAGTTTATTTTTTTCAGACCAAGACTTAGTTTTTATACCTGACCAGCAACATCACGTGACCACTCTGAGGGAGTGTCAGGTATGAAAACAAACTCTTGGTCTGAAAAAGAACCTAATAACATAAATTACCGGAAGACCAAATGACTCTCATTGGACTAAGGTTCATTTCTGTCCTGTGAATGTGGCTTTTTTAGTCACGATACTTGCTCAAATGAGTATCTAGTTTTGGTATTGATCAATGTCTGATTTTCAATTCTTTTGGCAACCCTAATTCTGAGCATCTTAATTCTTCACCTTGATAAGCACTTTTCTCAACTCTCATAGACCAGACAGAAGGTAAAGCTAACAACAACTTGCATGTCAATACAAACTTCCTGATTATCGCACTATAAAATGACGTCTAAGAAGGTGCAAACACAGATTTATGCAAACTTATTTGAACCTCAACATCTGCTTAAATATGACATTTCTGAACTGGGACTATGAAGAAAGAAAGCGTTCAGAAATATTTGTGTACATAGGATAGAAATCCATGCATATTTGGCTGTAGTTGAGCATAAAATAAATATTTGTAAACTCTCGAATGAGTCCAGTCGTACATAAAAAGTGTTGTGTGTATTTTATCCATCAGAATACGAATTGAAAAGTTACAACGTCAAGAATTACAAATCATGAAAGTACGATTATGCTTTCTTCAGATATTCAAATATGCACGGATTTCGATCGTATGCACACAGAAGCTTTCTTACTCCATATGGGACTAGAGAAACGTTGTTCAAATACAAAAGAAAAATCAGCCAAAGGTCCTTTAAAGGCTGATTCGCTCTCCGGTTGCATGTCACGTGGCAAATTACTTTCTTGCAGTAACTTGTGCATGTATCTCAGCTTTTGCATCTCATCTCCCTCTGCACCCCTCGGGAAAATGTTGTTAGCTACGTAGCGCTAGCTCCTATCTTTCACAATGCACCAAGGAGCAGTTTTAACGCTGGATCAATCCATCAACAAAAGCCCTGAGCAGCCACTGATACCAGGCCAGTTATGGTGAGGGATTTTCAAATGGCCCCAAGAGGAAATTGTGCTATGAGAGTCTTTAGTTATTGATGCTGTACATTTAAATGAACTTAGCTCGGTGTGAGCTTTAGCCACGGGGTGCTAGCTCCAATCCCGGTGTGAATCAGGATTATGGCATGACTGATGGTGTTCATTGAAGCAGCAGCGAAGTTACCTTGTTGTTATTTGTGAAAGTTCGGAGGAGTTGGGAGATGGGAATTCATTTGAGCTCGTGGGGCTATGAGGACGGTCAGTGATGCATATAGAATACATATAGGAGAGTGCAGGTGTGTGTTTGTGCACAAGTTTGGAAAAGAAACAATGGGATGGGTGGAGACTGCAGCTCCTCCCTATTTTGGATGTAAAAACTACCATTGTATTTGCATGACCAACTTTTTTTTTCTATTTTCAACCATGCCACAGTTGTTTCTTATAAAAAAAAAAACTAAAACGAGTAATACTTAAATTTGCTCAATTACATTCACTTACGAGTAGAGATGCATTGATTCCGTTTTTTTTTTCAGTTCTGATACCAGTGTGGAAACTATATATTTAGTACAGAGACTAAAAGCAGCATTTCTTTCCTTTAAACAAAAACAGCATGAGACAAAACTGATCCACAGGTACCTACAGAACAGCTTTGTATAAATAAAAGTCTTTCAAGGCCAAGTAGATAGGCACTTCACTGATCCCGAAGGAAATTCAAATTGTAAATAGTCTTAATACATTCATTTATATGTCAAAGCAGGATTTCAGCTGAACCGATATTTGGAAGCCGATATTTGATCCAGCAAATTTGTCAGTATCAGCTTTATATCTAATATCAGATTGGTGCATACGGCAGAACTTTATACATTTTAATTCGCTGAAATTGACAAAAGCTTTACAGTTGATAATAGTAAATGATTTGGACATTTTGTGTTTAGTGTGTTGTGTTTTTCTTGGAAATTATACATCTTGTCCATTATGTTCTTCCAATTACATTAACTTCAAACTTCAACTTTACCTTAATGTCCAGTTACGCTACAATTGCTCTTACTTGAGTAGTTTCCCCTAATGTTTTTTTTTTTTTTTCACTGCTAAATACTTCTGCTTTTCTTGGACTTCTGCTTTTTTATTTTCACTGAGTAACAATGTCCTTACTTGAGTACAGTTTTGTTAGATACTCGGCCCACTTTGGTTTCATTCATGTGTGTTTGATTAAAATAATACTGGCTTCTGTATTAATCTTTCCCCTGTGTTGGTCTGTTCACATTTGTGGATACCAAAAACCCATTTGTTCAACAAGGATAATACAATTACAGTACAATTACATACAGCTCCTGTGAGACTGAAAAGATCGCAGAGAGTCTTCACTAAAATGTATTTTTGATTCGGGCCTGCAGGGCTCAGTGCGCAGCTCCACTGTTGGCAGGAACTTCTATAGACATGAAGCGAGCGCAGTTTAACTCATCACGTCTTATGTATTTGTATTGTGAATTTAAAAAGTGTCATTTTTTCCAGTCCCCTGATGGACCGTACATAAACGTAAAGGCAATTTGGTTTTTCCATTTATATGGTATGAACTCACTGAAACAGTGTGTGTATATAATGGTATAATTAAAGGTGCACTGTGTAACTTTTCTGGAAGGGTCCACCATAGAGATGTCAGTGCCTTGGTTTAAATTGTCCACAGTATGGCATTTAACTAATCTGTCTTGTATCTATAAAACTACCAGTGTTATCTTAAAACAAACAAACAAAAAAATCTTAACTGAGTGGGACCGCCTCTCCAAAAATGTAACCTGTAATTTGGAGATACATTTACGCAAAAGCAGGTGACGGATAACCTGATTCATCAGCCGATTTCACGTCGTGGAAACCGTCTGACCTCGCAGCATTGGGATTTGTTCGCTCGACAGTAGGCAGGTACTTTTTTATTTAACCAATCGCTGCTATTTGGTTGTGACGTATGTATTGCGCCAAATCCTGTAGGAAGAAGGGCAATAACGTCTTTCCCCTTGATAAAATTCACCAAACATTCTCTTTGTTCCGACTTTAAATCCTCAATTTCGGGAATCGTTGCCAACACAGAATGTATGTCTTCATCTACATCCATCTCGACCACTTCGTTTACTGTTGTGCTGTACCACAAAAAGGGACCCAGACAGGTGCTTGAGTTTGACGTCATGGCTTCACAGCTCTTTGCTAATTTGCCGGTGCGTGGTCTACAACTCTGGGGTTCTTGCAAACCATCTAGTATATTTTGATTCCTGACCTAGTTGCTGGAGAAAAATGAACTTAGTGGAGGCACTAGGTGATGGACCCTCCAGCGGACAAGTTACAC
Source organism: Boleophthalmus pectinirostris (assembly GCF_026225935.1). Taxonomy (NCBI): domain Eukaryota; kingdom Metazoa; phylum Chordata; class Actinopteri; order Gobiiformes; family Gobiidae; genus Boleophthalmus; species Boleophthalmus pectinirostris. The sequence continues at coordinate 13,818,597 of NW_026571018.1, forward strand.
AGTGAACCTTTAAGTATGTTACAAATATGTAAAAGTCCATTTGCATCCACAAAATACAGTAAATGCTCAAAATGCTTTCCTGGGTGGATATTTATGGAGCCGAAAATGTTTTCACAAGATTAATATCAGATTTCACCTTGTATTTAGTCTTTCTATGGTGTGAATGGCTGTATTGAAACACCAATAAGAGACATTTAGCATAAACATTGGATCCCACTTAGTCCCCATAAAACCACATTTGAAGAGACAGTTTTTAATATTTTGACATATACTAAATGAATACATTTAATTAATTGACTTTCAAGGACGTCGTCTTTGAGTCATACAGTATTATCCTGCAGTGAAGACAAGCAGGATGTGGATATTCTACCAGAAAAGTTACACAGTGAATCTTTAAAGGACCCATGTTACGCTATTTTCCCATTTTTCTTTTTATTATAATGTTGTTTCCTCATCACAAACATACCTGGAGCTGTGTTTTGCTTCATTCACACACATTAAACACACAAAACCTGCAAACTTACACTTAGTGAACCCCCTTGTGATGTTATGTAGTAATTCAGCAATTGTTCTACTGTGTTTTTAAAGTCCAGACACTGTTACTAGAATAATAAAAAGATAATTTATCTTTTATTCTCTGGCTTTTAACACCGCGTGAGTTGTGTGGGCCTCTGTGTCCTTTTAATGTATTTTATTGGTTTTATTTATTTATTGCTATTCTATGATTTTTCTCTTATTTTATTTTACTGGTTTTATTATTTTAAGACTAGTATGATTAAATCTGAGTGTTTATTTTATCATTTTATTATTGTTTTTATTATGTATTTGTGCAGCACTTTGGAAACTGTTTGTTTGTGAAATGTGTTATAGAAATAAAGTGGATTGGATAATTTCAGCTCTGGAATTGCCAAGTAAAGGGGAAAAGATAATTGCTAACTTGAAAACTTCCTCTTCTTGACATGTTTTTGGTGAGGTAACAACATTATAACATGTCTTAAAGCTCACAAGAATCCATTTTGTGTAAATATAGGACCCGTAAAGCATCAAAAATGACCTTGATTAGTAACGTCAAACTCTAGGTGAAACTGTTTGAAATATGCCACTGTTCCCATAGCGACAAGGGCCACGCTGATAAGACTTGAGGTGCTGGGAAAGTAACTGTCCTGTCTAAATTGGAAGTGCAAATTGCCCGCGAGCTCATATTCGACTTTTAAGCAAGTGACAGGAAACTAGTTTACCGACACACGCTCTGTCAGATGAGTGTTTTTGAACCCAAATATTCAAATTCCACGTGTTGATGATTTGGAAAACGCATTATGCAAACTTGTCAGGACTCCCTCTGACAGCTCCTGCAGAACTCCTTTGCTCTTTGTCATCTACATTTCAGACGCATGTGTCCAGGTGCTATGAAGGACACAGCTTTTATTTGGCCCCTGAACGCACCATCATACCCGTAAGATAAGGAAGAGCAGAGAATATGTTGGTGAAAGTGTAAGGAGATGCAAATAAACTGACATAACAGCTTGTTAAGATAATTTTGAAAGGAAAGTGTGGTGTGTGTACAACAAGGTGAAGTAAGTAAGAACACCGCAGGGAAATTTGTCCTCTACATTTGACCCTTCCGTCAACACCACTGGGAACGCTGCAGCGGAACACAGCTCCAGATCTTTAAGAGAGGGTATTATGCAAAATCTGTTTTTTGAGCTTTCTGCCATGTTTCCTCATTAAAAACATGCCTGATGAGGTTTTAGATGTCATTCATTAGGGCTGCTTGATTATGGAACAAAACATTATCACAATTATGTTAGTCAATATTGAAATCATGATTATTCAAATTATTATTTTTTAGTCAGGGTATCCGCGGGGTCTTAAAAAGGTCTTAAATTTCATGTTTCTGAATTAAGGCCTTTTAAATGTCTTAAACTAGGTTGTCCAAGTCTTATTTTTTTCACAAAGGTCTTACATTTCATTAGCCTATAGTGCAATGTTAAAAGGGGGGAGAAAAAACAACTTGCACGTAACATAAATAAATGTCTAATTTGGAGTATACGCACACAACGCTTTGGTTTCTGGTGGCGGCAGCAATGAGCAAACAATCAGTAGAGTGGAGGAAGACGTTGGATGGATCGTGGGGAAGTGTAGGTTTAATCCACAGTGGCTCTTAGATTTGATATAGTAGTTGTTTGGTCATTATTAGAATTGGATCTGTTGTTTTTCGACGACATAATGGGTGCGATGTTGGTCTTAATTTTCATTTAAGTGGTCTTAAAAAGGTTTTAAAAAGTTTTAAATTTGGGGTAGTCAAACCTGGGGATACCCGGTTAGTCACACGATGCATTTATTCAACACTTTTTATAATAATAATATACACAAAACTTTCAAAGTGAAAATGAAGCAGTTTTGCAATGTATAAAACATAAAATGAATAAAATATACTTTGAACATGAAATAAGACAGAAAAACATAAATGTGTCCAAAATAAACTATATATCCAGTTCTACAATCTTTATATCTAAAAAAAAATATATATATATACACTTATTTATATAAAAATATCCCAAAATAAACTTTGTTAAGCTTTAAATCATTTCAACTCGATGATATGAAGATTTGAAGATTGCTTGACACACAAATCGAAATCGTGATCAAAATTCGATTAAATGCACAGCCTTATCATCCATGCAAGTCTTAGTAATTTAGCGATCTCTCGTAGCGATAACATTCTGTCCACAAGCCTACATCACCAATGCGCCAATATGACAATTCTCCACAAATATACAAAAGCAAGATAACTGAAAACTGTGCACAACAACTCGACAAACTCTATGCGATGTGCAGTGGTTTCATTAGTTTGGTGCATGCCGATTGTGTTGTGAGAGTGCTCGGAAGGGGGAGTGACTTAGCACAGAGAGCAAAGGGAAGGGAGACTCAGAGCACCAAAAAATAAAGCTTATAAAACATGTTAATAAATTATTTTCGGCCACTGTAGCATATTTTAAACAATAAAAGGTAACATGGTGATCTAAATACCTCATGTGTTACTAGTTACTACCGCATAGAAGTAAAACTACTGCTACTACTTCAACTTACAACCGCTATTACAGAAAGAGTACTTCAGTGAGAATGTATTGTATTTTTGTTTTTAATTTGTAGTTTTAGTATTCTCTGTATTGCTTTTCTCTTAATAGTCAAAGAAAAATTAAGTACGTATTGTAACTGACATACTCCAGACATATACTTTTTGATTAAATCTCCCTTTCCACCACTGTCTCCTTTTATCTTTAGAAGAATACTTTTCGAAAGCTGTTTTGGTATTCCTCTCCACCTGCGCTTCCCTCAGAGCCGTTTGATTGACAGCTATTTTGAAAGCTGCCAACAGAAGAATCAAGTGTGTTTTTTCTTGGAGGTCTGTATCAAACCTGAGATGTTCTGTGATGTCGAAAATCATGGCGTTTCAGACGGGGGAAAGGCGTTCTAATCATTGGCCGACACGCGCGTCTTTATGGCGTCTGGTTTCTATTCTCCTGCGCTGAGATGCCTAGGTTTATCTTCTCTTCTCCACCCACCAAACAAGTCAATCACCCACTTGTACTGTCAGAGCTGGCTGTTCAAGGTGTCGCCATAGAGACACAATAGAGGAGCTTTCAAGCACCCCAAATCATCAAACCTGACAAGGAGAACAGACTCCTTTCGTTACAATTTTTTGGGATTGTTTTGAGGATTTGGCAAATATTTCACGTGTCTTTTTTGGAAATGTTTTGTTGAGAAGTTGAGAATTGTGGCGCGACGAAATTTCTTGATGTGTTCTTTTGAAATGGTTTCCTTTGTGCAAAGTAAGTCAAATAGACGGCATTGTGAAGGAAATTTTGGAAAGTACAAAGAAGTTTGGTGATGATTTATATTTCTGACAATGGGTCGTTTTTGAAATGTTTTTACTTCTGCTAATGTTATTTAATAATCTGAAGCTTAATCATTTGTAACTGTTTTTATTACAGCTTTTGCGTTGGTGCAATTAGTGAATTTGGTGTTTTTGTATAATGATCAAAACATGCACACACACATCTGAAACAATGATACGATCTGCAAATAAAGGTACATTTTATAGTCCGTGGCTGGAAATTGTGTAGAGGAAATAAGCAATAGATGAAAGACAAATATAATTTTTATATTGTATTATTTTATTACATACATCATAATAAGTCCAGGTATTTGACCTGGTTGATCCACTGCAAATTGGAAAATAGTTACAGAGTCACATGCACTATAAAATGCTAAAAGTAAATAAAAAGGGTTATTTCTGTAACACTTTATATAAGAACTACACCTAATCAGCCTTAGTTATCACAAAGAAAGAAATTAATCATTATGAATAAATAGTTTATTAAGAATAATTTGGGCTTTTTAATTACTTAAAGTAGAGGTCACCAAACTTTGCTCTCTGGGGGCCACATTATCACTCTTGACTGTGATGGGGGCCGGGGTCAGTTCGGCCGTATAACAGAATTGTGTGACCCAGACCAAAATGACCACCAGCATCATTGTGTAGTAGAAATTACTAGTTCTGATTGATGAAGGTCTAAACTGGAGGTCTCATATAAATTACACAAAAGGCAAAATTTCCAAAGCCATTGCTGTTCTGCATAAAATTAAAATTCTCACTAAATAGTACAGCATTATTAACTTTGTATAACTCTATAATTGTACCATATCTGATGTACTGTGTGGAAATTTGGGGTTCAACATGTAAAACTTACCTACAACCTTTATTTATTTTACAAAAAAGGGCCTTAAGAATTATCACCAACAGTCATTGAAGAGAGCCACCCAACCCAATATTTGCTCAAGTTAAAGTGTTGAAAATGCAGGATATTGTTGACTTAAGTATCCTCAAAGTCCTGTATAAAGCAAAGTGTAATTTATTACCTGTAAATATTCAAAGACTGTTTGAGATGAGAACAAACCACTACAATTTAAAAGGAACCTACATGTTTAAAAAACCCAGATTCAGAATACTATATCAGCACATAATTCCTGGAACATATTTGTTTATTGTTACAAGTGATCATTACTAGTGTCCTTAACTAATCCTTAACTGCACTACACTACTCTGCGCATGTTGACTGTCACTGTTTGATCTTGAGTCACTTGACAAAAATTCAGCAGCAAATGTAAATACTCAATCATAATTACTTAAATATAAATATAAATACTTATGATATTATTATACTTACTTATAATTATCATTTGTAATTGGAAAAAAATCTACAAAATACAAGATGCAGACAGGTTATTATTTGCCAGAAAGTAATTACCATGACAACTTTTGACTCATTTTCTCATAGGGCCAGTTCAGGGGATTGAGGACCCCTGACTTAAAGGGTCAATATTATGCTATTTTTGTCGATATTATAATGTTTCTTCATCAAAAACATAGCTGGAGTTGTGTTTTGTTTCAGTCACTCAAGTTTAACACACATCCCCAGAATTGCCAGTCTCTACTGAACAGACTGAAAGCTACGTCTTCATGACATCGCAACGTGGAACAGAGCAATTTCAGCTTTGGCGACGTAAACAGACTGATAATAAAGGATTACTAGAACATGTGTGAATGTAACAAGACACAACTCTGGGTATGTTTTTAATGAGGTAGCAGCATTGTAACATGGGTTAAAGCTCACAAGAGTAAATTTTGCATAATATAGGACCATTTAAAGTGTAGTTATTATAAATTATTGACTAGAATAGAGTTGCACTGCATTCATCTTCATTTAACCCAGTGGCCTTCATCCTTTCCCAGTTCAACATGAGCCAAACTTATACATTTAACATAACACACACCTCACTGTTTTTGTACCACCAACAGTAGCTTTAGCAGCACTTTTCTCCTCCCCACAGACCAGAATATATTTGAGGTGAAGGTGGTGTTATGGTATGACCTATAATGAGGCTAGAGTTATGAAAAATTGCAAACAAGATTGTCCTTTTGAGAGCGGCTTTGCTTTTCAAGGAGACTGCAGACAAGTTTTGCTGTGTCGCAATTGGGAGTGTATTATTATTGACCTTTACGGAGTGATTTTTGTGAGGGGGAAAAGGTAGACTTAGGAGTAGATGGTATCTCTTTTGCTCAGTGCGAGACAGAACAGCTTAAATCAGCAAATTCCCAAAGATAGCGCAAAGTTCCAGGGGCTATTTTTATGAAACTAGCCAGAGAGTGTGCACTTCTCTAGGGAGGCTTGGCTGGGAGTGTTGGCATCTCTATAGGATCATATAACTTCAATGGTAGAGCCACTAGAGACCACTTTACTTATTGAACTGCCAGTGCACATTATATGACGCTATTTTCTGATCTATGTTATAATGTTTCGTCATCAAAAACATAGCTGGAATCATGTTCTGTTTCATGCATACATATTTAATACACAAACCCTGCATATTTAGGCTGAGTTCTCTCAAAATAAAAACACTCTGTTTCACCTCGTGATGTCATGTGGTAATACAGGAAGTGCTCCACTGTGTTTTTAAATGCACCACCTTCATTATAATCATTTAGATAATTTCATTCCTGGAATTTCCAGTCTCTACTGAACTAAAGGTAAAAGGAGCTGTTAACTTGCCGTATTTTCTGGGCTATTAGTCGCTCTGGATTATAAGGCGCACCGTCATTGAATGGTCTATTTTCAAACTTTTTTCACAAATAAACCGCACCGGACTTTAAACGAAACACAACAGTTGGATGGCTCAGTCGTACTTTCTTTGGTGCGGTGACTCCTGGCTTTGTTCAATTGTGACGCGTAGAGAGGGTGCTGTCTAGGACCGCTGGATTGTTGGCGTGTTCGCAGTGACTCGCAGTGAGTTGTTCAGTTGTGTCTAGAAGTGGCACATTGGACTCTCTTTTCCGGTTCGTTCCTCCATTCCATTTCTCGTCGGCATGGAGTGATGAGTGTGGCTGCAGGTGTGTTTCGCTGCGTGGTCGCTGTCTGCTCCGTGCGTGTTTGCGTGCGCTGCGGGTGGGTGCGGCTTTGTACTTTACTGAAGTCATGCTGGGACACCCGAGTGGATTAATGTATAGGGCGCTCTGGATTGCAGGGTGCGCAATAGATTTTTGATGCGGTTGGAGGCTTAAGAGCGCGTCTAATAGCCCGGAAAATACGCTACTTATACGTGAAGACAGTACTGATGGTGCGTTCGTTTATCCATCTGACTCATTGACCCGAGGACGTTGAATAGCGATATGCACCGACACGCCCCTTTTCCTTGGACGGTGAAACCCTGAAGAACTCGGAGGAGACCGATCCAGGTTTCCGAGATGGAGTCCATGATGGCTGCGGCCAGTGTCAATTGTAGTATGAACTGTTTTCATTGTGTTTGACGCTTTGGTGGTTTAAAGGACAATTTCACTCACTCGTATTACTGAAATACTTTACTGCGTCTGTATCACTGCATATGGGTTTTGTAGTTGGTGTTGCCCGTGTTTTTAGCCCATTTCAGCTAACGTTCCAAAATGATCTACTATCACTCGACACCAATGCTTTCACCTCACTAAAATACCGAATTATGCTATTTATACTGAATTACACCATTTATACTGAATTATACTGTTTATACTGATTTCTAATATTTATACTGATTTCTTCCTCCTGGTTGTTGAAGCACATGCTTGTTTTGGAGCACCTGGTACTTGGCCCATGCTAAAGAAACAACAGCTTTCCAGTTAACGTTCGTGTTTTCTCCGAGTCGGACACACGAAAGATAATAAAACGACGTGACATCATATACGAGATCCGCGTGGGAGATGGATGAATAAACGAACGCAGAATAATAATGCAGGGTTGCTCAAGCATGTGCGAATGAAACAAAACACAATTCCAGGCATGTTTTTGATGAGGTAACAACGTTTTAAAATGTCTTAAAGCTCACAAGAGTTTGCGTAAAACCTATAAATCAAAGCAACTTGGGCAAAATACTTCATTCACTTTGCTTGGTGTAAGATCAATATTGTCAGAGAGGGAGTTATTATGGTGACACAATGCTCACATTAGCAAACACAGCCAAAGAAAGTTTCAACATCTGAAAACTGAAAAAAATACAAAGTGGATTTCAGCAACACATTTTCGGGAGCCTGTGTTTAATACGAGCTTTCATGGTCCTGTTTAGGTGTTTTGATTTTCAACAAAAAGGTGAGAGTGACTAACTGAAAAACTGTTGGCTAATGGTAACTATCTTGTCACTGTAATTTTATGTGTGGGAGTCTTGTTTACCAGCACAAATCAGCTCATCTGGTGTAGTTCCAGCTAAATCAGTTCTTTATGGTCAGAAATGTTAAAACAAAGCTCAGATTAAAGTCTCACTTGAGTAAAAAGTCTTCAGACAGAGCAGTGCCTACAGTTAGCTTCACATCCCCACCTGAAAAGTATCAATATTCAACTTCAATGTAAAAAAAATCTCGTATTCGTAAACAATACAGTCATTGCTTGAACAAAAAGATGACAAGAACAACCCCACCCAACAAAAAAAGATCAATATACAGTACACAATTATACTACACATACATGGCAAGTCAAATAATATAGAAACCAACAAACAAACATAAAACATACAAATATATTTTAAAATGATGATTGTAAGAACCCCAAATGGAAAGTTTTGTCACATTTTCATCAAATTAACATGTTTTTTTTAATCAAATGTTTCCTCCTTCTCTAGCGTGTTTTGTACACTCCTGACAAGTGCCCTTCAAACAAATTCAACTTCAATGTAAAAATTCTGAAAATAAATAAATACATGTTATATTTTGAAATCATGATTGCAAGAACCCAAAATGGAGATAAAGTTTTGTCCCATTTTCAACTCAGTAACATGTTTTTTAATCAAAACTTTCCTCCTTCTCTATCCTCTTTTGTACACTCCTGAAAAGTGTCCTTCAAACAAATTCAAATTCAACCAAATCACCAACAATTTCTTATCTTCGCGTCACCAAAGATAGTATTTGTAAACATGGGCCCATCCCCAAGTTTTCCACGGCCCACCACAGTACCACAGTACAAGTGTTTATACCACTGCAGGGCTAATTACAGTTGGAGTCTTGAGATGATTAACTCTTGAAAGTGTGATTGTAGCATCTGTGTTTACAAGCGAACAGAGACGACAGAGGCAGGTGGCTCTTCTCCAGACGCTGATTGAACATTAGCATTCACATACAAATGTATATGCTGCATAGTAGTGTAGTGGCCACTTCAATGTAACTAGCAAGTGGCAATGGGAAATCAACCTCACTCACAAAGTTGTAAAGTAAAATGAGCATTGCCCAAGCTGTGGAATAAAGAAAGTATTCTCCGCTAATGGTCATAAAGACCGTTTCCGTAACTTAGCCAAATTTATACAAACATCTTTCTCATCCACCTTAATGTGCTTCCTCCCATGTGTTTTTCATAACCAAAATAGTCTGTAGTTTTTGCTAAAATAGGCTAAAGTACGTTGGTTGGCATCACCGTGTTTGTTTAGATTCTTTTTGGTGCTTCAACTTTGGCTTCCTCCCAAACCAAAGTGCTGCTCTGTGATAAGTTGTCCAGTCTTGGACTCAGTGGGGGCTGTGCTCCAGATTCTTGACTTTGTGAACTCAAAAACATTGTGAGGATACATCTTTGTACATAAGGTTACCATACCCTAGCTTGATTCATTTCACTTTGTGGAAACCGTCTGACCTCGCAGCATTTAACCAATCACTGCTATTTGATTGTGATGTATGTAATGGGCCAAATCCCATAGGAAGAAGGGCAATAACATCTTTCCCCTTGATAAAATTCATCAAACATTCTCTTTGTTCTGACTTTAAATCCTCGATCTTGGGAATCGTTGCAAACACAGAATGTATGACTTCATCTACATCCATCTCGACCGCTTTGTTTACTGTTGTGCTGTACCACAAAAAGGACCCAGACAGGCGCTTGAGTTTGACATCATGGCTTCACAGCTCTTTGCTGATTGGTTGGTGTGTGGTGTGTGGTCTACAACTTCTGGGGTTCTTGCAAACCATCTAGTGTATTCCAATTTGCTGGAGGGAAATTAAATTGAGCGAAGGCTCGAGATGGTGCCAGGCTGGCTAACCGTTCCAACCCTGTATGCACAAATGTTAAAGTAAGTATTTAAATGTAACTTATATCATGTCAAGTATCATGGCAAACAAGTATTCACATGCATGAGCTTTTTGGACATGTAAATAGCTTTAGAAATGAAAAGATTGAATTGAATGTACAATTGGATGCTGACTGTGGTCTGATTTAGTGCTGCTTTGACATTTAACAATACTATATTAAAGAAACATAATATGATCAGAAAGGGACGTACACTATTTACAGTTAAATTCAGAAAAAAGTACATGTGAAAGTCTGTTGTGCATCTCTCATTGTTTAGGGCTTCTGTAGACTCGGTCTGAGGACATTGTGATGAGCTGGGCCTGTCTAAGCTCTTATGGAGTGTAACAGTCTCACAGTCTAAGCAGTTCCGCGATTAACAGTGACACCAGCGTCAATGCACATCAGCACTATCTTCACCACGGCGACAGGTCAAAAAGGCTCATATCTTAGCAACTGTGTCACGCCGCATCACGTCTCCACTGGATATCAGCCACGAGCAGCCTGCTACAGCCAATCAAACTCTATTGTGTTCACCAGAGGAGAGTGAGAGACACGCTGAGGTATTTACCACCAGGTGCACAAGAGTAGAAATACACAGCAAAAACACAGTCATTTTGGACTGAATATTGACTAGTGTTCATTTACTTAGTTGTGTTACTGATGAAATGTTATTGTTAGAGTGGGACTAATGTGAATAGTTTCTTTAATGTATTTTGTATCCGCCCAAGGACTGCAGATGGAAAGAAGCTTGTAGCTAAATCCGGCACAGAGCATCTTTTCTCATTGAGATTAACATTGTCTGTGCACTGTCCTTGTTTGAGTAAAATAAATAATAAAATAAATAATAAATAAATAATCTAGATTGTTATACTGTGCAAAAACATTATGTAACTTTTCATCTTAGAGATGTTGTTGCTTTGCCTGGAATCATTGCCAGTATGGTGACCCAAAACAATAACATCTCCACGGAGACAAGAAAGTAACTTTAAAATATTAATACACATTAAACTTAAAGCAGGCCTGTTATGTAAAATAGACTTTTCAGAGCTTTTAACCATGTTATAGTTGTTTTCCTTTACCATTTACTTACTCAGAGTTGTATTTGGTGTGATTTGTGCATGTTTAAGCAATCTTTAATCACTTATTTTCCACCACCATCACCTGTATATGCCCAATGCTCTGTACTTTCTTCGTTTTCCAATTTTTCTTTTTCTTTCTTTTCTTTATCAGGGATATGCGATTTAGGATTTGGAAGTGTCGCGTAGCCATTTTGATACATCATGATCTGTAACTATCCATTGGAGTTGCTGACTCTTTGTTGTGATGATGTTCACCGCAACATCAGCTCTCATTGGACACAGCAGTTTTCAAACCCAGAAGTTAGCGGATTTGTTTCTTTGATCAATTTTTAGATGAATATTATATACTATCAAATGTGCTAAATATACCATAATGATCCATGGTCCATGTAAATTATAACAGACACAAGCACAAAAGGTGACCCAAGAGCACAAGGGAGTCTTTGTGTTGTCTTTAAAATTTGAAAAATGTAAATCCTTGAAAAAAGAAGCTTGAAATAAGACAACAATCAACAATTCTGACTTTTTGTAATTTTAACTGATATAAATAATTCTTTTCCCTGTTAAACAAAAATCTGCATACACCACAACATCCAAATTTAGCGTTGTTGACAAGTGAAATATATGAGACAGTGTTTGTTGTTTTGACTGTGGCGTACTTTCACAAAAGAGCAGTGGAACAGCTTTTAACATTTATAAAAAGAACATGAACGCGTTTGGAAAAAGCACGTACGAGGAGTCTGAAAATTTGCCTTAACCGCATTGTAACATCACGTCTTTGTCTGTAACTTGAATCATATTGATGACATTCTAAAACGCCATTCACTCCTGTTCTGAAACACGCTCAGTTTGCCTTCTGCTTGTGGATAAATAAAATAATTTGCTTTTAAATGCCATTTGTGAGTGCGCTATCGTTTAGGCCAGGAAACATGGCTCAGTAATTTGGATGAGCGTTACAAAGGCGCGTAGCTGAAAGAGCAGATGAGGCTACTATTCATTTTAATAAGGATTTATTTAGTGTAATTGCCCTCTGGATGACTGTCTATAAAACTTTGCGGATCTCGAGCTAAATGAAATCACCCATTCACAGTCAAATGAATGTAATTATGATGTCACAGAGTTAGCATGCTACCACACATCTTCTTGATGGTTTTAGTAACAGGCTGTGTGGTACAAAGTTGGTGACTCTTATTGGGTCTTATTGAATAGTACACTCCCCAGACACTTCCTCTTGGCTTTGATTTCATATTAAATCAAAATATGTGTTCAAATGTGGTCTATTGGCCTTGAGAACAAAGCTGGACGAGGATATGTTTGATAATGGTTTGATCCATTTAAAGCAATGGGGTCTGCATGGGATTGGAAGTCATATGTTAGTCTGATGAAATGTTTGATGAAATGCCATGTAAATGGAGTTAAAGAACAAATTATTGCCTGGTTCTATGTAAGGAAAGGTTTAAAGGGTCTACATATTACACAAAACTGACTCTCACCCGGAATTTACACCAGGAGCATCAGCGACACGTAACGTAGGCAGAGCTGCATATGTGCATACTTTTACAAGTTTCATTTTACACCAGAGGCAACAGAGCTGCTCCTGTGACGCCAGCCTCTGTGTATTCTCACATTTAAACACAAAGGTTTTTGCATTGCTTATGTATGCATTGTTAATTGGATGAATTCTGTTTTAACCAAAATCACAAAACAAAAGTTGACAACAAGAGAGACGATGCTTTGCAGCGATAACAAGCCGTATCTTCGGTGCCCGCGTTAATTAAAGGTTGTATGGAGGATTTTTTTTGTTTCAAATTGTCAATGATAGCATTATAGAGGTGCAGTAGCCTTGTAATTATGATGACCAAAAAAAAGAGAATAAAAATTCATCAACTCTGGACGTGGTGGGGCTAAACATTTGCCAGTAGATAACGACACTGCCTCGTTATCTGTTAGCTGACAGGCTGTCAATCAAACTCCCTACGTTTCTAGGGTAACTGACTTGCCTGCGCGCTGCCGTTACGTGGTTTGCGTACGCCTGTCACGCAGTCCACAGACGCAAGACGCACGACGCACAGACGCTGTTTACTCCACCAACGCAACAGTTCTTAGCGGCTTTTTTGACCTATATCTTCCTCGCAGTTAGCACAAAGTTTGTTGCAATGGCGACAAGAATCCAGGAGCAGTTAGCCGCAAAAGAAAGTCCGTTTTTGAGATTGCTGAAACAAGAAGACAAGGGGAAAAGCAGCGAAGCCAAACTAAGGTGATTCTTGTAGATTCATTCCAGCGATGGCGCAACTGAAGCAGACACAGGGTCTAAAGACTGACGCACTGGTCGCCAAATTACTCCTGGACAGGTCACTTCTGCTTATTATGAAAACGTACTTTATTTCCAAGAGCTAGTCAAACGTTTTTCAGGACACGAAAGCGATATCCTATGTCTGAAAACGTAATTTTCAAGGCAAAGAAAGAGTCCGCTTGCTGCTGCGTGTTGTAGCTAGTTCATTCGCACTGAATCTCCGCGCACTCTTCTCTGCTCCCTTTCCTGCTCCTGTCCCCGCTGCCCGTTCCGCTCTTCCCCCTGCTCCTCACTTCTCCGGGCACGGAATCTCTGCGCACCGCTCCCCTCTCCTCTCTCCTCTCCCTGCTCCCTGCTCCGCTCTTCTCCCTGCTCCTCACTTCTCCGGGCACGGAATCTCCACGCACCGCTCCCCTCTCCTCTCTCCTCTCCTCTCTCCCTGCTCCGCTCTTCTCCCTGCTCCTCACTTCTCGTCCGCGCACGAAATGTCCGCGCCCCCCCTCCCCCCGCTCCTCACTTCTCCGTCTTGCCTAACCAACACTGTAGTTAGTTGTTTACAAGTCATGTGCAGCGCACCGGCTGTAAACAAACCTGTTTCTGGCGTAAGGAGGAGGCGGGAGGGGGCGTTTCTACGTAGGGAGCTGTAGGAGAGGGGGGGTGGTTTCACGCATGCGCAACATTTGAAAAAGGACAAACAGTCGCTGGATTTCTCGTTCCTTGGAAAATCCTCTATACAACCTTTAAGCTACTCATCATTTAACTTTAGTTGTCTGCACCACGCACCTTTCCCTTTAGAAGTTGTTCTTGTAAAGTTGCTATCTGATGTCGTAAAGTGTTTTATATTTATCCTCCACAGCTGTAAAATTTCCGTAGTCCATCACGAGTCATTCCCTGAGCTCCTGGATGCGACGCACAGTTTACAATTGTAGTTATTTCAGAGAGAGTATTTTGAAAGAGCATCGGAAGTTAATTTCAACACCATGTGCTTATTTTCTGTCTTGCCCCTGCTCCGTTAATGCTGAAAATTTAGAACTCTAACCTACTTTGAGCAGCGTGCAGCATAATGACGGCCGTTGGATGTGCGTATGACACTGCTGGTGTAGACTCTCCGGCTGGTTAAATTGGAAAGTGTATGTATGTATGCTATGTCTACGTGATGTCACTGCTTTGGTGTAAATTTGGGGGCTATGAGCTTAAGCCATGTTAGAATGCTGTTATCTCATCAAAAGCATGCCTGGTTTTTACTGCCAGTCAGACATGTTTGAGTAATCCTGATGTATTAGTGATAGTTTTTAGCTTTCGTTTAGTAGAGACTGTCAATTCCAGAGCTGAAATTATCAACGTGATTCTAGTGAAGGTGTATAGAGTTAAAAAACACAATGGAGCACTTCCTGTATTACCACATGACATCACAAGGTGGAACAGAGTGAAGGAACTCAAGCTTACAGTAAATATGCAGAGTTTGTGTGTTAAACTTGTGTGATTGAAACAAAAGTCCAGGCATGTTTGTGATGAGGACAGCGCCGTATCTCCATACCTACAAGCCTTTTGGACGTAAACACTATAAGCCCTGTATAATAATGGAAGAGATTACAACCCCGAGCGTTCATGATACCAGCTAGAATATTCAAATGACACGTTATCATCTATAGCTCTGTGATTACAAACCACAATGAGGAGACACAAATCTGCTCTGCTGTTTTCAGACATTGTATTTTCACCTTGACTTGGCCCCTCCGCGCATCACTGGAGCACATTCACCAATACAGCTCTGCGCCTGCTCTATGTCACAGGTAGATTGTAATAGAAAACAAAGCGTCCTTTAAATCTGCTGTAGAGAGAGCTGTTTGCGATATTGGATTTTCCTCCAAACACAGCAAAATGGATTCCATAAAGTGTTTTTATATTCTGTCTCTATAAAACCAATATGATCATAGGCGGTTAGAGTCACTGCTGGTTTACTCACAGCATCGCCAAGGAGGAATTTTACATGTGTGTTGAGGGGATTAGTTTGCACTATAAATTCAATGAAAGGAGTGTTTTTTTTTTTGTTTGTTTTTTAAGGGAATTTTAAAGGAACTATTTGTTAGATTTTGATTTTAAATTTAATAAAGTTGGCCCCAGATATAAGGTAGATGTTCAAATCAAATATAACTTTTGCTGATAACAATTCAGATTTATTCTCAATTGCAACAACAACAAAAAAGCCAATAATAATATAAAAACAATACTTCAGAAAATAGAATGAGTCTCATATTTGGGTTGCCAGTTTCAATGCTGCAGTTTAGTTGGTTTAAACCTAAAAGGACTCTCTCTGATCTGAATACACATTGCCTCAACCCCACAGCGGCCAATCATGAATCAGTGGTAGTGCAGAATTCTGGAGGTTCTGAGCTTTTGACATAACATTAGACATTAAAGGGACAGTCTGGAATTTTGGACATAGGACCTCATTTCCTAGTTTGCCAGAGTGTTGGAGATGTGTGGAGACACTTTTTAAAATATTCCTTCCAGTCCTTGTATTTGCAGAGGTCGCTGGTGCATGTCAATGGCCATAGTTATCCTGCCACTAAAAACAGTCTTACCCACTCCACAAAACCACCAAAGCAAATCTATTATTACGCCAGACTGTCGATGTGAATGTCTGTGTTTATGAAATAATTTTAGAAGTAAAACCAACCTTGCATTTGAAGGATTTATGTCTGAGCAGCAGCAGTGAGTTGTACTTCCTGATAGAAAGTTTGGCAGCGGTGGACGGATATCACCTAGCACCTATCTTACCGACAAAGTAAAATTCCGCTGCTGCTGAGAAAATAGTCCCTAAACATGCGACAGTTCATGCGATGCAATGTTAGTTTTATTTCAAACATTATTCTATCAACACAGACATTTACATTGATAGTCTGGTGTAATAATAGATTTGCTTCGGCTGCTTTGTGGAGTGGGTAAGACTGTTTTTACTGGCAGAATAACTATGGCCATTGACATGCACTAGCCTAGCACCAGCGACGTCTGCAAATACAAGGACTGGATGGAATATTTTAAAAAGTGTCTCCACACATCTCCAACACTCTGTCTAACTAGGAAATGAGGTCCTATGTCCAAAATTTCGCACTGTCCCTTTAAACAAATTGATCCATTAGGGAAATTATTTGGACACAGTAGCTCACGCATCACAATATATTATAAGAAAGAGCAACAATATTAATGGTAATAATGAATTCACAATAAGAAGCACAAATAGCAAGAGACTGGTGTCAATAAGGCATAACATTACGTATATGTACAAGTAAAAATAAAAAAAAATATAGTAACACAAATATATCTCAGCTATATACAAGAGGTCATACGGAGAAACAGTGCAAAGAGGTGAGTGACTGACAGGACATAGGGTGATCCGTTACATAAAGGTGAGTTGTTGAACAGTTGTATGGAGTATAGTATGAATGTAGTCTGTATCTCTCACAGTTTGAGCGAAGCTGTAGGGGCCTGTTGGAGAATGAACTCCTGATCCTCTAAACACTCTAAGGCTACGTTCAGACTGCAGAGCTCAATTCAGATTTTTTTGTTAAATCCGATGTTTTTGCGAGGTCGTTCACATTTCCAATTAAATGTGACTTGTATGTGATCTCCAGTGTGAACAGTAAACGGCCCAAAAGGGAGGACACGATGACGTCATCCACAGCGAGCGTGCTCTGTGTTTACGGAGGTTGTCCAAACATGGACGCGAGCATTGAGCACCTGGCGATTTTAAAGTTCCTCTTGTACTGGAGCCAGAACGTGTACAACTTACTTGGTTTAAGGAGGAAATTGAGAAGGAGACGAGGTTTTTGGCCATGGCATTTTGTGGGGCAGTGGCAGCAACGTCCTTTGAAAGGAACGTGTGGATGTGGAGACGGAGCCAAAAGTGGTGTGTGACGATGTGTTTCGCTTCACTGACACGGAGTTCATTAACAATTTTCGCCTACTTCAGTGCAGAATAGTGACGTTTATGGCTTGTTGATAACGTGTAAGTCGGATGAATGCACTTTGGCCGTTCAGACTGAAGTCGCATGTCAAAAGATCGGATATGTATCGGTTTTAGGAGCACATATCGAAGTGTCCTGGATCGCATTTGAAAAAATATAATCTGTGTCATTAAAAGATCAGATACAGGTCACTTAGGGGGCAAAAAATCAGATTTGGGTCACTTCAGGCTGCAGTCTGAACAGCCTAAGAAATAAAACACTGAAGTCGTTCAAACTACATGACATATTTGTTTTGGATTTATTTAAAGAGATTCTTTTAGAAGTTTAATTAAGTACATTTAATTGTATGTAAATAATAGAGTAACATTCTAAAGTAATGTAACACTGATTTAATCTTTAAATGAACATAATGTTGAAATTCCAAACTCATATTGTTAATTGGTAAAAGAGAGCTTTGAGTAGTCTTGAAGCAACATTTTTTACTTTGGATTTAATTAACATTATTGCTTTGAATTTAGTAATCACCAGTTGTTGCAGTTATCTGACGGTCTTTAACATTAAAAGAACAGGCTGGTGTGGAATCAGTTGACAAAACATTTTTAATTAAATCCAACATTTCCTTTCTTAGAGTGTAGTCTGGTGCAGTGGCTGAGCAGGCGTGTCCACGATGGAGAGCAGTCTGTCCAGTGTCCTCCTGTCCCTCACTGTGACAAACGTCTCCAGGTCACAGCCGATCAACGTGACCAGCTTTGAGACATGGCCTGTCCACATGGCGAGATTGTAGTTGCTACTCTACTTCCCTTTTTAAAATGTTAAGAGCGCAGGCTACATACAGCTCCCTTGAGAAGTCTAATCAATCACACAAGTATTATGTACTTGTGTTAAACCTAACCAAGTCTGACGTTCCTGCAGTAAAGTCACCGTTGCACAGTGTTCTTTCATTATCCAGACTAATGTAATTTAATTTGATATAATGGTTATAGTGGGACAAACTGTTACTCTTTATAGCTGTACTAAACTTATCTATGATTATTTATTCAGTGTGTATTGGTTTGGACACAATAGAGCAGTGTTTTCTCTCAGTAAAGACCTTTAGACTGGACATGATTACACACAGATGGCGAGATATTTTTGACCATCTATTAAGTTCATATAGAAAGAGAAAAGTATGAAACTAAATGAACTTGTGTAGCTTTAGTCTTGTGAGTTACGATCTGGAGACAACTTTCTCGCACAGACAGTATTGAAAGTCCAACTGGTCCTGCTTTGTTTGAAACAGACAACAACAAATAAACCCAAACAGAGGAATTTGACGAGCGTACCTGTTTTTATTCACCAGTAAATCACCTCCAAATACAAAATTGTTTTACAGATGCCAGTTCCTATTGTCTTGTCCTTCAGAACTAGAAGAGCAGTTTGATTTATTACAGTGTGGAGTATTAGATTTGGCTGTGTTGTGGTTCGGAGCAGAGGTCAAAGTTGAAGTTTATTTAACCAAAACAAGTCGAAACCACCTGGCAATTTGTGCACATGTGAATGGAATAGGTCTGGGCTTTTCTCTCAACTGGATTTGTAAAGTTTGGTTTATAAGTTTGAACTGCTTTTGCTCATTAAGGTGTAAATTGAAATTGCAGCATCTCATCCACGTTCTCCATAGAAATCGTCCTCCGCAACTAATGACACCCAGTCCACAAAATCGAGCTATTAATCCAGTTTGAGGCATTCTTTGAAAGTAAAATGTGAGTAGTTCCTCACGTGTGTCTGTTTACATCCACACAGCGCACGGATCGAGGTGAGGCTGCAGATTAGCGATAGTGACTCTACTTCCTGTGGACTTTATCGCCAAACTTTTATGCTTAAAAAAATCCTATATCTGAAGTATTGCAACACATTTCACAAACAATAATACACCGTTTTGACTTGTATCTAAACTAGAAGTGCAGTGCTCACATCTTTTGAACCGTTAAGAGTCTCAAAGCGAGTTGTTTTACTGTACACAGATATAGAGCCTGTGGTCTGCACACATATCCTGCTGCACTTTGCAATTGGAGAGTTTAAGTCTCATAAGATTCTCCTCATGTCTGTGGATGTGCCACACGTTTAAAAATTGTTTACAACTGAAAAATCCTATAGTATGTAGCGATCTTTACGTGTTAAGTGTAAAGTTCTGGCTTCTATCAGATTAAAGGATCAATTCAGGGAGCAATGGCTGACTTTCAAAAAAAAATATATATATACATTTGCAAAAAGTGATATGTCTGTTTTCTTTTCCCTTTTTGTTTTTCACATATATTATTAATGACAGTATATACTTCTGTGAATTTGCTCAAGGAAGAAATATTTTTGATTACACTAAACCAGTTTGGCTTTGGAACAACACTGCTAGACCAAAAAATAAATTGCAAACCTCTGACGTTTTTAATGGTCTGTTTTTGTGAATTAACTCTTAAAGAGAGTGAGGAAGGAGTGGGTGGAGGAAGTCTGGGCATATCAGAAAGAGTTTGATTGGTCAAGCACATATCCACAATTCAAACTCCAGTCTGTAATCAGGACAGTTCAGTGTTATGTCACATAGTACTAGAAATCAAAGTGCCCACTGGACGCAGCCCACACTCAGTTTTTGATAGTTTTTCAACACAAAGCTGCAAATTTACCACCAAATTTTGCACTGAAATTGACAAAAATAACCAAGAACAGTGGACAATGCTATTAAAACACCATATAAACATTTTAGTAGCAAAAAAGTTAATTTACTGTTTGGTTACACTTTAACTTGACTTAGCAAAGTTTCAGTCACCCCGCCTGACATGGCCCGTTCTAATACCGACCTGCACCCACCCCACCTTCACTTTTCATAAAACAGTATAAAGCAATTCTCAAATTCTTTACCCTTTGTTTATCACACGTCTGTTCCATCAAAAGAACATGCATCAAACCTCCGTATGCTTCCTGCGATACCTGTGAGAAGTTTGACTGACAACTCCGCCCACAGTCGCCCATGGGAACGCACCTCCCTCTGTCAGCGAGGAGCCAACAAAAGAAAGTGTATCATCTAATAAACAGCAGGAAGCTTCAGAATGGCAGACATTTTATTTTTGTGAGAGCGAGAAGAAGGCCTGGTTGTGTGGTGTAGGGCCGCGCAATATTGGAAGAAAATGTAATTGTGATTTATCTTCAAACTACTGTGATCAGATTTGAGATGAATGTTGGAAAAGTAGGATTTGGTTCAGACTGCACTTTGTAAACACCTCCAGGAGTGTCAGTATTTGACAGAAAACTGAAATATGGACTGATTTTAAAACAAAAATCATTTCAGAACATTTTTTAATAGGTCAAAACTACAGCTACCACCAGATTTTTTGTTACACTTTCTAATAATATAATATTTATAAAGCCTTATTAAAGTATGATGAAGGACTTAAACACTTTATTAATAATGATTCAGGGTTAGAAGTTATGTGTTAGACTTGAATAGTTCTTTTTTCAGTTCTCATTTTCAGTTAAGTCTTTCATTCCTTATTACACTGGGGAAAAAAAAACAATATCTAGGTAAGTTAAAATGACTTAAATTAAGAAAATTTTGCTTTATTTGAGTAGATTCAACTTGACAAGTAAAATTATCTACTAGTGGAATAGCTGTGTTTTTCTGAATTCAAGCAACATTCAATATTGTTTCTTATTTTAATTGCAAAAAAATGTTTTTTTCTTATTTTAAGTGTAGCAAGATGCATTTTCATATTTTAAGTACAAAAAGTCTTATTCCACTGGCAGATAATTTTAGCCTGATTCATCAGACGATTTTCTTAGTGGAAACTATCTAACCTCGTAGCATTAGAATTTGTTTGCTCAATGGTAGGCGGGTACTTTTTTAAATTTAACCAATCGCTGTTCTTTGGTCGTGACGTATATAATGCTGTAAGCTTTTCCCAAATCTCGTAGGAAGAAGAGCAATAACGTCTTTCCCCTTGATAAAATTCACCAAACATTCTTTGTTCCGGCTTTAAATCCTTGATCTCAGGAATTGTTGCCAACACAGAATGTATGGCTCTTCGTTGATTGGCTAGTGCCTGAACTTCCGGGGTTTTTGCGAACCATCTAGTGCAGGGGTCGGCAACCCAAAATGTTCAAAGAGCCATATTGGCCCAAAAAAACAAAAACCATACCTGCCTGGAGCCGCCAAAAATTTAAAGCCTTATATAAGCCTAATATGAAGGCAACATAGGCTGTCAGTATATTAGCCATATAAGCCTACTATTAAAATGACTAAGTAGGCTACAAATACAAAATGAGCATTCATGATTACACAAACCCTTTTTGCGACCCTCTCATACTCGGTGCGCCGTCTGGAGCCACTGAAATCAGGCGGTTAGTGTTTATTCCTTTGTCATTTAGGCCCCGTTTACACGTATTTTTAAAAACGGAGACATTTCCCTTTGTTTGTTCACATTGTTTACACGCAAACGGTGAATTCACCCCTTAAAAAGGAATCTTTCGAAAAACTCCGGTTTCACATTTGTAAACTGAGGTAAACGGAGTTTTAGGAGCTGATGCGCTGAAAGTGCGACCGACGTTTACCTGTTGCTTTGACGACAATGATGGAAGTATTCAGAGCAGCAGTCGCATTTCTTCGTGCATAGGAGCACTCTTAAAACAGCAGCATGGAGAACTTTGTACGCAACATCAGCCCGGAGCAGAAGCGCTGAGCTTGGGCAGCAGCGCAAAAGACGGGAGCAGTCAGCGCGCAGCTCCTCAAGACGGGGCTAGGGGTCCATTGTTGGTCAGATTGTCCGGAGGCTTCGTCCTCCATGTCCTGGTTCCAGACAGGGGCGAGCAAGACCAGCGCGCAAAGGACTGGGTCCGAGCGGTTCCGTGTCGTCCTCTGTGCGCTGGTTCTGTGCGGGAAAAGTGAGAATGCGCTGTGGACTACAGGTCCGGGCTGCTCCGGTCCTCCACGCTCAACTGCGGCTGGTTCCGAGGTGGGGCAGCATCCGGACAGAAGCGTGAATCCAGTTTGGTTCGTTATATGTTGTTCTGAGCTGTCTGTCTGCGCACGTCTTTTTTTTTTTTTTTTTTTTTTCGGGGAAAGCGCTTCTCAGGTGGAGGCACCGGACACCACCCCCCGCTTCAGCTCATCTGTTTGTTCTGCTGAAACACTTTTAATGTCTTTGCATTTGCACACAGCTGATGGATCAGATCCATGACCAGAGATGAACGAGGGTTTTACCCTTAAACAAACCATATTAAAACAACAACAAAAAAATCATTCCTTTTCCATTTTCACTCATTTTTGAAAAAGCTCCAGGGAGCCACTAGGGGAGTGCTAAAGAGCCGCATATGGCTCCGGAGCCGCAGGTTGCCGACCCCTGATCTAGTGTATTCCGATTCCTGACCTAGTCACTGGAGAGAAATGAAACTGAGTGGAACTAGGTGGCACTAATTTTACTTTCTTAATTCAAGTGATCTTAACTTGACTAGATTTAGTTTTTTGCAGTTTAAGGCTGTTTAAAGTGTAGGTTTTATAAAGTGGAACCAAGTTATTCTTGTAAAAACTAGGGATGCACCGATCCAGCGTTTTCCAGTTTCAATATTGTTCTCGATTCTAGCTTTAAATATCTGCTAATACCGATATCAGCGAATACGAGTGCAGAGACTGAAAATAGTGTCTATTTTCTTCATGCAGAAATAAAATAAGAGAGGACTGATCCAAATATATTGAAGCAAAACACAACTCCAGGTATGTTTTTGAGGAGGTAAAAGCATTCTAACATGGCTTAAAGCTCACAAGAGTCAGTTTTGTTTAATGTAGTTTAAAGTGCTTATGACATTTTTTTATATATATATATATATATATAATTATGTAATTTTGTCTTAATTTGGTGATTTGTAAGTAAATATAAATGACATTTTTTACACCAACCAAGAAGCAGTTTGCGAAGAAAAATGTTAAACGATGTTGGAAATTGCAGGAAGCAGCAGTTATTTTACAGTTTTGAGAATTTCTGGACCAGCTATTACCAGTAAATAGACCAGTAAAAATCATGTCACATAGATGTATATGTCTGGTATGTGATCCAGCTAATTTTCCTATATCCAATACCAGTAATCTCTTGTTTCACCCCTAATAATAGTAATAATAACAGAATATTTGTTCTTTGCAGAGTGCATTCTATGAAATAATTGTACCGGTTGTGGTTTGATAATTGTCCCAACTGAAATCCTGCTTGGATTGTGATACATTGTGCAGCTCTAGTGCAGTTTGCTGTGTGTAATGAGTCTCCAGAATGTGCTGTGGCCTCAGGGTGTTGTCACTGGTGCCTATTGTGTGGACAGGGCCTGGCAGTTTGGCACCATGTATCAATGTAGCACGCTCTGGGAGATCTGCTCTGCTTAGATCAGGATATCCTCAAGCCTGGAGGACTGGGAGGGACTGACCGCACACACTGGACAGAGCCAAAAACTCTACTCGTGAAGTGTTTGTTTGTGATTATTTCCAACATGCGTAAAAACCATGGAGACTGTAACAAATCTGATGTGGGTGTTTCAGACATATGGCCAGGAAAATATATATATTGTAAATTAATGATACAGAATCGTCTTTTGTGATCTTAAACCTTGTTATAATGTTGTTACCTCATCAAAAATATACTTGGAGTTGTGTATTGTTTTATTCACATGTCTGAGTAATCCTTTTTTATCCATCCTTTATTATCCAAAGCTCAAAATGCTCTGTTCCACCTTGTGACGTCATGAAATCAAGTTGGTGTCCAACTTTGATCTTTTGTTCAGTGGAGATTAACAAATCCAGGGCTGAAATGATCCAAATACTTCTTGTTTCACTGCATAACATCTCCAGGTGGAGTAGAGTGTTTTCTATTTCATTATGCAGTAGGGATGTAACGATATTTATTTATTATTTATTTATGTATTTATTTTGGGCAAGTACAGATTTGATGGAACATATAACATAACGATATCCAAATCTCTCGGTACGATATTTTCACAATATACATCTCACAGTACGATATTTATTGTGATATTTTGTGGACATAAAACTGTGAATATGCTACTTTTTCCTCTTAAAATGCCTTGATAAAACTTAATCTAAAGAAGTAAGTGCTTAGAACAGTTATTTCTTCATGTAGTTTGCACCAAAATGAAGCAAAGGATCATGGTCTATGTAGTTCCCTCTATTTTTTTTTTTAGCTTTTGCTGCACCATAACTTGTGATTCCGATATATTGTGATGACCCACGATATGATTGAGAGACTTTTGACGATACGATGTCACAATACTTTGGGGACAGGAGTGCTACTTGGATATACAAAAATGTGACGTGATTGGTGTGATTTTAACTTTATTTGCCATGTGATATTAAAAGCTTTTCATTATTTTGTACATTTTGAGTGCCTCAGTTTTTTCAACTTTGTATTTGAGAATAATATCACGATATTTTGGTTATTGTTACATCCCTAATATGCAGTATTTGTGTGTTAAACGTGTGTGAATTAAACAAAATGCTGTTATGTTTTTGATGAGGAAACTATATTATAAAATTACATATAAAAATAGCATAATATGGACTCTTCAAATCTATAGCGCAAATATCACAGCTAGTTCCTTTCAGCTTTCCTGTTTACTCATGTGATTTTATTTTGATGCGCAATGTCTGAGGAATTTTGAAACTACAGGTATCTTTAACAAGAACAAACATGCCAAAATATATAGCATCTTGTGTTTCTTTAAGAGCTCTGTGGACCAAAACACATTGTGGTATAGCTGTATATTTTCTCTGTGTATTTGCCTGCTCTTCCCACTGTGCTGTGGCTGTGTGCAGACAGCAGTTTGTGGTCAGTTTAATTGGTGTAGCTGCACCGTCCTGGTGAACAATAGTGTGTCAGCTCATGGTGCACGGAGCCTGTTACAAACCTGTGCAGTCCTGTTGGCCTAGTTCTATCAACACTAAGAAGGAATTTAAAGCTTACAGGTCATGCATTATCCTGGCTTTTTGAATACTATTTGGATACGTTCACATGTATATTTCATTTCTGTAAAGGTACTGATATTTTGCAGCTGATGACATCAACATTTCCTGGGGGTGTGATGATAACTGTAGGCACTGCTCTGTCTGTGGCTTTGTTATCTGCGTTTTATTTTAACACAATCTGACCAGAAAGAGCTGATTTAGTTAACTATGGCTTGGTATAATCAAGATGCTGCTGATACGATACATACTGTGATACATAAGCTACGATACGATATCTCAATACAGTGCGATTTTGGTTCGATACAATATATTTCAAATCGATTTGTTACAGCTCAATAAAAAAAAAAAATAAAAAAAAAGGCTAAATCATGGCTGTGATATTAAAAGTCTTTGTTAAACCTCTTCTTGTGCAAAATTCATTTGAAAAACACACATTTTAATCCTCAAAACAGTGAAAATGTCAAATGTGTCACATAAATGAGTTTCCTTCCTCTAAACAAGCAACAAAACTGTAGCGCTGTAACAAAATAATTTAGTAGAATATACCCAAAAATAACAACAAGTGAGATGAGTTGTGCTGCTAAACAACACACATTAGCCAACAGAATTTCAGTTCACGTTCCCCTTTTGTTGAAAATCAAACATCTAAACAGGACCATGAAAGCTCGTATTGATCACAGGTTCCTGAAAATGTTTTTAAAACCATTTTCAAACTATCTTGTTTGCTAATGTGTCTCCATGGTAACTGCTGAACATTTCACCATACAGATACACGTAGAACACCCCCAGTGTATGGTCACTAGATCAATAAAGTACTTGAAAATAGGTGTCATATTGCTACACAATTCGCACACAGTTACATTTTTCCATTTTAAAAGTGAAAAAATGCATAGCACACTCAGATGGCTGAGGTCCAAAATCTTTTTTTTATTTTTAAATAACGTTCCGGTGAAAAAAGCCTTCGTCAGATATTTTTGTTGTTTTGGACCACAGTACACAAAATGGTTGCCAGCCCAGGTGCTCATATACCCCTCCAACAAATGGGAAGTCTCAAAGTGAGGTCGCCCAGTGAGTTCAGCCCATTCTATGACATGAAAAAAAGTTTTGATATTTACATTGAAAAAAACTTTCTATTAAATACATAAATAGTTTAACTGTATCACAAAAAAACCCCAAAAAAACTTCTTCTCAAACTCTACATTTAGTCCGTGAAAAGTAAGAGTCAGTTTTTCCATTTTGTCACCATGAAGATAAGGGTCGTTGGAGAGTCCCTGCCTCAAGTGGAGGAGTTCACATATCTCTGGGTCTTGTTCACGAGTGAGGGGAGGATGGAGCATGAGATTGACAGGCGGATCGGTGCAGCGTCTGTAGTGATGCGGTCGCTGTATCGGACCGTTGTGGTGAAGAGGGAGCTAAGCCAAAAGGTGAAGCTCTCGATTTACCGGTCAATCTTCGTTCCTACTCTCACCTATGGTCATGAGCTCTGGTTAGTGACCGAAAGAACAAGATCACGGATACAAGCGGCCAAAATGAGTTTCCTCCGCAGGGTGGCTGGGCGCTCCCTTAGAGATTGGGTGAAGAGCTCAGTCACATGGGAGGAGCTCGGAGTAGAGCCGCTGATCCTCCACGTC
Organism: Boleophthalmus pectinirostris; assembly: GCF_026225935.1. Lineage (NCBI taxonomy): Eukaryota > Metazoa > Chordata > Actinopteri > Gobiiformes > Gobiidae > Boleophthalmus > Boleophthalmus pectinirostris. Next base: position 13,845,685 of record NW_026571018.1, read on the forward strand.
GAGAGGAGCCAGTTGAAGTGGCTCAGGCATCTGTTCTGGATGCCTCGTGGGCGCCTCCCTCAGGAGTTTTTCCAGGCATGTCCCACCGGGAGGAGGCCCCGGGGAAAACTCAGGACACGCCGTAGGAACTATGTCTCTCGGCTGGCCTGGGAACGCCCTGAGGTGGACGTGTCTGGGGTGAGGGAAGTCTGGGAGTCCCTGCTTAGACTGCTGCCCCTGCGACCCGGCCCCGGATAAGCTTAAGAAAATGTATGAATGGGTGGAAGATAAGTTTAACGCCACATTGGAGCATTCTTGGCAATGCAATAACATCACTGTGGAGACAAACCGGTAGGCAGAAAAGTTGCATAATGTGTCTTTTAAGCACAGCAATAATACTACTATGAAGTATATGGGAAATCACTTAGCACAGAGTTGAAATTGAAATCAGAAGGACACAGAGAATAATAAAAAGAATACTCAAGATACATTATAACATGGTCAATAGCCATAAGAATTCCCATTATGTTTACGGAGTTTAACAGTTCAAATATAATGAAGCCTTCAGCTGCTGTGAGTGAAGAAGTTTGCTTACACCCTTTATATGATATGACGGCACTAATAAACAAGACCGCTTTAATATTATGTAAATTAGCTATTCCCAAAGGACAGTTAAATTAAGATTGTTTTTGAGCAACTGCCTTTTTTTTCTTTCTTTTCTTTTTCTTTTTTTAGAATCATTAGGTACGGCTTGTTTGCTGCTGAAAAAATGACACTTTCAACTTTTTTTTTTTTTCCTTTTCTTTTTTTACCGCTGATAAAAAGATACGCTCGCAGACTTAATGTACCCTAATTTATGTGTTGTGTGGCTGTTTTGATACGCCACCATTCTAATTTAAATTGTCGGTATCTATTGCTTTTCAAATCCTCGGTAATGAAAAACTACTGGTGCACCACGTTTTTCGAAAGGTTACGCTGGCATATGGCACGACATGGAAATGGTGCTGTGCTGTAATTTAAAAATGACCAAATTAACCTAAATTGGATTTGAGTCAATGCGATGCTGGTAATTTGCATAATGTGGTGATAGTAGCGGAGCTGTTAAGTGCAGGATTTTGGAAGTGGTTTGAAATGGGACTATCATTTTTGGATTCTGTATTTTTACGGTAGTCAAAACTAACTACTTTGGTACTCAAGTGTGGGTAATATAGTTAAAGGTCTTTTATTACGCAAACTGGACTCTTGTGAGCTTTAAACCATGTTATGATGTTCTTAACTCTTCAAAAATATGCCAGAAGTTGTGCTTTGTTTCAATTACACGTTTGAGTAACTCTTTATTATTAGTCTGTCTACATCTCCAAAGCTCATACTGCTCTGTTTCACCTTGTGATATGGTAATGTGGTAATTTACAAGTTAATTGCTCATTTTACCTAGGATTTGTGTGTTAAAGGGACAGTCTGGAATTTTTGACATAGGGCCTCATTTCCTAGTGAGGCAGATTGTTGGAGACGTGTGGAGACACTTTTTAAAATATTCCATCCAGTCCTTGTATTTGCAGAGGTCGCTGGTGCTGGTCAATGGCCATAGTTATCCTGACACTAAAGACAGTCTTACCCACTCCACAAAACACCCGAGGCAAAACAGTTATTACGTCAGACTGTCGATGTGAATGTCTGTGTTGATAGAATAATTTTTAAAGTAAAACCAACTTCGCATGTGAAGGATTTATGTCTGAGTAGCAGCAGCGAGTTGTACTTCCTGATAGAAAACTTGGCAGCGGTGGACTGTTATCACCTAGCACCTATCTTACTGGCAAAGTAAAATTCCGCTGCTGCTGTGAAAATAGTCCCTCAACGTGCGACAATTCATGCGATGCAAGGTTAGTTTTATTTCAGAATTTTTTCTATCAACACAGACATTTACATCAACAGTCTGGTGTAATAATAGATTAGCTTCGGGTGTTTTGTGGAGAGGTTAAGATTGTTTATAGTGGAAGGCTAACTATGGCCATTGACATGCACTAGCCTAGCACCAGCAACCTCTGCAAATGCAAGTACTGGATGGAATATTTTAAAAAGTGTCTCCACACGTCTCCAACACTCTAACAAGGAAATGAGGTCCTATGTCCAAAATTCTGGACTGTTAAATTATGCTAAATTATAAACCATTTTAACTTCCTTGAAGGAAGTGCACTGTTAGCATGCTCATTACTGTTACCATCACAGTACAGATATATATAGGCCTATGCAGGTCTTGAGAAAAAAATTAGACTGTGGCATGTTGGTAGCCACTAATTATAAAGTGTTTTATTCTCTGTGAATTAGGAAGTGCCTGTGACTATGGAACCTTTGAAGAAAAAGTGTTTCCTATATGAATCAGGAAGTGCACTGTCAGCATGCTAGATATTGTTTGCATTACCATCACGGTAAACTCTGATCTGACATAAAAGTTGTGAAACGCACTTTATAAACTCATGGTGAATAATTTGGATGCTTGGAATCGATAGGGTAAATGAAGAATAACTCTGGACCTTTGCAAACCGAAGACAGTAAAACTCAGGTGCAGTGTTTTTCAGTGTTGTTGGATGTTTTTTGATCATATTTTGAGAAATCTGAAATTGTCGACAATGAGCCCCAAAAGGAATACAGAAATAAATGGTTGAGTTATTCATTACAGAGTTCAGCCAAAGATCATTATGTGTTTGTGAATCCATTTTAAGATTAAAGAGCTTTGATAACACAGGCCTTTCATTTATTATGTTAGGGACATTTTGGCTGCACAAACACCCACACAATCTTTCCCTGTTCAAATCAGATCTTCTTTTAATTAGAATAATCGTCTTTAATATTAAGAAACTTGTTTTTCCTTTTTGCTCAGCCTGGAATGTTCCACAGTATGACTTTAAAGAGCTGTACCTTACATTTACTCAATTACTAGTAGTTTTATAGCTCAAAAATATCTAGAAAAACAAGTATTCTGACTGTGGACGGGGTCGCCTCTCCACAGATTTGACCTGTAACTTGATCTGGCTTGGTCTACATGAAGATAGAAAGGTTTAAGGCCATACTGTGAAATATTCCAAACAAAGCAATAACATACACAAGGTATGTTTAAGTAAGTATACCGTTACAATACAAAATGTATTAAGTAGAAGTAAAAGTATATGGTGTCTAAAAACTGCTCTGAGAAGTACAATTATATCAAAAAGTCATCTAAGCCAGTGCACTGACATAGAAGGACAAAGTATTACTCTCAAAATCTAGTATTTTCAAAGGATAGACCATTAAAAAAAAAAAGTAAAAACATGAAGGAGTGATGCAAGGAAGACTGATTTCTGATTCTGATTTATCCATTTATTTTGAGCAAGTAAGAATGTACAATTTAGTTCTTACTCAAATGCAGGTGTATTTTTGTAACTGTATTTGAATTCTTTATTAGTTTTTGATCATACTGTACATGACGTATTCTGCGTTTAACAGTTAAGTGTGAGTGTGTGTGTGTGTGTATGGTTGCGTTTATTTTGTTGTTTAGTTTTTTTTTTTCTTTCTACGGTTTATTTTGAATTTATGTAACCTACTGCCTGCTCTACTGTATCTGTCTTTCTTGTTGTTATTTTGAGGACCCCCTTGAAAATGAGATTTCAAGGGCTTATCCTTCAAACAAATAAATAAAAATGTGCTTGAGTAAATAATAATAAGTGAGAACTACCCTCCTCTGAATCATATCACTTTAATTCAGGGTTCATGCATATTCTGAGTTTGCTGTTCATTTAATATGAAATTCAAATCATAATTTAACATGTTTTATTCCATGTGGCCAAAGTGCAGTTTATACCATCCAATGTCCATCCATAATGTTCAGTATTCACCATGTAACAGCAGGTTTTTGCATTCAGACCCCATGCCTAACATCATCACAGCCCCACATGGTCTCTCCCAGCTCCTCTTGTGTGAAAACTGCACCATGCAACATAAAAAGAAACATCATTTGACTTTTTCCTTTTTGCGGGAATATTAAGAGCCAAGATTGCTTTCCTGGAGATGTTTCCGACTCAGTGATGGGTGAACTGGTGGCAGTATGGTAATGTAGTGTTAGAAGGAGATGAACCTGTGGGGGAGTTCTTAGTCAAATGGGTAATGGTGATGTGAGGCTGCAAAGGAGATGGTGGAAATGTTATATCTGTTATGATAATGGCTTTGAGAATTTTGTTTTGTCGAGAATAAATGTTTCATTGATTTTCTGATATTTTTGGCATTTTACTGTTGTGGAAGAGGAAAATGTTTTGAAGCCAGTGAGATTATTCAAGCTGTGAAAAACACAACTCCAGGTGTGTTTAGGAGGAAGACTATATATGGAACTATAACATGAAAAAAAATATATATATATATTTCTTCATTTCTTCTAGTTAAGGAAAACCTATGCAACTCTCGAGGTAAAAGTGTGTGTTTTCTGTTCCGTGAATAAGGAAGTGCACTTTTAGCATGCTAGTTATTCTTAACATCCTATTACAGATATATAAGCTTATCAAGCTCTTGAGGTAAAAATGAGATGAGTGTGTATCCTCTATGAATCAGGAAGTCAATCAATCAATCAATCAAACTTTATTTATTTCACTTTTCAGACAAAAAATGCAACACAAAGCGCTTTACAGGGATTCAAAACAATCCCACATTTCACCCCCACAAAGCTAAACTAAACAGTTTGGTCTTGAGATTACTACCTATGACTTTTTTTTTTTTCTTTTTACTTTTGCGTGCTTTTAGCATTAGCTAGTTATTGATAACCAAACTAGGTTATTCTATACAATCTGTAAAAGCACTCAATGATGTTGCATATACATTTTAAAGAGTAATTTTATAATCAGAAACCCCAAGTTTTATTGCCTTTGCCAGTGAACAGAATTCACAAACTATGAATTTTCTTTGGGGATATGGCTCAACATAAAACTATTACAATACAATTAAGATATCATAAGAATAATAGTAAATATAAACTTTGATATAATCAAATAAAACCATGCCAACAATAGCATTTTGGATAAATTTTGTTGAGTCATTCTGTTCTCACCTGGTTTTCACTGATGGTTTTGATGTCCTATATTTCACAAGATGCATTCTTGTGAGCGTTGAGCGATGTTATAATGCTGTTACCTCATCCAAAACACACCTGGAGTTATTTCATTCACACATGTTTGAGTCTGTCTACATCTCCAAAGCTCAAAATGCTCTGTTCCACCTCCTGATGTAGTGGTAGTTTTCAAGTCAACGTCTGCCTTTTATGTTTAGTTCAGTAGAGATTGGCAATTCCAGGCCTGAAATCATCAAAATGATTCTAGTGAGGGTGTATGGAGTTTGAAAACACGCTGGAGCACTTCCTGTATCACCACTTGACATCACAAGGTGAAATAGAGTGTCTTCCGTTTGAGAGAAGAACTCAGCATAAATATGCAGCTCGTGGTATGTTTTTGATGAGGAAACTACATTTTAACCTCGATCAGAAAACAGAGTAATATGGACCCTTTAAAATCAGAGGTCCTCAGATGCATGCTATAAAATCCATCACAGATATTACCAGTTAAATGCAGTCCTGACCTTCCAAACAGAGAGAATCAGACCATTTCTTTGTGCGACACCTTTATTTAGTTTCACGTCTTTTTATGAGCTACAATTTTCAAGACCCAATTGTCTGGCCATCTCTCGTAGCCCTTGGCAAAGTCATGCAAATGATCCTTGCAAAACAACCTGAAGGACAAAAGGTGCTCTGACTCCCTAGTATAGAAGACGACGCTCCAGAGGTGGTTGGTACCCAGATACATTTATAATTGTACTTCTTTGAGCAGGTTTCTGACTCAATACTTTTACTGTAACTGTAGTAACAATACTCGTATTTAAAGGTGCATTGCGTAACTTTTCTGGTGGAGGGTCCATCAAATGCTTTTCTCCACGATGTTATTGCTTTGTCTGGAATGTTTCACAGTATAATATCTTCATGGAGACCAAACCAGACCAAGTTACAGATCAGATCTGTGGAGAGGCGACCCCGCTCACGGTCCCAACGCCTCTTTTTCTAAGGATTTTTGAGCTATAAAACCACTGTAATTGAATAAATGTAAGGCAGAGCTGTTTAAAGTCACACTGTGGAACATTCCAGGCAGAGCGATGACATCTCCATAGAAACAAGCAGGTGACGGACCCCCAACCAAAAAATTACATAGTGCAATTTTAAGTAATTAAGTGATTCAGTTATTTGTCTGTCTTTTCTGACGTATTCTTTGAACGTTACCAGATTTATTGTTTTGTCCTTCAAATTACGTCGGCTCGAAATTATAAATCAGATGTCATGTCCAGACAAATTTGTAAATTGTCTTAACTGATACTAGCTTCTCCAAATACTTTTTTACTCTTACTCTTTTTAGTAATTTGTTGCCATTTTTGTACTTCTACTTGAGTAATATCATTTTAAAGAGCCAATATTACACAATTTTTATTCTTCTCTCCAACAGAACACACTCCAATTCAAATTTGTTATGTCATGGGGCAATATGAGGGCTCCACTGTGTTTTTAAACTCCACAGACCTTCACTAAAATCGTTTGGCAGTTCCAGGGCTGAGATCATCCAGTCTCTTCTAATGAAAATATAAAAAGTAGGTGTTAACTTGAAAACTACCGCTTCAGGTATGTTCTGTTTTTGAGGTAACAATGCTCTGACAAAAAAAGCTCCCAGGAGTCAATGTTGCATGATATAGAACCTTTAAAGTAACAAAATTCTTGATCTTGAGTCCAGTTTTTAGTTACTCCACCTCTGCTATACCAGCGTATTTTTGAAGAATCTGTATTTACTAGGAAAAGCTTCTGACTTAGTTCAAGTTGTATAATAAACATAAAATTCCATTATCCAGTGTAATACCATCTATTATTAAAGTCCAAAATAAATCAAAGAATATTATAGTGCAGAACATTGTCAACATTAGGTCTAACTAATCTTTAATGCATGAAGTATAGATCTGCATGGCCGTCCTTCCTTTTTGTTTGGACTGAACTTGAAAACTCTGCAACAAAAACGATAGGAAAAATCCAAATCATAATTTTGCACTACCATATGTATGAAGTCCCTGTAAACTGAGAGGTGCATTTATTAAACCTGTAGCAGATTTTAGTCTATTTGACAGTTTGGATTAAAAATTACATAAAGTTGACCTGACTGTGACTTCAGACGCAAGGTAAACATCAAATCAAATATAGCTTTAACTGAACTTTTCTAAAGCTGATTTATTCTTAATTACAAAAACACTGAGTTCAAATCCAGTTCTTTTAAAGATCTTGGCAACAGTTTAGTTTAGGGACCACATATTAATAGCTAACTAAGTGATAATTGGTATGCTAATTAGCTGTTACTTAGCTATTAGCGGGTATTAATCAAAGACATATTAATGCTTATTAAGACCTTGTTTACACTGAAACGAATCCGCGTAGCACCGTATCATCATATCAGAAACAATCTGCGTCCACACACGTCGTTTCTGTGTCCACAGTCCTTCCCTTTCCACACAGCTTTGAGCATTTGTGTTTACATTTTACAGAAACGAAACTTAAAACTGCACGAAACTTAAAACCGCATGGCTAATTTGCATAAACTAAGAGCTCAAAAAACAGCTCGCTATTGTGCGATGATGCAGTTCAGCTTCTGTCAGACTAAAGGACACGACTCAGTGGATTATATGTGTTCTTTCTGTGACAGAGCGGTGTTCTGCTGATGGTGAGTCTGTTCTGTGCTTCTATCATGTTAGAGATGGTTCATATTAAATTTTTCAAAGATTATAAGTCTGCAGGTCATACGCATAGACCGTATATCTGAATATATTCTAGCCTCTTAATGTTTTGGTGGTGAATTACTTCACGGTGCATAGACCTATGTCAGTGTATCAGCGTTTTCAGGTGTCCACACAGTGCTGGAGCAGATCCGTATTCAAATGAATTTGTGGGAGCTGGCGGCACCAGACCGTTCTGTCTCTGGAGCCGTTTTCAATTGGATTAGTGTGGATGAACACTGCATCCACAACGAAAATAGGTGGAAAGTTGCACTGATGCTACAACCTGGTACAATGCATCTCTCCTGTTAAGGGTAATGTAAAAATTGTGAGCTGTCCCTGTCTCAAATAAATAAATAAAACTACGTAAATAAATAAATAAATAAATAAATAATGATTCGAAGACGTACTAGTGTGGATGGGGCCTAAGATTTCACTGTGTGCACAAAAACATCTATTGTGATCTCAACTTCTTTAATGGGAAGAATATAATTAATGGGTTAGTACACGCAAAAAATACGGCCTTGGACAAAAGTGCATTGAAAGTACTTTATAAATACTAACAAAGATATAATTGAGCACTTGTTATGCATTTTACTATTAACTAGCTCTTAATATGTGGTCCCTAATCTAAAGTTATACTACACAAAATTGACATTTGTAAGCTTTAAACCATGTTGTAACCTCACCAAAAACATACCCAGAGTTGCTTCACCATGTTTGATGAATCCTGCATTATAAATCAAAATGCTCAAAATGCTCTGTTCCACCTTGTGATGTCATGTAGTGGTAGTTTTCAAGTTAACAGCTATATTTTACCTTTTCTTCAGTAGAGATTAGCAATTCCAGGCCCCAAATGATCCAAATGACTCTAGCGAAGGTGTGTGGAGTTTAAAAACACAGTGGAGCGCTTCCTTTATTATCCTTTTCTAAGAGATTGTTGTTTAAATACTACCCTGATCGAATTTATGAGTCCGAAACTGGAATTAAATTAATAAAAGTTGCAGGTAGAGGTCAAACACAAACACTCCACCTACTGTATGTGTGTACTTTTTACTACTCTTGTTTTCGTATTCTGGACGGGATGACCCAGCTGCCCTGCAATAGAATAAGGGCCGTATTGAAAAAGACATTCTGAACCAATGCCCAAAAGAGCAGAGTAAACTTTGTCATTGTAACTTCTGAGCAACGCCACTGTCCCCGTGTGTCCTTCGAGCCTTTATGTATTAAAGTACTAGAGCGCTGTGTATTTGCTGTTTAATTTATTTATACTCAAAACCTTAAAGGCCTCATATTACGCGATTTTCTGATCTGTTATGATGTTGTTTCCTCATCACAAACATACCTGGAGTTTCATTTGCACTAGTTTCACGCACAAATCCTGCATATTTAGGATGAGTTGTTCTCTCAAACTGAAAACTGAAGTACTCCACTGTATTTTTAAACTCCGTATGCCTTCACTAGAATCATTTGGATCATTTTAGCCCTGGAATTGCTGACCTCTACTGAATTAAAGGTATACTGTAGCTGTTAACTTGATAACTAACACTACATGACATCACAAGGTGGAACTGAGGATTTTGAGCTTTGGAGACCGACTAATAATAACGAATTCCTCAAACATGTGTGAATGAAACAAAACACAACTCCAGGTATGTTTTTGATGATGTAACAGCATTGTAATATGGCTTAAAGCTCTTGAGAGTCAATTTTGTGTTGTATAGGACCTTGTAACTGAGTTTGATTTGATTTTGTCTCACTCAAATGCTGTCGAACCTTAACAGAAAAACAATTGTCTGAGATGGTCAAAAGGTAGTAAATGGTTTCCACACAGTTCTTGTCCGGAAACGACTCTGATTGGATAAAACTGTCTGTCCTTGTGGGTTTGTTCCTTTCATTCAAATGCCTTTTAAAATGTTTAGGCAGTATTATCTGTCTGATTTGTTCAGAGACGGCTGCTTTTACTGTACACTGTAAGGAGCAAAAGGTGTAAAGGACCTGGGCATTGTACAGCTCCCGGGCCACTGACTCTACCCAGACCATTTAAGCTCATTTGGATTCACAGAATACACATATTTTATCATTTTTCCTCATCCATGAACTAAAGCTGCATTGTTTTTATTTTAGAGGTGTTTTTTTTTTGTAAGGCATTATCACTTTTTCATTGCTTAGTCATAACATAAACTCTTACCGGTCTTACCAGCTTGCCAAAACAATGCATTTACTGTGTTTTTATAAATAAATACAATTAATATTATGCAGAAGTGAGTTAAGCATTTTATCCCAGCGCTCCACAATATTTTCTGCTTCTCATGTGGCCCCATGGACAAAATAGGTCTAGAATAAATAAGTTTACTGCAAATTTTGTGTCAGTCCTGGTTCAGTCCTCGTTTAGTTCTGTTTATGGTTAAGGTCTGCTTTGGTTTTGTTTCAGTCCTGGTTCAGTTCTGGTTTAGGTCTGCTTTGGTCCTGCTTCAGGCCTGGTTCAGTCCTGGTTTAGTTCTGGTTTAATCTTGGTTTAGTTCTGATCAAATGCTGGTTCAGTCCTGGTTTAGTCCTGGTTTATTCCTGGTTCATTCCTGTATCAGACCTCTGAATATTGGTTGTTTATACAGATTTTCTAACTTTTTTTTTTATTAAATCAATTATTTTGTTTAGCCTTGAGAGGCAACTACTACGAATCTGATCTCCACAAAAATAAAATAAAATAAAACATTGGCTTGAATTGAGATACAGCTCCTTTAACCACATGCACTGTCCATACATTACAACATTTTTCCTCTTATAACCCATACTAGCTCATAAAAAAACACTCTACTATCCACGTTGACTTGCCCCCCCTTTAAAATCTCACTTTTGTTTACTTGTATCTTACCCCGACACAAACATACACTGAAATCCCCCATGATCGCGCTCTCTGCTCTGTGCCAGTTCAAACCGCTGTCTACCATGTCATTACACAGCCTATACGTTTTCATGAATATGTAAATGCACCTCTTGGGAATGCTCTTTTGTTGCCGTGGCGATCTGTTTGCAGTCCATCACACTGGCCCTGAATACTCCGACTCTGAACGCTCGGATAGCCCGCCCCATCCTTCATATTTATCCTCACACGCTCCAGCTCCCGTGGATTGCATTGCTTTTGTAAGGAGATAAAGTAGGATAAAAGATTTGGTTAGGAGAAGACGCTGGTCAAAATGTTTACTTTTGTTTGATGGTGTTCCCAGAATAGTTATTTACGTTGCTGATAAGGGCTCGAGCTAAAGTCTTTTCTTCTAACTTGTTGTAAGGTGGAAATATATCGGCTGGTCGATATAGATGAGCAGATATTTTTACTTTTTAGCTTATCTACTAGGGCTGAACGATTTTAACAAAAAAAATAATTGTGATTTTTCTGGCAGATATTGCGATTTCGATTTAATCCATAGAGCTTTATTGCATGTGAACATTTGGAAACATGACAGAAACTTACATCATACCAGAGTCCTGCACCTACAATTTGATGCTGGACTTTTCACGCCCATTTGTTTACATTTTACAGAAATGAAACTTAAAATCACATGGCTAATTTGCATAAACTATAAGCGCTGAAAAAAACAGCTTGTTTCTTGTGTGCTGATGCAGTTCAGGACACAAATCCGTGGAATATGGGTCATTCCACGCCATTTCAACAAATGGCCCACTCACTTCGATCTCAAAAAAGTTTGAAAAAATTACCAAATAGTCCCCTACTATCATGTACCAACCCTGTGAAATTTTAGTCATTTTCAATCAATACTTTTTAAGTTACAGCTCATTTAGCGGGTGGAGTATGTGTCAATTTATGGGCCCAAAATGCACATCATTTTTTTCAATTTGTTGCCTAAAAATTCACACAAAGCTTGATATGACTACACAGCTCTCTCAGGTTTTGGGAACTTTAAATTTGAATTACAGAACTGTGGGCCAGTAATCAAAATTGGCATAAATATCGTCCCAGAAATATCGGCAGAGCTTATTCCCCATCAGTTGCTCTGGATTCTAAATCGTAATTAGCAATTAGCCAATCAGAAAGACTGCAATTTTTGAACAATAAAATCTTCTGTCTCATTCTGCAGAAAAAACTGCTAACCCTGTAGTTTAGCTCTGTACAAACATGTTCTGAAATATGATTTGTGTATTAGTTTGTCAGTTCATATCTCAGTCTTTTTGTTGATTCTTCAGGAACCGTTTAAAATGTGCAATTTGAACAGAATCCCATTATTTAAACTTTAAATTGCAAATATAACCACAAACAATCACAATGTTAGTCAGAAAAATCACAATGAGATGAGAAATTTTTCCCAAATCATTCAGGCATAATTTGCAGACTTTTTCTTGCTTAGACTTAGACAAACTTTATTGATCCACAAGGGAAATTACTTGGACACAGTAGCTCACACATCACAATATAATATAATAACAAAGAGTAAAGACTACATGTAAATGGCAGTGATAAATTCCAAAAAGATAGCAAGAGACTGGTGTGAATAAGGCATAAATATGGGCCCGGTCAAGCAGAAGTAAACAGCAAGGCCAAAAATTCAAGTTAATGCATCTGATATAAAAATGTATTTAACAGATACATATGTACTCTAGTTTATGAAACTGTTTACCTTTTTACTGTACCATTTTTGGTTCTAAAATTACATACTTTTTAAACAGACCATGTATGAAACATGGAACAAAAATTATTTCCCAAATTTCAAAGACCTGCAAATCATGTAAATAAATAGATGTATTTCATCATATCTTGTGTTATTCGATCTTTGAACTGTTGATGAAGGTACATGATAAAAAATAAAAAAAAGTATTTAAAATCATAAAAAAATTGCTTGGAAGGACTGATGTATTTTATAGAAATAGTTACCTTTCATTTTGAAGTAATATTAAAGTATTTGGAAGAAAAAAGCTGACAAATTATGCAAAATCATGCACCTTCTACTTGTTTGCACAATTTTCCCTCCATTACTTTTCCTTCCTTTACCATGACCTTTCTTAATAAAAAATCTCATTACTCAAAAAGTAAGAGGTTTTTCAACCTAATCTTGTACCATATGGTAGAAAACTATATGAAGCAAATATTCAAACCAGTTTGTTCAGGATATGTAAGTGAGAACCGCTAGTTATCACTGTTTGTATTTATTTCCCAAAAGGTGCTGCATATTTCATTCCCTCCATTACCAACGTGAGTTTTTAAATTTTTTGTCAACAACTTGAAAGAATATCGCAGGTTTAACTTTACCCTGTTGGAGTGTTAACTCTTTCCTACATTCTGATACCTTACTTATTTCAATAGTCCCTCTAGTTTCTGAATAAGAGCTATTTGAATGTAAAAAAAATCTGCCCGTTTCCCTCCGTTACCGCTTGACCGGACCCATATATAGATGTACATATAAAAGTAAATAAAATTGTAAAATAATGTAACCCGCATCTGAGCCACTTTTATTGTAGTGGGTCAGTTCCGGTCTACCCCGATTTCCCCCACTTCCTTAAAGTTGCCGGGTCACAGTCTCACTTCTTCTGTCACCTTCTCCTCCGCTCTACTGTGGCGACTGTGGCATGGTCTGGCGTCAACAAACAAACCCTTCGAACTCTAAAACGTTGCATCTTACAGCCTTCTTATTTAGCTCCTCCATACACATTTTAACATACGGGGCCGTGCATTGGGGAGATGTTTTCAGCCTGGAATTCAAAGGTCATGTTTTTGTTATGGACTGATTCATCCCCAAATCAACTAAACTCCTCATCTCAACTAAGACGTTCCCTGATTGTGAGCTAATACTTACTTTGAACCTGGATTACATTACCTTGGATTAAAATATCAGATGAATCTGAATCACTGAATCATCACGAACTATATCCACAAACTGCAATCACTGGACTGGTTTTTATTTTTTTTATTTTGTTCTCGTGTTGTTGTTGTGTTTTGCTTAAGTTACCTCAATATATTTACCACAAAAACTCTAAATAATGTCTCGTGTCCATTTACTCATACTATCTGTTACATAAGGGTTAGTTGTTGTACAGTTGTAGGGAGTATTATCTGTTACATAAGGGTGAGTTGTACAGTTGTAGGGAGTATTATCTGTTACATAAGTGAGTTGCTGTATAGTTGTAGGGAGTATTATCTGTTACATAAGGGTGAGTTGCTGTACAGTTGTAGGGAGTATTATCTGTTACATAATGTTAGTTGCTGTACAGTTGTAGGGAGTATTATCTGTTACATAAGGGTGAGTTGTACAGTTGTAGGGAGTATTATCTGTTACATAATGTTAGTTGCTGTACAGTTGTAGGGAGTATTATCTGTTACATAAGGGTGAGTTGTACAGTTGTAGGGAGTATTATCTGTTACATAATGTTAGTTGCTGTACAGTTGTAGGGAGTATTATCTGTTACATAAGGGTGAGTTGCTGTACAGTTGTAGGGAGTATTATCTGTTACATAATGTTAGTTGCTGTACAGTTGTAGGGAGTATTATCTGTTACATAAGGGTGAGTTGTTGTACAGTTGTAGGGAGTATTATCTGTCACATAAGGATGAGTTGTTATACAGTTGTAGGGAGTATGATATGAATGTGGTCCTGTCTGTTTTAATTGCTCCAAATAAAGCTCCAAATAACGATTATAAAAATATTTCATAGTTGACCAACTGACCAATTATTAAGTTGCTGCGCAGAATTTTGAATATCTAATACTGTAATTTTTGGGTTTTCCATTAGCGTTCAGGAATGATCGTAATTTGCGTTTCGTGTGGAGTTATTTTCTTTTAAGTGTTTTTAAACTTTTGATGCTTTCATATCATTCAGGTTTAGCAAATTGAAAAATATTCCAGGAATGAAGGACATTTATAACTCTTTTTCAAAAGGTGATAATAGTAGGTTGCATGTAATGAAAACCTCAAAATATTAATTGAAATCAAACATTGAACTTTGAATTAGAAAAAAAAAATAAAAATGAAATTCCAGTATTTTATTTATTATTTTTGCTTTCCTAGATTTACTCAAGACTCAGAATTCACATCAGGTCTTCTGTGTATCTTCCCTTTTCTGAGATAAAGCCGTACAGTTTCATTTAGAGATGCATCGATCCTGCTTTTACAGTTTTGATACCGATATCGATACTTTGACTTTAAGTGTCTGTCAGTACCTTATACTAACTGATACCAGTATATAGATGGAAAATGGCACCTATTTCCTTAAAGGTGCATTGCTCAACTTTTCTGATGGAAGGTCCGCTACCTACTGGGGCGACAGTAGTTCAGTTAGAGCGTTTGTTGGCAGTTCAAATCCTGCTCTTGACATTAACATCATTATTTGAGCGGTCAGATCCACTGGCCCACAGGTTGGCGATGTGATTTCATCTCCCCCAATGAATGCTGTCATTGTGCCCTTGGGCAGGACACTTAACCTACTTTGCCCCCAGTGTCTGCGTAAACTGGTGTGTGAGTGTGTGTGTGAAAGGGTGAGTGGTTCCTGGTTGTCAAGAGCTTTGAGTGCCTTGGAGGTGGAAAAGGTATGTAGGGTATATAAAGACGTGACCATTGACCATTTAAATCTGTGTATCATTTGTTCATTTAAACAAAAAACAATTTTCTTCATTCATTCTTCATTATTTGTCTCCAAAACCAAAATGGAAAAACAGATAACAATTTATTTTTTATTTATTTTTTCAGTTTTCAATTTTGTGGTTAAATTAATAATGGAAAAAAATGGATAACGGCCGTTTCCTGTTTCCTGTGACTTAAATTGTGATGCTGGACTTTTGCGCCACATACAAACTGAACCAGGACTGAACCAGAACTAAAACAGTACTAAACCAGATCTAAACCAAGTCTAAACCAGGACTAAAACAGACCAGACCAGGACCAGACTGTGATTGAGACCAGGATTGAGACTGGGGCCAGACCAGGACTGAGACCAGTTTAGTCCTGGTTTAGTCCTGGTTTAGACCTGGTTCAGTCCTGGTTCAATCCATATGTGGCACAAAAGTCCTGTATTGCAATTTAAGTCATGGAAAGGGGTCAACGGCCCTCGTCCATTTTTTTCCATTATTAATTTAAACACAAAATTGAAAACTGAAAACACATATAGTTATCAGTTTTTTTCATTTTGGATTTGGAGACAAATAATGAAGAAAATTTATTTTAATTTTTTTTCCATTTTCTTATTTTTGGTTTTATTTTGAAAAACGAATGAACAAATGATACACGGATTCTTTTACCATTTACTTGTCTCCGTGGAAATGTTATTACTTTGCTTGAATTGTTCCATGGTTCCATACACAGTGCATCCAGCATAGCACCGATATTCTAATATAAACATACTGTATATAGTATCGGTATAGTATGCATCTCGATAGCGTATAGGCATTCTCTGCACTTCTCCCATATAACCTCTGAATCCTTTTATTGTTTCCAAGGATGCAACCTGTTTATCCACACAAACCCGACGGTAATACCTGCATAAAATGGCCATTATAAAACTCAGAGCTCTCCCCATCGCCGCACTGAGGAGCCTTGACTTCGCCCAGAGACTGCCCACCCGTCACCCGCTCTTTTTTATCCCCTCTGACAAGGCCGGAGCACCCATTTGTCTCTCATAGCGTTCGGGGCCGCTAACCTTGAGTTCTAGAAAACAGGGCGCAATTCAGAATAATTTATGGTAATGATTTTTTGCATTAATGTTGTATTCATAGCATATCATTACTCCTCGCTGTGTGGCCTTCTTGCTGCTAAATAGCCCCATTGAGAGATAGAAAAAGATTAATAAGGTCAATATGGAGTACTTTCATTGGGTTTAGTAAATTAGGTACATTAGACGTATATTTTTCTGTAGGTTTTATTACAGGTCCTATAGTAAACAAAACTGACTCTTGTGAGCTTTAACCTACGTTTACAATGTTATTACTTCCTCAAAAACATACCTGGAGTTTTGTTTCATTCACACATTTTTGAGTAATCCTTCATTATTAGTCTGTCCACATCTCCAAAGCTCAAATTGCTCTGTTCCACCTTGTGATTTCATGAACGGTAGTTTTTAAGTTAACAGCTACATTTTACCCTTTGTTTTGTAGAGGTTGGCAATTTCAGGGGTGAAATCATCCAGATGATTCTAGTGAAGGTGTATGGAGTTTAAAAACACAGTGGAGCACTTCCTGTATTACCTCATGACATGAAGGACTCATCTGAAGGACCTGTGTGTTAAACATGTGTGAATGCAACAAAACACAACTCCTGGTGTGTTTTTGATGGAGGAAACAACTTTATAACAGATTAGAAAATAGTGTAATAAGGCAGGTGAGACTTAGCCAGGCTGGCGCCACCTAGTGCCCCTGCTCAATTTAATTTCTCTCCAGCGACTAGGTCAGGAATCGGAATACACAAGAAGATTTGCAGGAACCCTGAAAATTGTAAACGGTGCACTGGCCAATCAGTGAAGAGCTGTGAGGCCATGACGTCAAACTCAAGCGCCTGTCTGGGTCCTTTTGTGGTACAACACAACAGTGAACAAACCGGTCGAGATGGATGTAAATGAAGCCAGACATTTTCTGTTGGCAACGATTCCCAAGATCGAGGATTTAAAGCCGGAACAAAGAGAATGTTTGGTGAATTTTATCAAGGGGGAAGATGTTATTGCCCTTCTTCCTATGGGATTTGGCGCATTACAAACGTCACAACCAAATAGCAGGGATTGGTTAAATAACAAAAAGTACCCACCTACCGTCGAGTGAACGAATCCTAATGCTGCGAGGTCAGACAGTTTCCACGGAGTGAAACTGGCTGATGAATCAGACTAGGTGAGACTATGCATTTTACTAAAATGTAGTTAACATAATTATATTTTAAGATAAAACAATATTGCCTGTTTTTTCTGGGTTTTTAATTTTGCTGAGTTTGTAATTTTACTTCCTGACTGGACACAGGTAGCAAATGTGATATGCATAGAGTTAACCACTTACCTGGCAACCATAATGTTAACAAGATATAAAACTTGTCTAAATTGCACATTAGTTATGATTAGACAAATACAAATAAATGACAGCACTTTTATTTTGTTAAATGAAGGTTTAAACTGACAGAAAAATACCTACCCTGCTCAGAAATTGGATTTAATTTTGTGCATTAATGGCATAGGTTGTGGTATTCATTTTAGAACTCATTGCTAATTCCTGTATTTTTTTACTTCTCTTTTTAACTTTTTTTTACCCCCCACAGATTGCCACTTAACTGATGTAAAACTGCGATAAATATTCACCACAGGTACCACCCCACCAAACCGAATGTTAATTAGAAAAAACACGAACACCGTATACATGCACTTTAAGCAGTCAGTTTGGTTATGGCATCGCGCTCGTGTGACAGATGCGTGGGGTTAAAATGAGAAGGAGCATGTTTAGGATGTCATAGGAGCAGATGGCGAGCTTTTTACAAGTACTGAGGAGACGAGAGGATCACAGACAAATAAATTAGAGCGCTGATCTGCGGTAGTCTTCTAATTAGTGGATTCATGGGAGCGCCAGGCTTCCTCGTGGAGTAACAAGTAAGACGGCACTGACCTGGATTAATATTAAAGAGGACTTATTGCATCATTTTCTGATCTATGTTATAATGTTGTTTCCTCATCACAAACAGATCTGGAGTTGTGTTTTGTTTTGTTTCATTCACACATGTTTAACACACAAACCCTGCATATTTAGGAGAGTTCTTTTCTCAAGCGGAAAACACTCAGTTCCACCGTACGATGTCATGTGGTAATGGAGGATATGGTAATAAAGGTAGTGCTTCACTGGGTTTTTAAACTCCATACACCTTCACTAGAATCATTTGGATAATTTCAGCTCTGGAATTGGAGTTAAAAGGTAGTTATTAGCTTGAAAACTACCATTTCATGACATCACAAGGTGGAACAGAGCATTTTGAGCTTTGGACTAATAATAAAGGATGACTCAAATGTGCGCGAATGAAACAAAACACAACTCTGGGTATGTTTGGAAGAGGTATTTATTTAATTTATTTACTTTATTTTATTCATTGTTTTATCATTTTTTAGGTTTATGCATTTTAACACTTTTATGTATTGTTTTTAATTATGATTTACTGTCTTTTATTGTATTAATGTCTTTCATTGTATTAATTTGTCTATGCAGCACTTTGGAAATGTCATGTTTCTAAAATGTGCTATATGAATAAAATAGATTGGTTTGGATTGGATTAGGTTACAATATCATAACATGGCTTAAAGTCAGAATCATTTTTGTGTAATATAGGCTCTGATTCATCGGCCAGTTTCACTTTGAAGAAACCGTCTGACCTCGCAGCATCAGGATTTGTTTGCTTGATGGTAGGCAGGTCCTTTTTTTAATTTAACCAGTCACTGCTATTTGTGAGGCACCGCTAATGGGAATAACTGATATATTGAACTTTTCCTAAATCCCATAGGAAGAAGGGCAATAACGTCTTTCCCCTTGATAAAATTCACCAAACATTCTCTTTGTTCTGGCTTTAAATCCTCGATCTCATTAATTGTTGCAAACACTGAATGTATGGCTCTTCGCTGATTGGCTGGTGCCCAGATTTGCAGTTCCGAGGTTCTTGCAAACTGTCTAGTGTATTCTGATTCCTGACCTTGTCGCTGGAGAGAAATGAAATTGAGCAGAGGCACTAGGTGGCACCAGCCTGGCTACTTTTAAAGGGGCTGTATTATACAAATGGGGTTTCTTTTAGCTAAAACTGTGTGTAGTTCCATCGTAAAAATGACAAGAGTTGTGTTTAGTTTACCATTTGTGTTTCTCAAATCCTTCATACGGTTCTCCAAACATGTCCTTGCTGCAATTTTAAATAGTAAATTGTGTGTGTGTTTGTGTATGTTTTATTTATTTCCTCAATAATAGACTTTAATTAGACACAAAACATAATAGGACAAATAGAGAAACCTTCAATTCTTTGGAAAATCTGAAATAAAAAATATTATAATAATTTGCATAAAAAGACCATGTTAATTTTCGTCTGAATAGCAATGTTTTTTAATGGCCAAATTGATATTAGTGCAATGCAAATATTAAATCAGTTTCTTCTTAATTAAAACCACACAACTTTAGTTTTCACTGATTTAAACTAGTATGTTGTTTAAAGCCACAGTACGTAACTTTTTTGCCAAAAACAGAAGCATGTATTTGTTGCGTTTATTGCACTAAAAAACGTGCATCCTTACTCTAAGCATGCTTGCATTTCCACAAACCTGACTCGCATTTGTCTGCTTGTTTCCAAATGTTTGTACAAAATATTGAGTTTAAACTTTTTATTTTCACCTCCACAAAGTTACACAAGGTACCTTTAATAATTAATTTTCATAGTTGAGTGTTTGCTACAGATGATAAAGTTTTTGTTTCATTTTCCTTTCTTTCTTGAATCATTGAAAGATTATAACATTATGAGATTTGACCTTCACTTTGACTAGTCTCTGCTGATACAAGATACAGACTGGGACAAAATGCCAGCGCGTCAATAGGGTTTCCATTAAATGTCAAAGTCTCTCTGTCTATAATATTTTATTCACTCAAACTGAGGCGGATTCTGCACATTGGACCTGTTTACAATGTTTTGCACTGACAATTTATGAGTGCATTTGTGAAGATCAAGTAAACAGTGCAATTTCTTAATGCTTCAGGCTTGGCACTCAAAATTGCAACTTTTATTCATGTTTTATTCAAGTATATGTTATATTTTTCTCTGCTGAAAACGTAATATTGATCAGAGTAAAACCGCCATGTTTTGGTGTAGTGAAAAAGCAGTTTACGTGAAAATACTTTACGGACCAAGGTTATTATGAGGTAGGCAAGGCTGTTGATTTAATCCAAAAATGGAATATAGTGTTACTGAAATACTGAAAACCGTAGCTCACAGCATACATACACCAAAGTCATTTTCACAGGTAAGGTTAAAAGTTAGAAGATCAAATCCACTGATCCTACAGCTACCACAGAAGAATACTGCCGTTGTATCCTAGGGGCAAGACACTTAACCCATCTCGCCCCTAGTGTCTGCGTACACTGGTGTATGAATGTGTGTGTGAGTGGGTGAGTGGTTCCTTGATGTAAAGTGCTTTTTTTTTGAGTGAAGGTGGACAAGCGCTATATAAAAATGTGGCTATGTGACCAAAGAATCAAACCCGAAACCTTTTTGCTATGAGGCATAAGTGCTCACCTCGTAGCCACCATCTACATTCTATATATTACACTATTTTCTGATGTTTTAATGTTGTTTCCTCATCAAAAAAACATGGAGTTGTGTTTTGTTTTATTCATGTTTAAAGGGACAGTTCAGAATTTTGGACATAGGGCCTCATTTCCTAGTGAGCCAGAGTGTTGGAAACATGTGGAGACACTTTTAAAAAATATATATATATTCCATCCAGTCCTTGTATTTGCAGAGGTGCTAGGCTAGTGCATGTCAATGGCCATAGTTAGCCTGCCACTAAAAACAGTCTTACCCACTCCACAAAACACCCGAAGCAAATCTATCATTACACCAGACTGTCGATGTAAATGTCTGTGTTGATAGAATAATGTTTGAAATAAAATTAACCTTGCATCACATGAATCGTCGTATGTTGAGGGACTATTTTCTCTATCCGTCCACCGTTGCCAAGTTTTCTATTAGGAAGTAGAACTTACTGCTGCTGCTCAGACATAAATCCTTCAAATGCAAGGTTGGTTTTACTTCTAAAATTATTCTGTCAACACAGACATTTACATCGACAGTCTGGTGTAATGATAGATTTGCTTCAGGTGTTTTGTGGAGTGGTTAAGACTGTTTTTAGTGGCAGGATAACTATGGCCATTGACATGCACTCGTCTAGCACCAGCGACCTCTGCAAATACAAGGACTATATATATATATATATATATATATATATATATATATATATTTTTTTTTTTAAAAAAGTGTCTCCACACGTCTCCAACACTCTGGCTCACTAGGAAATGAGGCCCTATGTCCAAAATTCTGGACTGTCCCTTTAACACACAAATCCTGCATATTTAGGCTTCTCTCAAACTGAACACACTCTGTTCCACCTTGTGATGTCATGTGGAAATACAGCAAGTGCTCCACTGTGTTTTTAAACTCAATTCCCCTTCACTAGAATAATTTGGATAATTTCAGCACTGGAATCGCCAGTCATTACTGAATTAAAGGTAAAAGGAGCTGTTAACTTGAAAACTACCACTTCATGACATCACAAGGTGGAACAGAGCATTTTGAGCTAATGCAGGACTACTCAAACATGTGGGAATTAAACAAACCACAACTCCAGATATGTTTTTGATGAAGTAACAACATTCTAACATGACATAAAGCTCACAACAGTCTATTTTGTGTAATATAAAACCTTTAATTTGTGTTTAATTTTTGTATCTGTGAGTATCCAGGCTCTGTTCAGTGTTTCCAAACAGTTGCACTTTATACTAAGGGGTATTTTTCTGCCAGCTTTGACTCTGGCTCTGTTTGAGGCGATGCGTTTGAACACAACAGCCAAACCCGGGCCCCTCTGAACAGGTGGTCAGCAGCAGCAGCAGTTCAAGATGTAGCTGGAGGGCTGAAGCTAACTTTGCAAAACACAGGCTAAAATGGGGTGGATTCAGCTTGAGATTCCAGTGTTGTAACTTTGAGCTTAAAGGTGCGTTGTGTAACTTTTCTGATGGAGGGTCTGTCAAATGTTTTTTCTCCATGGAGATGTTATTGCTTTGGCTGTAATGCTTCACAGTATCGTCTTAAATCTTTGTATCATCATAGAGCCCAAACCAGACCAAGTTACAGGTCAGATCTGTGGAGAGAAAATCTCCGCTCACAGTTTTTCTAGGTATTTTGGAGCTGTAAAACCATCTGTAATTGAAAACATGTAAGACAGAGCTTTTTAATGTCATCCAGGTGGAGCTTTGGAGATGTAAACAGAGATGTGTGAATAAAACAAAACACAACTTCAGGTTTGATTTTGAGGAGGTAACAATATTCTAACATGGCTTAAAGCTCACAAGAGTCAATTTTACATAATACAGGACCTTTAATTAGGATTCAAAGTCTGTGGTTGTTTTCTTTGCTCGAAAATCTTCCCAAATATTACATTATACAATATTGGCAGTTGTGATTTATTGCTCCACATCTTTGACAATATTCAAAAGCCAGTTGTTTACAGCCAATTTAGATGTAAATGAAGCATCATTTTGAAGCATTTTGAAAACATATTACAAACTGTTTAGCTAACCGAAGTCTAAATTAAAACCACTCACCGCTCATTCACAATAATTAAGAATGAACAAAAGCTCGAGGTCAACAGTGGATAAAGGGCCCACGTTATGCAATGTTCTGATCTTTTTCACAATGTTGTTTCCTCATCAAAAACATTCCTGGAGTTGAGTTTTATTTCAGTCACACACATTTAACACACAAACCCTGGATATTTAGCCTCTCAAACTGAAAACACTGTTCCACCTTATGATGTCATGTGGTAATACTGGAAGTGCTCCACTATGTTTTTAAACTCCATACACCTTCACTAAAATCATTTGAATGATTTCAGGGTATCACTTTATAATAAAGCATGCCTGCAAATAGGGATGTAACGATATCCAAGTCTCACGGTACGATAAGATATTTATTGCGATATTGTGGGAAAGCTCACAATTAGGAACATTATCCAAATCTCTCGGTACAATATCTTCACGATATACATCTCAGGGTACAATATTTATTACGATATTTTGTGGAGCCTAAGAAAACTGTTAATATGTGACTTTTTCCTCTTAAAATGCCTTGACAAGATTTAATCCATAGAACTAAGACTTAAAAATGTTTAGAACTGTTATTTCTTCTTGTAGTCTGCACTGAAATGGAGCAAAGGATCATGTAAGGATCTATGTAGTTCCCTCTGTCTTTTTTTGCACCTATTGCTGCACCGTAACTCTTCATTTAAGCAAAGAGACTTGTAATTCGATATATTGTGATGGTCCACGATATTATTGTGAGAACCTTGTGACAATACGATATCACAATATTTTAGTTATTGTTACATCCCTATCTGTAAATCATTTTTAAAAGTTCATTAACCATTAACTAATAATTTACTAAAAAAATATAAGGATGTCATTATTAGTACATGAGTAGGTAATGATGAATAAACATTTGCAAACTGTTTGTAGATGTTTCTAATTAAACATTTATCAATGTTTTATTAATTAGTAATAACACTTTTTGTCCTGTCCATGTTTGTAAATGATTATTAAATACTGCTAATGAATGGGTAATTTTTAGTAATTCATTAGTTAATGGCTAATAAACATTTACAAATAATCTGTAGATATGCTTTATTATGAAGTGCCCTAGAATTGCATGATTCTTATACAAAATAGGTAGCTGTTAACTTGAAAATGATCACTTCATGACATCACAAGGTGGAACAGAACATTTTGAACTTTAGAGATGTAGACAGATTAATAATGAAAGATTACTCAAACATGTGTGAACGAAATAAAACACAACAGGTACGTTTTGAGGAGGTAACAACATTCTAGCACGACTAAAAACTCAAGAGTCAGGTTTGCGTAATATAGGACCTTTAAAAATATTCTGTGTTTAAAATGTGGGTCACACGTCTCCTGGGGGACATTTCTGATCCACGTCGGGACTTTGATGTAGCACTGTGATAGACGCTGACTCCCCCTGCGCCTGTCTGCTGTGACCCCTTCACTGGCCCTGGGAAATGGCAGTGTGAGTAATGCCATTCATCCCGTGTGGTCTGAGGAGTGAAGGGCGGCCATTGAGCTCGTCCAAAACAATCATCTGTAGGGATGGGGCTGGGCCTGTCACTATAAATAATATATCATTCAATAGATTATAGATAGAACAATCATTTTCGGGGTTTAATATTTATTGGGTATTTTTTTCTTTCTTTTCTTTGAGCTAGCAGGGAACGTTTTGTATTTTCTTACCTGATATATCTATCTTTGTCTATTTAGTTTGGATTTTTTTTTTCTTCTTCACCTTGATTGTTAAGCTTAAATGAAGACACATGTTCAAAATATCTAAATAAATAAATACTTTTTTCTGTACCTGTACTACCGTAAGATTTTAAATGTTAGTGTCAATGAGACAATACTGTACATTAGGATTATTTTTAAATTGTTTTGCATTTATTGTTTACATTGAATTACTGTTTAAAATTGGTGTTAGTTGCAATTTCTTTGTCAGTATTATTGTTTGTTGTCTGTATTTCCTTCAGCATTATAAAAGTTGTTATTGTGAGAGACCTGGATATAACAAGATCTCATGAGACAAAATCACCATAAGACTGTGCACACAGTGGAGAATGATCTTGTCAGAGTTTTATTTCTATGGGTTTACAGTTTAATTTGACAAAAATGGTATCAGGTATTGGTCACATTTTTATAGTATATAGCGCTTTTCCACCTTCAAGTGCCTTACACGAACCCACACATTCGTACACCTGTGTACACACACACTTGGGGTAAGGTGGGTCAAGTGTCTTGCCCAAGGACCCAAACACAGCATTTATCTGTGGAGCTGGAATCATACCAACAACCTATGGATCAGTGGAAAAACATAAAAACTTAGCTATTGTCAGTTTGAGGAATCCTTAATTCAAAAAAGCATTGCTAAAAATATCAAATTAAATAAACAAAAGAACTGAGGTCAATCATTTTTCTACAGGTCAGATCTGTGGAGAGACAACCCTGCTCATAGTCAGAACAGAGTCCTGCCCATGGGTGGCTGAAACGGGTTTTAACGTTCTGGAATTTTACAGGCGAGTATGTGGGAGGGTAATGATTACACACGGGCGGGTCAGGACTAAATCAGGACTAAATCAGGACTAAATCGGGACTAAATCAGGACTACACCAGGACTAATCTTGGACTTAAGAGAAAGAGAGAACCCCAAACCCGCGGAGCAAGGTGTCCGCAAAGCCTCCGTGGGGTGCGGAGCTCCACGCTGGTCCTTTCGCCCGCAGTCACCCGACGGTCTACGCAGGCGCACCTCTGAGCCTGTTCCAATAGTGAGTCCTGGTTCAGTCCTGGTTTAGTTCTCCTGGTTCAGTTCTGGAATCAGTCCTCGGTTAGTCCTGGGTTAGTCCTGGGTTAGTACTGGTTCAGTCCTGGTTCAGTCCGTGGTGTGGCGTCAGTGAATTCATATTCGTAATGAAGAAACCGTAACCGTTTCATTTCATTTCGTGAAGTTCTTTTCAATTTGTACTCTGATGGATGATTCATTTGGAATGCTTTAATTTGTGTGTGATTTGTCATGGGCATGGGCGGGTAACGGGTGGAATATTAACAAATCCGGTCGGGTGCATGTTTAACTTTAATAAAATCACGCGTTAACCGCCGGGTGCAATGCTGTACTGCGCGGGTGCGGGCAAGTGCGGGTCTCGAAAACTGGACCCGTGCAGGACTCTAAGTCAAAATGATGTTTTTCTACGTATTTTTGACCAATAAAACCACCTGCAATTGAATAAATGTAAGGTAGATATTTTTAAAGTCATACTGTGGAACACTCCAAACAGAGCAATGACATTTCCATAGAAACAAGAAGGTGACGAACCCGCTACAGAAAAGTTACACAGTGCACCTTTAACCTGCTCAGATTTTAATTTGCAGACTCGTCCAGGTAACATTCACTTTATTCTTTTAGAAACCAGGTCATCGCTCGTGTGGTATCGTCTTTGAACTGCCCCCAGCTCAGAGCACCATGTGTAAAAGAATCTTAACAGAAGCAGAAAGCTCTGACACCAAGTGGACGCCCTCAGTAAAGATCAACACGCTACACTGCCCCAAATGTCAGCACCTATGAAAATTCCCATTTACTCTGGGCATCCGCCAAGTGTGAAATTAGCATATCTTTAGCATTCTCTTGGAAAACTGCCCGGAAATTTATGTCAGAGAAAAGAAGGTTAAGACAGCACCACGCCTGCCCCCGACCAGTAACAAAAGATTCTTATTAAAGACGGATTATTAGGGGACAATACACAGTTTCCACAAGACAAGATGAGACACGAGATTGGGTCCACGAGAATGAGACGAGAAGAGATTTGGACATAATTGCATAATACACAATAACATACGTACATAATAAACAGATTATTTGGATTATCATAAGAAAGAAGGCATGCAAGCGGGGTGTCTTGCCCAAGAACATGAGCAGTATTAATTCCCAGCATTATCAAACCTTCTATTTTCAGCCCTCCAGTGTGATTTCATAGTTTGTAGTTTGGCTAAAAACACATATTTAGACTGTATACGCTATCAGTCTGAAGCTTGGACACACCAACTTTACTACATAATTCCGTTTATCTTGCTTCATATATTTGATGTCTTCAATATGTATCTAAAATGTAGAAAGTAGTAAAAATAAAGGAGAAAAAAGAGGTGTGTTGAAACTGGTAGTGTATTTTAGCATTTCCATATTTTTTTAATGTAATCTAATGACAGAAGTGTTGCTGCCAATTTGTTCCAACCAGCAATCACTGTAACATCAAGTACATACAACAGAGTATCATTCAGAAGTTGCCAATACGATACATGCCTTGATACATAGGCCACGATATGATACATACACTACCGATCAAAAGTTTTAGAACACCCTAATTTTTCCAGTTATTTATTGCAATTCAAGTCATACAAGTCCAATGAAGAGCTTGAAATGATACAAAAGTAAGTACTGAACAGCCAGAGGTTAAAAAAAATGATAAAAGATAACAAAACACAAGTCCAAGCTCTGCCAAAACTACCTCAGGAAAAAAGAACAAGATGGTAAGTCTGAAAACATGGAGTGTCCAGCACAGTCTCCAGAGTTAAACCCCATTGAGCTGGTTTTGGGATGAACTGGACAGAAAAGTGAAGCAACCTACAAGTGCCACACATTTATGGGAACTTCTGCAACAGACTTGGGAAGAACTTTCTGAAGAATACTTGATTTCTATTGTAGAAAGAACGAGTGTGTCCATATCTACCAAAGGTGGACACACTGATGAATCAAAAGTTTAGAATACATTTTGGTCAACAGTGAACAGTAAAAAAAACAAAACAAAACAGTGTGGTGTTCTGAAACTTTTGCCTGGTAGTCTATCTCAATACTGGGAGCTTTCGATTCGATATGGTTCAATACGATATATTTCAAATGACTGCAGTATGGTTCAATAAAAAATAAAGGCTAAATCATGGCTATATGAAAGTGAATAAGTGAATATGAAACACAAACATTTTAATCATCATCTGGGGCCCCATATTATTATTATAATATGGATTTGACCCTTATTGAACATTAATGAGGATATTTTATTGTTGACTGAGTGATTGTGTCTCTCTGAACAATTAGTATTACTCAAGTTTTAAACAATGAAAAACAGTAATTCAACCAGCGACCCAGTAATGCTCTAAACAAGCAACAAAACTGTAGCACTGTAACAAAGTAATTTTGTAAAATATAATAACAAATACTCTTGGCGATGTGTCGATACAGCAGCTCACGGTATCGATACTGTATCATCACATTAAACGAAACGATATATAAATATTGTTGGAGCAGGGATTGAACCATTAACAGAAAGACTTACATTTCATCATTTCATATACATTCCTACCACCTGTATTTGTATGAGTCAAAGTATAAGTATAGTCCTTGTTACACTGCACTGCTCTTACTCCTACTCCAATAATCCTATATAACCCTTACATTCAACTCTCTTTTGTACTGACATCCACTGAGACATAATGGAACTAAAATACTTTAAAACTCGCATCGGGGGGTTCATGGTGTATGTTTTATACCCCAAACTCCCTGTAGTGTCCTGTAGGCTGTTTTATTGAACCACGAGCGCTGATGGGTGCTGGTGGGTGCTGGCTGGGGCTGGTTGGTGCTGGTGGGTGGCACTGCAGCTGTATTGGGTATTTTTATCCACTCATGACATGGACTCCTGTGTAGAGCTCTACCTCCGGGGCCTGTCTGCAAACTGGATCATGCTACTGTCTCGCTCACATTTTTTGTATTTTATTTTAGCTTTTTTAGCACTCTCTCCCTAACGGCAAGGGCTGAACTGGAGATGTATTACTTTATTGAATGACGCTGAGAAAGCAACCCATTCTGAGTTTTTTTTCTCTTTTTTTGGCGGCGTCTGCTACCTGAAATATTAATGCGACATGCTGTGCTGAATATGAAATAAAAGTGAGTTTCGGAAAATAAAGCATTGCACTTTTGAGCTCTGTGTTGACAGTTTGCATGTGATTGTCATTCTGGGTATTTCACGGCGCTTCAAGAGCTAAAAGAGTTGCTTGTGCTGTTTGAAAATAAATAAATAAAATGAAAATATGCTCCGAAAGTTTGAGTGAGAAGAGATATTGTATGAGTTGGATTTTTGTGACATTTTTTGACTTAGTTAGTTATTCCCAGCGAGGAGATTTTAGTGGGGGATTGATAAAGACTTGAAGTGCCATCTAGTGTTAACATCTAACAATACAAACATTTCAAACTCGATTTTGATACTAATGCTTGATAATGAATGCCGATTCTGATACCTCTCATTATTTATACAAAAGAATGTGATTTTCAACATTCAATTGTAATATTTTCTTTTATATCACCATGTGGTCTTATGTCTGTAGTCCCTCAGTTGTCCAAGTTCCATAAAGGTCCAGGAGTGTATTGATACTTTACAATAATATCACACTGGGGATGTCCTACATCTGTCTCTATTGGCGGAATATTCAACAGTTACCATGGTGATAGTGCTCACAGTAGTAGTTTTAATATAGTCTGAAAACTCTCGCCTGATTCATCAGCCGGCTTCACTTCATAGAAACCATCTTACCTCGCAGTGTTAGAATTCGTTCGCTCAACGGTAGGCGGGCACTTTTTTTATTTAACCAATCGCTGCTATTTGATCGTGACTGTATGTAATGCGCCGCTAACAGGGCTAAATGGTTTATTAAGCTTTTCCAAAATCTCGTAGGAAGAAGGGCAATAACGTCTTTCCCCTTGATAAAATTCACCAAACATTCTCTTTGTTCCAGCTTTAAATCCTCGATCTCAGCAATCGTTGCCAACACAAAATGTATGGCTCTTCGCTGATTGGCTGGTGCCTGAACTCGCACTTCAGTGGTTTTTGCAAACCGTCTAGTGTATTCATATTCCTAGTCGCTGAAGAGAAGTGAAACTGAGCAGATGCACTGGGTGGTGCCAGCCTGGCTATGAAAACTCAAGAAAAAATACAAAATGGATGTAAACAACACATTTTCAGGAGCCTGTGATCAATAAAAGTGTTCATGGTCCTGGTTAGGTGTTTGATTTTCAACAAACGTGAGACTTGTTAAAGCGCAGAAATCAGCATCTATTGTAGTTCCAGCCAAGTCAGCTCTTTCCGGTCAAACTGTGTTAAAATAAAACTCAAATTAAGTCTAACTTGAGTAACAGAGCTCCTGACAAAGCAGTGCTTCCATTTAGCTTCACAGCCCTATGGACTGTTGATGGCGTCAGCTCCAAAGTATCAATAAAAGTCCTTGAGGTGTATCAGAACAAGTATAAGACCACAATATCATTCTAAAGCTCAGTAAAGATTCATTTCTGTCCTGTGAATGTGACTTTTTTAATATCGATACCTGCTCAAATGAGTATCTACTCTCGATACTAGTTTCAATATCGATTAGTCTCTGTTTTTTGAAACTTTTGACAACCCTAGTGCCATGAGAAGTGCTTTTCCTTTGACACAAACAACATTTTACCGATGGCTGGAGCTGTCACATGTGTTTAGTGCAGGGCAGGCTGGATGATAGGATTTCTTTGGACAGTTAGTCAGACTCTGGACCATGTGTGCACTGGTGTGGGCTAACAGCAGCTGAATTCGAGCTCTGGAAGATGGGAGGAGACCTTTGGGAAATGTGAGCTATGGGTTTAGTTTGGAGATTCTTAAAATTGTGGAAGGAATAGACTGAATGCTGCAAATTAGTACTAAATATATCATCTTTCATATTACGCTATTTTCTGATCTATGTTAAAATGTTGTTTCCTTCTCAAAAACATGCCTGGTTTTGTGATTTTTGTGTACATATTTAACACACAAACCCTGCATATTTAGAGGTTACATGCTGCGGCACTTTACTATTTTTCAAACATTCTGCTTTTTTGACATGAATAATATTAATGTGATAGACTATTTTACTTTGTGCTCCATATATCATAAGATGCTTGGGCCGATCCAAAGCACTTGATCAGAGAATACTTCGGCCAAATAGGATATCAGACAGTGGGGAAATAGCCGGTAGCCGTGGGAAACAGTCATGCATTTTAAAAAAGAGCGTAGTCCAGCCTTTGGGAAAATATCTGATCTAAAACAGAGGCTGTATGGGCCATTTGTGCTTCATTCATTTCGGAATAGCGATACTAAAACGTGTCAGAAAACCTGCATGTCTAAATACAGTAAAGGCATGTCGTAATACCTGCATGTCTAAATAGAGACATGTCGTAATGAAGGGATGTCTGAATAGGAGGCGGACCGTATATTTACGCTGCTTTATTCTCTTATACTCCATACACTTTCACTAGAATAATTTGGATAAACAGGTAAAAGCTGTTTTGACGATTTTAATTAATTGTTTTCTAGATAAATGCTCTTCACATCTTGCAAAATACAACTATAAAATATAATCTGTTCATTTTACATAGCATTTTCTTCTATTTTTCTTGCACTTTTTGGTCCAATCAGCCGCATTGTTACTAAGAATCATGGGAATCCACCTGCCAGACACTATCCCAGACACTTGAATCTCTGTAGTGTCGCCCTTTAAATCGACCCAGCACTTGGTTCTTATGAGCAATAAGAGCTGCAGTTGCTAATGCGCTGTGTTTTGTTTAGCTTACCAGGTGTAAAACTTTTATAACTTTTATGGTGGCTAATCGAGAAGGTCATGGGTTCAACTCCTCAAGCAGAGTGGAGTCTTTCTCAAATGGAGTTTACATGTATTCCGAGTGGGTTTCATTTGAACATTCCTAGTTTGGCCGACAAAACATGTCCAAAATCCTTCAGCTAGACTAAAACTTGGAGACAGGGTGGGCTACAGCAGCATTGAAGAAATGGGTAAAATGCAGAGGTATAAAGAATAAATTAACCTTGAAATGATAGACTTAGACAAACTTTATTGATCCACGAGGGGACTTACTTGAACACAGCAGCTCACAATTCACAATATATTATAATAACAAAGAGCAACAATATAAATAACACTTAAATACATCATGATTTCAAAATAAGTAGCAGAAATGGCAAGAGACTGATGTCAAATAAGGCAATAAGGAATAAGGAAATCTAAAATATGTATTAAAAATGTTGCCTGTCAAACATGTGAAATGATTGGACAAGACACTCACTCTAGTCCACTCATTTCTTTTCGTACAGCTCCTTCTGTGCCTCACTTGACCAAGGCGAGTGCAGCTGGACCACTGGGCTGCTGCTGCCAGTGGAAATGCTGCTAAAATATGATGTAACCTAAAGTATTATGTAACCTATATCAATTTATAATAGAGCAACATTCATGCCACAGAGATTGCGCCTGCTCAGACCACGGTTAGCAGAGGTAAGGCTGGACTTAGACAAACTTTATTCATCTACAAGGGAGATTATTTTGACAGGTTTTGTTTTGTTATAGTGAATTGTGTCTATCTCATCAGACTTTGGGGATGTTTCTTCAGATCTTTGTGAGGACCTAGCTGAAAAATTCAATATTTCAATCTAAGCAACATAAATGGGCGTTTCTTCCTTAAACGAGAACGCCTCTCATTTATAGCTTATGTCCACTTCCGAAAAAAACAAACAAACAAACAAAATAACTATAGTGTACTGCCTACTTCCTTGAGTATTTTCAACACAGTAGTAGGTCTACTGCTGTAAGTACAATCATTTGGATACGAAATAACTGCATTCATGACAAATACTAGTGTTAACTCTGTACTTGGGTTATGTCTGTAAGTATCATTTATTTGTACAATTTGAGCAATTCCAGCGTCGTGTTACATGTACATGAACAGAATGATGTTAGAATGTGATCAGACCCTCTTTGGTACGTACGCTGGAAATAAAAACAAACAAGTTAAGAGTTAGTTAACGATAGCATGGTATAAGACTTTCAATTCAATTCAAGTGTATTTATATAGCACATTTAAAACTATTTCAGCTGACCAAAGTGCTTCACATACAAGTCAACAAAATAGAAGAAACAGTTACAAATACATATATACAGATAACTTGTGAAAACTACAATAAAAACACCAAGATAACCTGACTAGCTAGAGAAGAGGTGAGTTTTCAGTCTAGTCTTAAAGTGCGTTACAGACTGAGAGGATCTGAGGTGGAGGTGGAAGGCTCAACGTTAGTTATTGATAGTCCGCATAACCTGTAGTTCTACAGAGAGCCATGGGTTTATGTTTATGTAGTTAGCAGACACTTTTATCCAAACCGTTTCCCAAAAGTCTCTTATATTAACTTAGTTGTCGTCATCAATAGCTAATGTCAAGGCTCATCCTATGCTATTGTTAACTAACTTGTGAACTCAGTCGCTTTCATTGTCAGTGTACGTACTGGAGAGGGTCTGATCACATTCTAACATCATTCTGTTTATGTACATTAAAGATGACGTTGGAATTGCTCAAACTGTACGAATAAATGATACTTACGGACATAACCTCTCGTGAAAAACATGTGTTGCCGCTTTGCTTCGAACATAGACAGTATAGGCTACGTCCACATGACAAGGCTCCTGGATTTTTTTTCTTTGCGGGTTGAAAAAAGTTGCTTTGCTGCATCAGAGGACCCTGGCCATGATGGGATCTTGACATCATTGTTTTCCAAAAGCTGCGGTTGGCTTGTCCACACGAAAACGCGACGCCGGCGTTCTCAGATTTCTCCACTCTGGAACCCGTTCTCAAAAAACTCAGTTTTCGCCCAAAATGAATACAAACTTCTCCGTTTTGTCGTATGGACTGCCCCTTAGACTTTTGCCAAGAAGCAGCGAAAAAGCGGAACAGTGCAAAACTCTTTCTGATTGGTTGATTACATGCTACAGGAATACCCATTTGGGAGTTTTTGTTGTACGTTTGGAATGGAACACCCATGCTGCAGATCGACTCTCCTCGAAAAATTTGTCTAGAGTATATTTTGGTTGAAGTAAAACATGCAAACTCCACACAGAAATACCCAATTTTTGTTGCAATCAAACCCATCACCTTTCCGTTATGAGGCAAGAGCTCAAACTCTCCACCACCCTGTTTCTAAAAGATGAATCGACAGCATAACTTATTAAAACTACATCTTCAATTCCGTTAAGTGTTTGGAAGAAATTGGAAACAAAAAAGTAATAACAACAGAGGTAAAACGTGCAAACTCCACACAGAAATACCCACATTTTTCTCGCAATCAAACCCACCACCTTTCCGTTACGAGGCAAGAGCCCATATTCTTCACCACCCTGTTGCTAAAAGACAAATCCACAACATAACTTATTAAAACTACCTCTTCAATTCCGTTAAGTGTTTGGAAGAAATTGAACATAAAAAGTGGCCTGAGGGACGTAGCCAACTACACCCAGCGCTGTGATCGCGGATGACAAATACAGCGCTGCCATATTAATGCTCCATCAGTCACCGCTGATAGCCCCGCGCACAGTCGGCATCAAGAGCCTCATTTGACACCCAGTTTGAAACCCCATCACAATCTCCACCCACCCGCACCCACCCAGCCGCCCACCCACCAACCATTCACACAGCCATCCAGACAACTGTCAACCGGCCCCCCCAACGCCACCATCTTGGACAAGTGCAGCCAATTTGAAAGCCTGTCTGGGGTATGATAAAGGTTTTGAGATCTAATATGACCACCTTGTCAGCGAGGTGTCGAGAAGGAGGGGAACAATACTGTCACGATGATCAACCAAAGACCCCACGTGAAGGGGCTTGTTAAAGAAGATTTCTCTGTTGGAGCGCCGCGTAAGGTGGGATAAAAGTAACTCTGCTGCAGCGTCAAGACGGTACCTGCCGTGCGCTCACTCTCTTTCTCTCTGGTGTATATGGCTTATTTGGGTTTTATATATAAGTGTGGGTAGAGGGATTTATGGTTGTAGACAGGATTTTGGCTCATTAAATATAGTTACACATTGCAAAAAGTAGTATCTAATTATTAAAATGAAAGAAGATTCAGCTTGATTTGAGTAGAGTTCACTTGACAAGTAAAATTATCTACCAGTGAACTGTCTTTTTTTCTTAATTCAAACAATCCATGTGTCATTTGTTCATTTGTTTTTCAAAATAAAATCAAAAATAAGAAAATGAAAAAAAAAAAAAAAAAAAAAAAAAAAAAAAAACTATTTTCTTCATTATTTGTCTCCAAAACCAAAATGAAAAAACAGATAGTGATTCGTTTTTTTCAGTTTTTGATTTTGTGTTTAAATGAATAATGGGGAAACCTGGACTCCTGGACTCAGGAACTTCAAGACTGAACCAGACTCGGACTAAACCCTGGACTAAACCAGAACTAAACCAGGACTGAAACAAGACTGAACTAAAAACTGGTCTCTGGGTCCTGGTCTCGGTCCTGGTCTCGGTCCTGGTCTCGGTCCTG
The DNA here is from genome assembly GCF_026225935.1 of Boleophthalmus pectinirostris. Lineage (NCBI taxonomy): Eukaryota > Metazoa > Chordata > Actinopteri > Gobiiformes > Gobiidae > Boleophthalmus > Boleophthalmus pectinirostris. The sequence goes on from NW_026571018.1 coordinate 13,881,158, forward strand.
GTCCTGCTTCAGTCAACACAAAATCAAAAACTGAAAAAACGAATCGTTATCCAGTTTTTCATTTTGGTTTTGGAGACAAATAATGAAGAAAATAGTTGTTTTTTCATTTACTTATTTTTGGTTTTATTTTGAAAAACAAATGAACAAATGATACACAGATTTCAAACAATATGAGATTTAGTTTCTTATCTTAAATACAAAGAGTTGTTGTTTTTCATATCTTCACTGTGTATTTTTCTATTTCAATTACAGAAAGACTTGCTTCATTGGTGAATCATTTTATTTGTAATATGAAATTTACTCAAATCAATATAACATGTTCTTAATTTCAGGTGTAACTATTTTTGTATTGAAATTAGTATTTTTTTGCACACCTATGATGCAAAATTGACTTTTCAGCGCGTTTAACTATGGTATAGTCATTTTCCCTTCTCATTTCCCATCACCAATATGTGATTAAACATGCACAAATCACTCCAAATACTACTTCGAGTATTGGGAGTGATTTGTGCATGTTTAATCACATATTTTCAAGACACAATATTGCCGATCAATTTCTGTTTTCACCACCACCGGCACGCACCCGTTGCTTGGTACTTAATTCGTTCTTCAATTTTATTTTCTTAATTTGTGATACACATAGGAATTGGCAGCACTGCACAGTCATTTTGGCATAAATGAAAAAACACATGAATAAACGAATAATAATAATAATAGCGTGATGTGCAGCTATACGTCAGAGGTGCGGACAGCTACGTGACTCTTTATTGTGGTGACTTTTTCAGCTCCCATTGGGCACCACAGTTTTCTAACGTTGAAGTAAACGGCCCAAGATCATACCTGGAGGATTTGACCTATTGTGCATGTTCTGGGTTGATGGGGAGACCAGAGGAAACCCGCCCTGATACCGAGATAAACACGCTAACTGCACACAGACAGGGTTATCCATCATCCAGGTTCATACCACAATCTCTTTTATAGGCCATAATAATAAAAAGGTATGACCCCTACTTCTTCTCCTGTTATATCCGTGAAGGGCATTATTTGGACTTTCTACTTTCAGCATTTTCTGTGTCCTCAACAGGTCACATGCGCCATCTGTGTGAGTACAAGGCAATGAAAAATGTATTCTGAAATCACCACAAACATGCCTTTTATTTTTGGGGAGATTTTGAGTCCAACCAGCTCAAAACTAGGGGTGGGCGATATATCGATATTTTAAATATATCGAGATAGTTTTTAAACTCGATATGAATTCTGACATATCGTATATATCGATATAATGCTTATATTAAATTTAGAATTCGCCGCTTCGCTTGTTTACCTTCTCTCTCGTCGCCTCCGCACCCCCGCACCCCCGCCTCCCTGATTTTGTTCGATCATGTCTCCTTCACTCCTCATTATCGCCCTGAACGCCGAAAGTTGGTGCCAGTGAAAAGCTTCAAGCACCACGAACCTTTTCAACCATTTACAGACAAGAACATCAGCAGCACATCCTCCTATTCCACCGAGTCGTGTCCTTTAGCCCGAAAGAAGCTAAATGAGCTGAGCTGCATGAGAAGTTCGCTGTTTATGCAAATGAGCCATGCACTTAAGTTTCGTTTCTGTAAAACGTAAACACACGTGCGAAATCTGCATTAAACACATTATAATGTCAAAATGGCTGATGTGGCTCTAGAGTCGTTGTGCTTTATATATTGTAAAGTTTAGTAATGTAAAGTTTATTTATGGAGAAGATTTTAATGAATAATCTGCTGCAGTGTCACTTGTACAACAGTGTTTGGAAACGTTGGGTTTGATCTGCAGTGGATTGTGGGATTAAACCTCAGAACTCCTTACTGCTGGAACATGGATCTATTAAAATAAGGAACATCCTGAGCTTCCTCTGCTGAAGGAGCTCATGGTTCTGGTTCTGGTCTGGATAACAGAGTTAATGCAAAGATGACCTTGTCTTGAGTTGTTTTATCTATGAATGAAAAGAAGGAAATATGTATTATTTATTTTATTTTACAGTTAAATTATTATTTATGTAATTAGTTTTTTTGTCATCTTAAATGTTCCTATATGAACTGCTGACCTCTTACACTTCAATAAAAAAAAAAGGACCTTGTGGAATTTGGCAGATTTGTTTTTGCAGTTTTCCGTTTTAGGGGATAATTTTTTCTTGAACATATATCGAGATATATATCGTATATCGAGATATAGCAAAATATATCGAGATATATTTTTTGATCCATATCGCCCAGCCCTACTCAAAACTCACCCAAGTCACTTAGTCTTACTGCATACTTAGCATATATTTCTTATTGGTACTTTACAGTGACACCACGCTTCTACATGTATATCTATGGTGGAATGTTTCTGTAGTTACCATGGTGACACAGTCTGAAAAATCAAGAAAAAATACATACTGGATTTAAACAGCACATTTTCTGGAGCCTGTTCATGGTCCTGTTTAAGTGTTTGATTTTCAGCAACAGTGAGAGTGACCTGAGCAGATTACCTGTTTTAATTCCAACTAAGCCAGCTCTTTTAGTCATTTGTTTGTCTTAAAGCTCAGATCAGTGTGCCCACTCTTTTTCACTGACAGAATTTCAAAAGTTTTCCATGAATTTTTCTAGCCTGATTCATTAGCTTCATGAAAACTTCGTGAAAACCGTCTGACCTCAGAGCATTAGGATTTGTTCGCTCGATGGTAGGCTGGTATTTTTTATTTAACCAATCGCTGCTATTTGGTTGTGACGTATGTAATGCGCAAAATCCCATAGGAAGGAGGGCAATAATCTATCTTTCTCTTGATAGAATTCACCAAACATTCTCTTTGTTCCGGCTTTAAATCCTCGATCTCGGGAATTGTTGCCAACACAGAATGTCTATGTTCATCTACATCCATCTCGACTGCTTTGTTTACTGTTGTGTGCCACAAAAGGAACCCAGACAGGCGCTTGAGTTTGACGTCATGGCTTTGCAGCTCTTAGCTGATTGGCCGGGGCGTGGTCTACAACTTCCGGGGTTCTTGCAAAAAACATCTAGTGTATTCTGATTTCTGACCTAATCTCTGGAGAGAAATGAAATTGAGTAGACTAGGTAGAGCCTGGCTAATTTTCCATGACTTTCTGGCACCCTACATGTATAGAATTTATCAGACTTTTAGGGCTAAAAATGAAATGTTAAACCTTTCCATTAACCTTATTCTTTGGTTTTATATTTTTTTAAACATTCAAAATACTGTCAGTGCATTTATTGTCGTCTCTTTTAAACAAAATGTGCATGACTTTTCTAGAATTTCCATGACCGTGGAATCCCTGTCAGAATACAGTCTAACATGCTTTTGACAGACCAGTGCTTACAGTTAGCATCACACTCCCAGGGAATGTTGACGACATGAGCTGCAAAGTATCCATACAGGGCATTTTGTGTAAAATTTTGTAAATATGTCCTGACTTGCTCTCATAGCTTTTATCAGGGTTTATCTCAAAAGATAAATAAAGCAAGTCCCTCTGTGTTATTAATAAAATAATATGTTTTTTGTGGACTAACTGTATAATAAAAATCCCTCTGACAGTCTGTGATAGAGGGACTTTGTTGGCCGGTATTGCGTGCATTACATTCTGCTCTGTGGAGGCTCCTGTCAGTGGAGAAATTGGTATCTCTAGCTTGTGTATGATTGATTCCTCTGGGTATGTGCGGTGAACAGAGGTGCTATGGAAACTGTGCAGAGGCTGTGTGAATCACAAAGAGCCTCATCCCATCACCATTTAAGAGGAGACAACAGACACAAACTGGGACTGTTTCAGCGAATACTGACATTTTCTATTGTCTTTTGGCAACCTATTGAGACTCACGTACTGGTAGTTTTCAGATTATAGAAAGTGATGATTTAATTCTTCCAAATGTGGGGGCAAGATACAGTTTTTCCTATTGATTACACTGTACTTCACCATGAAATATCAGAAAGGTAAATTCCCAAACATGGAATCTGATCATTTCTTTTATGGACTAGACCCAAGATTAGGGCTCGGTATCATTCAGAAATTGCCAACACGATACATACCTCGATACATAGTGTAAGCCACGATACGATACTTATCGCAATACAGTGAGCTTATGATTCAATACGATTCAGTATGATCTTTTTTAAATCGATTTGATACAGTTCAATAAAAAAATAAATAAATAAAGGCTAAATCATGGCTGTGATACTAAAAGCCTTTGTTAAACCGCTTCTTGTGCAAAGTTAACATGAAACACACATTTTAATCCTCAAAACAGTAAAAATGTCAATTTTGTTGCAAATGTAAACGAGTTTCCTTCCTCTAAACAAGCAACAGAACTGTAGCTTTGGAAAATTTAGTAAAATATACCAAGAAACACTCTTGGCGATATATTCGATACAGGAGCCCCCGATATTGATACTGTATCTTCACATTAAAGGATACGTTATATCGATATTTCAATATTTTTGCACACCCCTACCAAAGACCATGCTATACTGCGAAGAAAAAAAAAGTTGTGTTCACAGGACTGAAGATCTTCATTTGTTACTTGCTAACTGTTCATTCCTGTTGTTGACAGCAAAGGGAGCACTAATGTCTAAATACCTCATTGGAAACTGATGTGTAGTTTATAAAGTGTGTTTTCCCCACATGTACACAGTAACTACAAGGGTTCTTTAAATGTTGGGGGTCTGTCACCTGCTTGTTTCCATGGACACCTCATTGCTCTAACGGGAACAAATAGCATTACAATACATTTATTAAATTACAGGTGGTTTTATAGCTCAAGAATACCTACAAAACACACATATTCTGGCTGTGAGCGGGGTCGCCTCTCCACAGATCTGACCTGTAACTCGGTCTGGTTTGGTTTCCATGAAGATAGGAAGGTTTAATTCTGCACTGTGAAGCTTTCCAGACAAAGCAATAACATCTCCACAGAGAAAAGGATTTGACGGGCTCTCCCACGGGAAAGTAATACAATGCAATTTTCACGTATTGGTGCAAACTTTCAGAAGCAGCCCACACACAAACGCATAACACATTTCAAGTCTGTCATACCTTGGAATTTGAACTTTGAACTCTACTTTTCACCGCTAATTGCTAATAATGAGCAATAATCGAGACTGTAGCCCGGAGCTCTGCAACCGTGTCGGACCAGATTAAATCCTCCCTGATAAAATATCTTCCTCCAATTAAGTCCTTTTAAGGTCAGTTTCCTCTTTAAAGGTCGAGGACACATGCTGAAAGGGCAGTGCCTTGGATCTGGAGACAATGGGTCTACCGCAAAAAGACATTTATTAAGACTATTCAATCAAACTTAATATTAGTATTCTGTACGCTGACTGTTTGTCCTTGAGCTCCTGACCCCAAGTGGCCGTGTATGGGCAGTTCAGCTGATGAAAAGCCCACACTGCTTTCATGATTAGAGATTAGGGTTGTCACAATAACACATTTTGAAGCATTGAAATTGCTTTATGGCACTGATGCAGTATAGAAAAGCCATAAAATCCTAGTAAACACAGGCTTAGATATACAGAATAATTATAAGGTCAGAGCTGCAACAGATAAAGAATGAACCATGTTGCTTATTTAAAGGCGCTATGTAACGTCTAAGGCAGCAGCCACACTAGTACGTATTCGAGTCATTTTGGTTGCAGCTGCAGTATTCGTCCACACTAATCAAATAGAAAATGGCTCCAGAGACGTAACGATCTGGTGCCACCAGTTCCCACAAATTCATCTGAGTACGGATCTGATCTGGCACTGTGTGGACGCCTGAAATCTCTGATACGCTGATGCAGGTCTATACACCGCAAAGTAATTCACCTCCAAAACACTAAGAGGCTAGAATATATGTCCATTCAGATATACAGTCTATGGTATGACCTGCAGTCGTATAATCTCTGAAAAGTTTAACTTGAACCATCTCCAACGAGATAGAAGCACAGAACAGACTCACCATTAACAGAACACCCCTCTGTCACAGAAAGAACACTCATAATCCACTGAGTCGTGTCCTTTAGTCCGAGAGAAGCTGAACCACATCAGCGCACAATAGCGAGCTGGTTTATAGCGCGCTATGGCTATGCAAAATAGCCATGCTGTTTTAAGTTTTGTTTCGGTAAAACATAAACACATATGTTCAAAGCTGTGTGGATAGGGAAGGCGGACACAGAAACGACGTGTCTGGATGCAGATTGTTTCTGATACGGTGATTCGTTTCAGTATAAATGCAGCCTAAAGTGGAAGGTTCGCTACTTGCTTGTCTCTATAGATATGCTATTTCTGTGCCTAGAATAATCCACAGTAGGACTTTAAATATATTTCCCTTGCATTTGTTCAAGTGCAGGTGTTTTATAGCTCAAAAATACCTTAAAAACATGAATTCTTGCCATGTACAGGCTTGCTTCTCCATAGAGATTACCAAGTCTATTTCAATACTGTGGAATAAAGAAGGCAAAACAATAATATCTCTTTGGAGACAAGCAAATGGCAGAAAGGTTACACAGCGCACTTTTAACTTTCTACAGCTCAAATGTTATGGTATTAAACAAAACGATAAATCGACATAGTAATTATTATGAGTAGTTTTATACACAAAACAGATAAAACCTAAAACATGCTTACAATATATCTTTTCTGGCACTAGCATTACTGTTGTTTATTTTAAAAAATAGACCTAAACCTCTCTATGTATTGTTGGGAAAGGGAAAAGCTGAAAAATACATAAATATTAAAGCATCCATGCAAAAAAAAATATATCCTCAAAATAAAAGTGCAACTCCCAAAAGATTTTGTGGGAGAAAAGTCCAGAGTTGCACTTAGACCATTAGTACTTTGCAGAAGGAAACTGCTAAAATCACCTTTTGAATACTTTATCAGGGCCCTGACCGGGGCTTTGTGTCTTTGTGTTGGCCGAGGCAAAGCTGAGACCACTGATCTGTGTGGAGAGAGGTGCTTTGTACAGTTAAGCTGACTGCTCACCAGAGGATTGTAAAATCTTCTGCAATTTTAAGACAAAGTTTGCAGACCAATTCCTGTGTAGTCTAAAGAAAGATTTGCTGCAAGTTGTTCAAATTAAATCCATTTGTGTCGTTCGGCAAAGACAGACTTTCCTGGGTAAATACACCGTGTTACACCATTGAAATGCGCTCACTACTTTTATCTTTTATCACACAGTTACATTACCGCTAATAATGTTATTTTTCAGTAGACTTTTATAATGAAATGTATTGAGTCTTAAAAGGAAAACAAGTGGAATTCATGATTGATATAACTTGAAACACGTTAAATTAAAGCACAATTTCGAAAGTTTAAGTAGATTTTAAAAAATTAATCAAATGAAGGTCAATGCAAACCACTCGTGACATACCGCAGAGCTGATGTGTTTTGGGTAACATGGGTATTTTTTTTTTTCTTTCTCTTCTAATTGGTGCGTAATGGGTACCTTTTTGAAGCTTCTTGATGTTGTTGGAAATGCAAAGTCCAGACAGCATTTTGTGGTCAAAGAAGGATGACTTTATAATTTACTAAATGTCTTCTAATCTGAATAACTTCTTTCATGATGTTTATTTATTTGCTCTTCTGTAATTATTACTAATAGGACTAGGACCAGTGTTTTTGGTAGCATGGGTATTTTTTTTTCTTTCTTGTCTAATTCTGCAGCCTGTTTGCATCTACAGAAGCCCTGCTAAGACACATTTTTCCACTATTTACATACATCAAAAATCTGGAGGGGAAAAAAAAGAAAAAGCTTCCCTGGTCTATCTGCCAGCTAACCTTATGTAAACCTTTCATTTGAAGCAATTCCAGTGTAGTTGACTGTTCATTACATCGAGTCAAAGTTGCTTTTTCAAGTTCGGTGCAACAACTTTTTAAAGTTTAAAATGACTGAGGCTGTGGCCTTTTGATGGTGAAGGAAGCGCTGAAATAACAGAAAGATGGCTGCCTTTTTGAAGCTTCTTGATGTTGGTGGAAAAGGAGGTTCTGACATAGCATTTTGTGGTCATATCGTGCTGGATAAAACTTTGCACTTTAGGGCGTCTAATCTTGGTGACTTCATTCTTGATATTTATTTATTTACTTTTCTATTTTTATTACTGTTAGGACTCGGCGCTGCCACCTGCCTGCCTGGAAGAGTCCACATTCAGGAATTACATGTATCCACCATTGCTTAAATTGTATGTGGCACCTGCTAGTTTCCATGAAAATAGTTCAGTAGCTGGAGTGTCCAAACTATGACCTGGGGGGTCAAATGTGGCCCTCAGACCAATTTTTATTGGCTCTCAAACCTTCTGCTTAACTTGCCCAATTGACCATAGGCAGTCATTTTTACAGCTGATTATATAATTCTACCACTATAACCTCAATAACATCACATTGCATTGTGACACAAATCTAAAATAAATGTTCAAAGCCTGATTAAAGTTACGAGGACTCTGTTAAAATGTTGTAAAATTTCCACATGTGAATGAGCAATTGTATTCACCACCGATTTGTCAGTGGTCCCCCGCCTCTATTATGTTACAAAATGTGGTCATGGGTGAAAAAAGTTTGGACACCCTTACTATATATATGTATACTTTTACGAATTTCCTTCGGAATAATCTGTCTATAGAGTGTGGTTGTATCATTGGCCAAGACACTTCTCTCCAATTATTATACCACCTTATATGATCTTTTCCACTTGGATTTTTGTTCACTCCAACCATGCAAATACATTACCTTTTTTCTCAAATTGATTTAGATATAAACTCTGGTCTGTTCTCATCCACTTCAGTATGTTGTGTATGTACATCATCACCTATATGTCTTTTCTGACCACAGTCCACAAGCCCAGTATGAATAAACATACTTACTTGAATAAACTAACTCACAATGCTATTTTTTTTTTTTCTTTCTAGATGTAACGTGGACAGCAAAGTCTCTCGAGTGGCATGGCTGAACCGCACCACCATCTTGTTTGCGGGGAACGAGAAGTGGTCCCTGGATCCTCGGGTGGTCCTGGTGGAGAACACAGCCGTGACGGAGTATAGCATCAAGATCCTGAACGTAGATGTCCACGACGAGGGTCCCTACGTCTGCTCCATCCTCACCAACAAGAAGCCCAAGTCCACCAAGGTCCATCTCATCGTGCAAGGTAGGACCGGTGGACATTTTGGTACTTTTTGGTTGGTACGGAAGAAAAATATATCACGAGATGGATAGATGATGGATAGATGATGGATAGTGAGTTCCATAGCAAAAGAAAAATGAGTTCTGTCAGCTGCAGAAAAGTTTTAAGAGCGATTATGTTTGACCTCTCATCCAAGTAGCTTCTTCAGTTCTTTAAGTCACTGCCTTACATCTGTCTGAAGGAAGGAACTAGCTGCATTGAAACTACAACGCTGTATTTCTTTACACTAAGGAGTATCTGTTATTATGAATCTGTTATTAATCGAATTTCCAGACTTTAAAGGTCCTTTATAATGCTGCGTTCAGACCACAGCATCAAAAAAATGCCCTTAGACGTCTCTATTTGGACACCTTTGCATTTGAGTTTAGACGCCCCTGATGCATGTCTCTGACATCGTGGACGAAACGGCGAAAAATACTTGACGCATGTCCAGGGCGTGGAAACAAGTGCCCAGTCGCGGTCTTTTCCTGGAACAATGGCAGACCAGTTAGAGAGTGACTTTTGTGTGTTTATTACATACAACCATCAGCGGACGTGATCGGCTCAGCAGCTGCGGCGTGTATATATTTATGCTCTGCAATGACACTGGTTCAGTCCTGGTGTAGTCCTGGTTTAGACCTTGTCCAGTCCTGGTATAGTGCTGGCGATTGGCTAGGCAGCTGCGGGGTGTATATATTTATACTCCACTAATGACACTGGTTTAGTCCTAGTTTAATCCTGGTCCAGTCCTGATTTAGGCCTGGTTTAGTCCTAGTCCAGTTCTGGTCCAGTCCTGGTTTAGTCCTGGTCTAGTCCTGGTCTAGTCCTGGTCGAGTCCTGGTCGAGTCCTGGTCGAGTCCTGGTGTAGTCCTGGTTTAGTCTGGGTCCAGTCCTGGTTTAGTCCTAGTCCAGTCCTGGTGTAGTCCTAGTTTAGTCCTGGTCGAGTACTGGTGTAAGTCCTGGTTTAGTCCTAGTTGAGTCCTGGTGTAGTCCTGGTTTAGTCCTGGTTTAGTCCTGGTTTAGTCCTAGTCCAGTCCTGGTGTAGTCCTAGTTTAGTCCTGGTCGAGTACTGGTGTAAGTCCTGGTTTAGTCCTAGTTGAGTCCTGGTGTAGTCCTGGTTTAGTCCTGGTTTAGTCCTTGTTTAGTCCTGGTTTAGTCCTGGTCCAGTCCTGGTGTAGTCCTAGTTTAGTCCTAGTCCAGTTCTGGTTTAGTCCTGGATGCCTTGGCGCCCCAGTCTGAACGGGCCTTTACGCAAAATGGACTATTGCAAGACTGAACCCATGTTATAAGCCTGTTATCTCCTCAGAAGCATATTACATAGATCATAAAATAGGGTAATATGTTGCCTTTAAGATTTTCAACTTTTGATCAGTTGACGGAATTAAAATTTCTTTTGCAATAACTACAGACTGTTGAAAATGTGTTGAAGGACTTTTAAAACTTCGGTGGCTAAATCTTGTAAAAAAATGTTCTTTCATTTTGTGTTTTTTGTGGTCGAACTCAAGCATTTATGCAGTTGTTCCTGATTGTGCGAGGGTGGACAGTCTGCTTTGTTTTCTGTCTGTTTTGGAAATTAATCACAAGACACCTGCCAAGTGTAAAGAAAGTGAAAAACAGCATGTAAGTCCTTGATTCGTGATATGTCTCGAAAGTCATATTTTGTGTCTAAACTGAATTTGTAATTAATCTTGTTGCTGTTTTATTACGATTACGATATTAGAGGCTGGCTCATATGTTTTTTTCCTGATGCTGATACCGATTGTTTAGAATCCAGAGCGACCAATGACCTATGAGCTCTGCCAATATTCTTTGGCCAATATTTTGGGCTGATTTTAATTATTTTCCTCAAATTCTGTTATTTAAAGTTCCTACAAACGCCCTCCTAGCCCTTTTATTTACCACAAACCTATGAAAGAGCGTTTTAGTCACGTTTTGTGCTGCTGTCTCTTCGTCTTAAAGTTTTAATATAAAGCTCTGGGTATATTTTTTAGGAAGCAGATTGACCAAAACAAAATATTGGCCTCTGCTGGAGATTTAAGGCCAATAGCAGATGCACTAAAAAGTCAAAACGTTGGCTCCATAACAATAATACTAAAGATATTACAGGTTGGATAGGCAAGTATTCCCGGTGCTGGTTATGTTGTGCACCTGTAAAGCGGTTTTGTACGGACTTAAAATCCAACTCTTGTTTTCCAGTGCTGTGATTAACTGAAATTCACCAATTTAGTTTTAATTTAACGTCACTGATGGCTATTGATCCAGGACACAGTAGTGCGATTAATGTTCAGCCTGGGCTCCTGCAGGCAAACTCAGAGTACCAGGGTTATCTTCTCGCATCAAATCAATTAGCTCTCCACAAACAATTAGCAGCACTACCTCCAGTCACTATCGAGATAATTAGAATTTAAATTAAGAAGAGGGTGTATGCTAAATAATGGAAGTAATAGAATGTAAATAAAGCAGAAATTGTACACTGCAAGGGGAGAAAAAGCTACTTCTGGTAGAACTTGACGAAGACATAGATTAATTTAAACATGAGGGAAATGCATTAATAGCCTCTTGTGGCCAATACGATCTGATATTTACCTAATGGGATTGCTATAGAAAACATTTGTCCTCTAAAGGGTGGTGGGGCTTGTAAAAAATAAATAAAAATGAAATAATAAAATTAAGTAATTGATAACATTACATTTTATGATAATCAGTGATTGAACATCAAAATTGCACACATTGTTATCCTACTTAGAATATTATTTGCATCAGTGCCTCAGAGGTGGACGACAAAACCAAAGGCACAGTTCTGACCAGTTCTTGCTTTTGTGGTGTCATTGGGCAAGGCGCTTCAAACACCATATGTAAGAGAATTTAAGTAATTTATGTTCCATGTACATCTCAGTTTAACATTGACTCACACAAGCTACATTTACACCATGTTCTTCCCTTGGCATACCACTATCTAAATTGTTGAATATTGCTGTAACTGGTGCCCACTGGCCCTCATAGTCTCTCCACATTTGCTTATAAACCTCCTCCTTTAGTCAGGGGTCTTGAACACTCAAAGATCACACTATGTTCACTTTTGAAATCATACTACGTTGATGATTCAAGACCCCCGGGCCCATATTATTGATGGTAAATAAACTTCTCCTGCTTAAGACATCCAGTTGGTCTCCAGCCTGAAAACTTCTACAACATGAAAGACTGGTGATAGTTGGAGGAGTGCTAGTGCGAATTTGGCAGCCTTTCTTCTATCAGTCTACAGTCTAGTTTACCACCAAATGTGGAGAATGAATAAGTAATGTTGACTTTGCTCTGTACCCTGCTTTCTACTAGCAGTATTACATATACAGTACTTATTACGTAAGTATATGTAATATGTAAATAATGTAAATCATATTACAACATTATGCTTAAGATCCTTTTTTATTGAAAAATTCTTCCAGTGCAGTGGCAGTTCTAGGATTTTTCTGAAACGGGCCATTAAGGGGCCACATGTTACATTCAGGGGCCAAGTACATCCAAGCACACAAATGATTAATTCAGTATATGAAATATACGGAAAATACGAACATAGACAGTAAAAAGAAAGCCCTCCACAGGTCTGTTTATTCTCCCATTAACATGTATTGATGCAATAGTTCTACTTCTGAATAGAGGTTGGGCCAGTGCCCCTGTGGTCCCTCCCCTAGAACCATCGCATTTGACCCATCCTTCAATGACGCTGGAGCCTTGGATCCATCTGTTGTTAAGCCCTAACAGGCAGCGGCTGTTGTAATTTTGAGCTTTACAATAATAAATCGAATTGAGCTAGGCTTGGTCAGGACTACTGTAGCTGGTGGATTTTACCTGTTGTGCATGCTTTGAGTTGATTGAAACTGGAGTACCTAGAGAAAACTCACCCAGACACAGAAAGAAAGGCTGCACAGAAAGGCTCAGGCTGCCTGGGAGTCAAACCTGAAACCTTCTTGCTGTGAGACGAGAGTACTAGCCTGCTTTTTTTTTCGATCTTACATCAGATGCCCTCACTGTTTTGCAGCCCCTCTTGTCTCCACGCCACATTTTGAAAGCCAATTCCTGAATCTAATTTCAACTTATTAACACTCACAATTTTCCTTTTTCCGTATAGCGCTTTCTCATTAGCCTATAATTGACAGCAAGAGATCAAACTGTGGTCTGAATAAAATAACAGAGAACATGCGTACAGCCCATCTCCCTTCTCCAATTATCTGCAGTGGATCTGACGTGTCCTTTGAGCTCACCTTGAATAACCTCGCCATCTGGATCAGCTCAGCCCCTTTCAAAGCGTGGTAGAGGCGGAGACAGAGGCAGGGGCAGAGGCAGGGGCAGGGGGAACGACAGGGGCAGAGGCAGGGGCAGAGGAGAAAAGAGACAGAGAGACAGAAAGAGACAGAGAGACAGGAACAGAGTCAGAGACAGAGGGGGGCTTTGGGTTTGGGGTGTGCCAGGACAGCGCCGCTCTGGGGGGTCCATGCTATTCACACCCAGAGAAAGTGGGCCAGGAAAGTCAAAGCCGAGCAGTCACACGTCCTCCATAAATATCTGTGTCGGGGCTTTTGACATGCAGTGTCAAGGCACAGAGCTGACCGCATTTATCTTCATTAAGTGTGCAGTGTCCGGTGTGCTCATGGTGAAGCTGTGGTGTGGGTTTGTGTTTTTATTTATTTTTCATTCAGAAACATCCAGGAACAGCAGGAAGCTTTGACAATTTGTACAATATTGTGATGTGTGTGTGTGTGTCAAACCAAAGATAATTACAATGAAATCATTTTGTAGTATATTTATAGGCTTATTGCTGCTGTTGCAAAGTTATAGTCTGACATGGTCGATATTAAATTCTGCTTAAAAGTATGACTTATGAAATACAGCTGTCTACACTGTAATAAAGGACTTTGGCTCCTCTACTGCTGTTCACACATCATTTTGTTAACATTGGCAACCTGTAGATAACTGTCATGACCCACTGATGCACTTATTTTTCCATTTTTTTCACTGTACATTATGAATCCTTGGCGATAAATCAGATCCTCATATCCAGGCAAAGCAAACATATTCCAGTGAGGTTCATTTCGTTGCCTAATATGTACTTTTAATAGATTTTTTTTTTTTTTTAGATCAAGGTGATGTCATATCACATGACCACTAGAGACAGGTCGATATATTGGTTCGATATTTGCACTTTTTTATTGTATCAACTATCAAGGGCACAGGTTTGGTCTCAGCTTTGGTGGAGCCAAACACTCACACTTGGCTGAATACTTCAAAACTTTACTTTCTCCTTTTTTCTAATTTCAAGAACATTTTGGGCTCTTGTGCAACAGAAAACATTCCAGATAACAAACAACATTAGCCTATAACATTCTTGCTCTCAAAATAAATAATACAACCACTGCATTATTGGGATCTTGTGCAATGAACAGCAAAAACATTCCCCTTCTAAGTTTATTCTTTACCCGATAACAGCGATGTAGAAGTTTGCATCAGATTTCCCTTTGCTTGTTGGTGATGAGATATTTGTGAGGTAATGTCCAGACATTTTTCCATGGAAGTCCAGCTGCTAACAGCGCACGAGTAGGGCTCCGTTTGGGAGGTGCACTTGTGGCGCTCTTTTTCCGCTGCAACTCATTATAAGGCAAGTTTAATTGAAAATGAAGTTAAGTAAGTTCCCTTTGAAAGGTTTTTCAAAGTTGGTGCGCAGCGTCTTCACTCACGCCTTTTCAAGCTGACATCTTCGGGCGCTGGCCCTGTCCTGCCACTTCCACAGTTGAGGCTCCTGGCACCACTAATGACATCACTCTGCTGCATCCAATGAAATAGTGGCATGAGTAACTCTGTCGTCATATCACTGAATACATCTCAAAACATCTGATTATCAAAATGTGAACTAAATGTGTTAAATTAATACTATTGAGTTTGGAAAAAATATTGGAATAAATTTATATTTATTATGTTTATTAAAATAAAATGGCAAATATTGGGAGGGACTATTTTGTCTTCCGCAAATATTGGTTGTGAAATGTCCCCAATGTCCCTATGCAAACCTGCTCTCTTGTCAGCTTAAATCTCCCAGGGCCGATATTTTCTTTGGCCCAACCAGCTGCCTCCAGAAGACAAAAGCATGACATTGCATCATACTGATCAATCTCTAGTGACCAGAGTGAGGAAGACTGAGCTGCCAGAACTGTCAGCCATGAAAACAAACTAAAAAACAAACAAAAAAAATCTTAAAAATGATAAAGCAATAAATTCTCTATCTGAAGACCAGCAGGTGGCAGACTCTCCTCCAGAAAAGTTACACGGTGTCTTTAAAGGCAACTTTTACATCACTAATAATATGGCAGAAAATCAACATGACCATCAGTGAGTGACAGTGAAGTATTGTTTTAAATATTCTCCTCAAAAGTGCAACGTCTTGGAGATAAAAGACAATCTAAGAATAGTTTAGAGGTCTCCTGATGAATTACCTTGACACAATCACTAATGTGCTCCATCGATCAGTCAGTTTCCGACTCAGGTTAAACCAATGACAGATTTTAATCAGATTTTTGAGTGACTTTTCCAGTATGTCTTCAGAAGTGTAGAAAATCTGCAAATGGACATTTTTCACCAACATGTAGCCTACTTCAAAATAAGATATCAATATGGTAAGTACTGCATAGCTCTTTGGCTTGATAAATTTACATTCTTTAAAGGCACACTATGTGGCTTTGTAACCAACATGTTCACATTATCCATGTTATTGCTTTGTCTGGAATGTTCAATTGTATGGCATTAAACATATCTATCTACTTTTTCTTTGCACTACTGGCTTTTTTTCCCCCAATTCTTTGGAGCTCTCAAATTTTTATTTTACTGCCACCACAATGTGACGTTTCTGGGTCAAGCTCTTCTCCAGACATGAAAGGTTAAGTTTCACACATGTTTTATATATAGGCCCAGGTATAGTCATTACAGAGGCAAACTAACTACTAAAGTGTTTCATTCTGTGTACCATATTTATCGGACTTTAAGTCGCTACGAAATATAAGCCGCACCAGCCAAAAAATGAGTAATGAAGAAGAAAAAAACACATATAAGTCAAACTGGACTCTGAGTCACACTTTTTGGGAGAAATTTATTTTATAAAATCATAGACCAGGGACCAACATTTCATCTTGAAAGGCAAATTATTGTAATAACAATAGAACAGAGAACAGGCTGTTAATGACACATATGAACAGTTATTCAGATAACTATAGCACAAACAACAGAACAGAACAAGTTTAGAAAACTCTTGATCTCACTCCAAATCACTAAAGCCATTGAATTCTTCATCCTCGGTGTCACTTCTGTCCTCTTCTGCGTAGCTGTCATCAGACTCAGCGTCAATTCCATCCAAGTCATCTTCATCAGTCAAGTTCATTTAAATTTAAATTTTTTAGTGGTACAGAACTTATATTATATTATACATTAGAATAGAATAGTTTTTGAGACTCTTTTTTTTTTTTTTCAGTGCCATAAATTAGTTTCAGTACTATAATTTATTGTCTATATCGACTTAATCAATATATCGCACTTCAAAATGTGTAATTGTGACAAACCTTATCAACAGTCTAAGTTACATATCTGTGGAGAGGCAAGCATGTTACACAGATCACCTTTAATAAGTTGTAAATAAAAGTTATTCTGTTTTATGGTGATTTGTAGTTTTGTTGTAACATTTAATTACTCTGACACAGAATTACATAAGCAAAAGAGACACACAGATAGATAGATACCACTAGTCTTTTGCTTCTCTGTCAAAAAAAAGCAACATACTAGACTTTCTGTTCTGTCTCAACAACCAATAGTTTCTTTTTCCAGCTATATTTACATTCCTTCTAGCAAATGGCAGATAATGTTCTGCATTTTATATAGTTTGGATTCAAATCCCGACACAAAAAGGTTTTCAAATGTATTGTCCCGGGGGCAGGAAAAAAACACTGACATTTTCATTTTGAGAGAATGAGAATGGCTTTTACACTGCCAGTGAAACTTTTGTTATTGTAGTCGTAATAGAAAGTTACTGCACTTTTCTAAGGTTGGTCTTTGTGCGAGGTCAAATGGCTGGATATGAAAGGACCGTGTACCAGGGATTTCAATTTATATCAACTTATATTGTGTTATTCCCGGACATCTTTTCATCCAAATATGTTTCACAGTATGGGAACGTTTAAGGACCATTTTAAAAAGCATTATAGGCACTTGTAGATGGAGTTGTCAAAAGAATGGAAAATCAGATACTAGATATTTATTTGAGCAGGTATCGATACTAAAAGTCACATTCACAGGACAGAAATGAACCTTTCCTGAATAGCTTTAGAATGATCTTGAGATTTAACAAGTATAAGAGCACATACACTAGTATCCGCCCATGGACCATTATTGGAACCTACCAGGATGACTGAGGGATTACACAGATGATAATATATACTGTCTGTATAAAGTACTATTATTTAATGCTGAAAATCACATGGTTTTGTTTAAATAAAGAGTGTTTTTAATGATCATCGTGGAATCAAAAATGGTATTGACTATCAAATCTATTCCTTAGCATCGAAATTGTATTGTGACAGCTCTACTAGTAGACAGAACAGCCTTTATCTGAAAATGTAACAAAACAAATTATTAAATATCATGGTATATCTACAAGTTGTGGTTAAAAAAATAATAATAAAAATCCATTGTGTCATGTAGGTGCTCCAGATTTTGTGCTGAAAACAAAAATGAAACTCTTATGAGGCAAGCTTCTGACGCCATTAGGCCAAGTTACAGATCAGATCTGTTGAGAGGTGGACCCACTCACATAAGAATGCATTTTAAGGTATTTTTTTTAGCAATAGAAACACCTGTAATTTAATAAATGCAATAAAGGTTTTGCGTCTATGTCCCAAAAGCACGTGACCTGTTATTTATGTCACCATATTGGAGGTCAAACAATCTATCTGGACCAACGTTTAGTATTTGTGTGCAATAAAATAAGAAGGATGCGCTGTGCGGACTTCACTTTCGCCAGCAAGAAATCCTGCCCGCTCTAGTCCTAATCCCACCCACCCCGGTCCTCACTTTCGCCAGCATGAAATCTCCTCCATCAATTTCCATCGCCCGGGGTAGCTTCGGTTCTGATTTTGACCCCCGTTCTACTTACCCTGGCTATTATCAGGAACAGATGGTGATGGCTTTGTGAGCATCAAAGTTCTGACGCCCCTAAACCCCTTGTAACTTTTCAGTTCTTGGTTGCTGTAGGACGATGTAGAATGAATTAAGTAGTTATAAATATCTGGATATTGGAGGTTGGACAAAGAGCGAGCGTTGACTGACAAAACGGTCTGTTGGAATTAGATAGGGATCTATTCCACAACCCAGAAGGATGACTTTAGCATTATATCTTTCTTGACGGCTTATCTAACGAGCTGGCAATTTTATGGACAGTTTTATGTTGTTTGCACTGTCTAAAGTAGCCATGATTATATTGTAGTAGCTAAATAACACCTTCTGGATCAACCCCAACCTCTTCTTTAGACAATATTACCATGTGGTCTTCCATAGTTGTCCATGGGCGTATACTGGTCTATGTGCTCTTACACTTGTTCTAATAGAAGATAATTTTAAAGATATTCAGGAAAGGTTCATTTCATCATAGATACCCACTAAAATGATTATGAAGTTTTGTTAATAGTTTTGGTATGAATTAATTTTGGATTTTCCGTACTGTTGACACCTCTAGTGCACCTGTAATTTGTATTTGTTGTACACAAAAGTAGAGTGCAGACATCCATATTGGACAGCGCCATCAGGCAGTCCAGGGGGGCGCTTGGTTGGTCCCATGGGCGCACACAGCTCTCTCCACCCAGTTCCTCTCAAATGGAGATTGGTGTAGAGGCGGTACACAGACACAGACTGTGGTAGTGCGCATCAATCAGACTGGTGACCTTGTCGGTTCAGACCCTCAGGAATATAAGGGCTGCTGCTACCATGGAGACGGCACAGTGGGCGGGGCTACACAGACTACACCTTTTCTTAGCAACAGTCCCCAAAAGAATCATATTTCCATCTGATTTCATTGTGCACGGTGAAGTACTACATAGCAATAAATACTAGCTTTAGTTAAGGGGATTTCACATTTTTATTTGCCTATTTTTTTACTTTGACTTTTGTTTTTGTGACAGCTATAGGCCGAACTGGGGACACCATTAGGGAAAGTTACAGATCAGATCTGTGGAGAGGAGACTCCACTCACATAAGAATTCATTTTTAAGGTGTTGTTTAGCAGTCAAAACTATGACGTATCCATGGAGATAAATAAGTAGCAGACCCCCCACCAGAAAAGTCACAAAGTGCAAATTCAAAACTTCATTTAGGTACGAAGAAATGGACACAATATCATGCCACGATGATAGTAAAAAAACACTCTTTATTTAGTCAAGTCAAGTTAAGTCATTTTATTTATATAGCACATTTAAAGTAACAACTGTAACAAGTTTCACCAAAGTGCTTTACGGCAAGAAACAATGAAACAAATACAAAATATACAAAATATTACATAAGAAAAAAAAGAGTAGATTAATACACACAAAAAAATAAAAGCCTAAAGTTGACTGCTTCAGAGTAAAGCTCATGGGCTGTTGAACGCCATGTTGAAAAAATATGTTTTTAAGAGGGCTCTAAAATGAGATAAGAAAGAGCACGATCTCAGACGAATAAGAAGGAGGGCATTCAAAAGCTTGGGGGTCAAAGCTCGGCCTTCGTTTTGAGGCGGGCTGGGACAGTAGGTTGAGAGAGTTGGACCTGAGAGACCGAGGGGCAGTGTGTGGGGTTAAAAGATCAGTGCTGTACTGTGGCGAGAGTGAGTTGAGTGATTTAAAAACAAATAACATTTTAAAATCAATTCAGTATTTAACAGGTAACTAGCGGAGTTGGGCTAGAATGGGTGGAATATGGTCTCTCTTTTTGGAACCGGTGAGCAGTCTGGCAGCAGCATTTTGGACTAATTGTAACTTATTGATGGAGGATTGTGGGAGGCCTGAATATAGCGAATTGCAGTAGTCCAATCTGTTAGTTACAATGATGTGTATGATTGTTTATTTAGACCATAGTAATTCATTTGTACCTATTTTTTTGTATTTCCATGTGATTTCATTGTGCACGGTGTATACATTTCTATTAGTTAAAGTTGATTTCACCTTCAGATTTGCCTTATTTACTTTTGACTTTTGTTTTTGTGCAAAGTGTAGACCTATTGCCTGTCTTTTATTGGACAGTTGGGTTCAAAATATCTTCTGGCGCCAGATACATTTTACACCACACTGTGGAATATTATAGCTAAAGCAACAACCAGGGTTTCCCCGGGTTTGACTACCTCAAATTTAAGACTTTTTTAAGACCTTTTTTAAGACCACTTGAATGAAAATTAAGACCAACTTCACACCCATTATGCGGGTGAAAAACACCAGGTGTATTTCTAATAATGACCAACCAACTACCGGTACTATATCTAGACTCTAAAGCTACGTTTATATGATGACGGTCCTAACAGAAGGCACAAAAGTAGCTTTGTGTCTTCTTTTTTTATTCTGCATTTAGACAACCGTTTTCAGGAGGAACTCTGTATGCATACGGTGAAGCAAAAGTGTGTGGAATTTGATTGTGTATGCATGCCAGGTGGCTCGGTGGTGATGCAAGGTGGTGATGTATGTAACTTAAACATGTACGCGACGTGAGCAGATCTGACCAGAGTTTTGCGTCTTGGGCAGTGTAGATGGAACTGATTGTTTACTCATTGCCACCAGCGCCAAAAACCAAAGCATTGTTTGTGCATACTCCACATTAGACGTTCATTCACATTACGTTATTTCACATGTTTTTTTTTCCATTTAACATTGCACTGCAGCCTGGATGAGTAAACAAAAAATAGGCTAATGAAATTTAAGACCTTTGTGAAAAAAATAAGACTTGGACAACATAATTTAAGACTTTTTGAGGCCTTAATTTACGAACATGAAATTTAAGACTTTTTAAAGACTTTTAAGACCTCGCGGCTACCCTGAACAACATTACCATAGTGTAGGGTGACCAAACGTCCATTTTTCCCCGGACATGTCCGTATTTTGTGTCATGTCCGGGGCGTCCGGGTTTTTTTATAAAGTGATGCAAATGTCTGGGTTTTCAGTACCGTTCATTGGGGGCATTAAACTGAGCGTCTCTCGTAGCGTCTGTGACTCAGAAGGAGCGAGACACAATCAGTCGGTCAGCCTGCAACATACCGAAACACAAATGCGCATTAACAATGACTTGTACAAGAAATTATCCGTTTTCCGTCCCGATCGGGACAAGTGTGAGTCCTTGTGCACAGGTTGTGAGGTGAGAGTTCAGTGGTCCCTCGTTTATCGCGGGGGTTATGTTCTAAAAATAACCCGCGATAGGTGAAATCCACGAAGTAGTCTGCTTTATATTTTACAATTATTCTATCTGTGTTAAGGCTGTAAAACCCCTCAGCACAAACTTTATACACTTTTTACCCTTTTTACTTCCTTCATAAAACTTGTTGCTGCTGTCGTCCTTGTGTTATTTTCCTCCTTCTTTATGTAACAAACTGAAGATTCATTTATTCCATAATGGAGCCCTACAGTGTAGAGTCCTGCACGGGTTCATTTTTGGAGACCCCCAGTACAACACCGCACCCGCGCAGTACAGGACCGCACCTGCCCATTAACCTGAGATTATATCAAACTTTTGCGCTGCCTACGCCACAGACTGAACCAAGACTAAACCAGGACTAACCCAGGACTGATTCCAGGACTGAAGAGGGGAACTAAAACACGACTGAACTAGGACTAAAACAGGACTAAACCAGAACTAAACCAGAACTGAAACAGGACTCACCGTCGGGGCGGGCTCGGGGGTGACCGCAGGAGAAAGGACCGGCTCATCTCCGCACCTCACGGAGTTAAACGCGGGAATTGCCTGATCGCGCTTTGCGGACAAACTGCTCTGCGTTTTCTCTTAAGTCCAATATTAGTCCTGGTTTAGACCTGGTTTAGTCCTGACCCACCCGTGTGTAATTACTACCCGCCTGTAATACACAATACGCTTTCATACGCTGTAAAAAATTGCAAAATTGCACTAAAAAGGTGTCCGGGTTTTCACAAACGGAAATATGGTCACCCTACCATAGCGATAAACGGGAGCAGTCTCACCCAGGCCAAGTAACAGTCAGGTTTGTGGCAATACAAGCCCGCACACGAAAGGATGCAGGTTTTTTCTACATTTTTTTAGCCAAAAACTAAGCTTTATGCTCTCAGTTTATGCAAGTAACTGAGAGATGCAGCAACCCAAGGCCATGTTTTTCCTCGAAGAACTTAACAAAATATATCTCTTTGGTTTCTGTTCAAATCATGTGATATTGACTTTATGGCATTACGCTTTTGGGAGAGACTGTTCAAGTAATCTCAGATCAAAATAAAGAGTATTGAGTTTTCCGATAAAGTCATTCCAGGTCCACTTACTAGATGAAAAGATCTTTGTCAAGGTCACATATTTGGAATTTGATCAAATGCTGTATCTATTTTAGGGCAAGTGAAAAAAAAAATCTGGTTTCTGGACTTAGCTCCTTGTTTGCCTACGATAACCTGTTTAGCAAACTCAAAAGGAAAAGTAATATTGGTGAACTTGGGTTTGAAGGCAAGGTCAGAAACACAGCAACTCTAACTGTGTGATTTCAAATTGTACTTTAAAGAAGCAACATTACTACACAGATCAGAAAATAGAGTAATATGGAGCCCTTTAATGGTCAAGAAAGAGCAGTTTTATTTCCATTACACAACATTTACTCTTGAGAGAGACATTTCTGAAAAGGTGACAAATTCTGGCTGGTTTGATGAAATAGCATTTTTTGAACAAAAGATTTTGTCTGTGCAAGCTGGGCCCAGAAGCAATTTGTGGATTTCCCTGACATTTGAAGAAAAGGTCAGTAAAGGCAGATGTTAGTACAGATTCTAGTATAGCGCCACATGTTTAGCGGAATGGTACCAGTGATAGATTTATTTAGGATTAATAGACTTAGTACTCAGTGCTGATTTGGATACCAAGATGATGATAAAAACACTCTTTATTTAGTAAGTAAGTAAGTAAGTAGGTCTTTATTTATATATCGCTTTTTACAGACATTTTTGTCACAAAGACGCTTTACAGAGCATTATTCAGCATTATTTATTCACTCTATACCTGGTGGTGGTAAGCTACTGTTGTAGCTACAGCTGCCCTGGGGCAGACTGACAGAAGCGAGGCTGCAATGCCAATCGGCGCCACCGGTCCCTCCGACCACCACCATCGCTCATTTAGACAATAGAATGTGATGTTCAGCATTAAATCATAGTACTTTCTTTTATTTTACCATGTGTTCTTATATCTGTGCGATCCTTCAGTCATCCAGGTAGGTTCCATAGTGATCCAAGAGCGTATACTTGTCTATGCGGTCCTGTACTTGTTCTGCTACAAATCAAGATCATTCTAATGCTATTGGGAAAGGGTTTTTTTCTTGTGAATGTGATTTTTTTTTTTATAGCTACTTGCTCAAATTTGTATCCAGTTTCCAGTTACTTTCAACAACCCTACTTCAAATGTTCAATAGTCATATGAAGACTTGGTAGGAGTATTTTATTCTGATAAAATTGTTCATGTTTTGGGTTGGTGGGGGCAACCGGAAAGCCAGAGGAAACCAACTCAGATATAGACTTAGACTTAACTTATTATTTGGACACAATAGCTATAAAATGTGTTCCTCACCTTCCACGGTTGTCGGTCTCTCACACCCTCATCCAGTTCTGTGCAGTATTGTCTTTGCTGTTCCTGGTACCACACTTTTCTGGACTGAGATATCTGATGTTTTTCCTGGGGTCTGCTTTAGCCACTCCTCCAGTTTGGGAATTACAGCCCCTAGTGCTCCGATCACCACGGGCACCACTGACGCCTTCACCTTCCAGACCTTCTCCAGCTCTTCCTTGAGCCCATGGTATTTCTCTAGTTTCTCGTGTTCCTTTCATCTTGATATTACCGTCGCTTGGTATTGCGATGTCCACCACCACGGCTTTGTTCTTTTGCTCATCCATCATATCTCTGGTTGGTTTGCCATCACTGTTCTGTTAATTTATTTAGTTTATATTTTATGTATATTTTATGTATTTAATTATTTAGTAAGAATGAGAGAATAATAAAAGTCTGTGAGTTATGCACTTTAACAGTGAATTAAAATTGCCTCAAGATAATCTACTGAGCTTTATCTTCTTCTTTTCTCGGACATGCTGCCACACTTTCTCTCTCCAAACATTTCTCAGCTGTACACAAACACGTTATTGTACGACTTAGCCTTTTCTAGCTCGTCATCTGCCCTGTTTCACACACTCTCGGCCTGTAGCTCTCAAACCCCCGGACCCCCGAGGAGCCGACACGGAGCTCTCCCCATGTGGTGGTCCCAGGCGCTGCGTCCATCAGACTGGAGCTGTTCATGATGAGGAACACAGGGACCACTGAAGGACCCCCGCCCACACCCACCATTCATGTGTCTCTCTGTTCTGCAGATTTGAGAAGTTACTTGCGAACACAGATTATTGTATTTGACAAGGCTTTGTTTTATCATGTGGTGTAGGGTGGTTTATTAAAGGTCCTGTTTTACATAAAACTCCTGAGATTTAAGTCATTTTATGATTTTATTTAATCAAAAACATGCCAAACACACTTTTTACCCTTTGTTCAATAGAGATGGTCAATTCCAGGACTGAAGGCAAGGTAAGGCAAGTTTATTTGTATAGCACAATTCGTACACAAAGTAATTCAAAGTGCTTAAATTAGCCAAATGAATCTAATGAAGGTGTGTGGAGTTTAAAAACATAAGTGGAGCTGTATTACTAAATGACATCACAAGGAAGGTTTTCTGTTTAAGAGAAGAACTAAATATGCAGAGTGTGTGTTGCTAATTGCTTTCACTCAAATCATAATTTAAATTCTGTTATGATTAATCGTGTCGCTCTTTTCATTAGACACAAATTTGAATCAACTTGCATCTATAGACTCATGTTTATGGAACATTGTAAATTCAAATCCTGCTCTCAAAAGTTAAACATGTGTGAATGAAACTAAACACAGGGTTCTGATTCTTTATCACTGACAAAATTTCAGAACTTTTCCATGACTTTTTCATGACCTAAAGTGAATTTTGATGTATAACTTTATGGCACCCTACATGACTTTTAGGGCTAAATATGAAATGTTAACCCATTCCACTCACCTTATGTTTTGGTATTATAGTTTTTTAACATTCAAAATACAGTCAGTGCATTTATTGTCATCTGTTTTAAACAAAAGGCGCATATGTTCAAAAATAATCATGACAGTCTAATGATAACTTAACAGAATGCTGTAGCTGCATGAAAGAGATACTAAAATCCCATGACTTTTCCAAAACTTTCATTGAATTTACACAATTACATGATTTTCTCAGGCTTGGTAAATGACAGTTTCAGTTTTCATGACTTTTCCAGGATTTCCATGTCTGTGGGAACCTTGTAAACATGAATGAAATAAACTAAATGTAGAACCTCTAAAGGTGCACTTTGTAATATTTCTTGTTCCACAGTATCCCATTACACTTACAGCACATATGCACCCTCATTAAGTATTTGGCTTCTACTTAGAAAACGAGGTATACCAGTTTTAAAGTTGAATTATACATTTTTGTGGTTTAAAAGTGGACGAAAAGAAAATGTTATTCTGTTTATTTTATGTTTTTGCTACATTTTACAGAAAGTTCTACACAATATATGATGTGCTTTATCTGGAGTATCAGGAGGCTGTGAGCACTGTGTAAACGTTTGACTAAGTTTTTAATAATTCATCCCTTCTCCGCTGCTGTAAAGTCACTACGCTTAGAAAGTTAGTTCTAGAGCTACAAACATGGAGTCAGTTTTACAAACATAATATTAATAAATGGAAAATTGGGGCAAAGTTTAGGCCAATTATATTTGAGATGTTTTATAGTTGATAGATTAGTAAGGCCTCTCATTGCGTTGGGTGCTGCTCTTTTTACATGCATCTTTATAATGAAAGGGAGGGCATTGTAGTTGAAGTGTCTTGCTAAAGGACACAATGTAATCGCATACTAGTACATGGGTTATCGTTAGGGTTAAAGGGCCTGTATGTATAGAGAAACATCATGAGAAATAGTCCCAGGCAGTTTCTTGTACCTGATTGGACAAAATGGGTTAGGCAGTTTTTTTTTGTTTTTGTTTTGGTTTTTTTCATCCAATAAAATGTCTGTTAAAATGTATAGGCAATATTTAATATTTAATTTAGTTATATGTATTTATTTTTCATGTATTTATTTTTTATGCATTAATTTTTCATGTATTTATTTATAAATTATGTTTTTATTTTTTTTTATGAACTAGTAGATATATAAATCTGGTATCTGGACAAAAAGTCATAGCAGATCTATTAAAATGTGTATGCTATATATATTTTTTTATTTTATTTTATTTTATTTTTTTATTATTATTTTAAAGACATAAAAGACATAAGCATCAGATACGGTCCCTGAACTGAAAACTCCCTTTAATTTCATCTGTCTACAATCGATCATTGTGGGTATTTGCTGGATGGTGGATGCTCCATTTTCTTAATTTTCTTCGTTTATAAATCATGTTTTTATTTTCTGAGCTAGACGACATAAAAATCAAGCACAGTGCCTTTAAAACCCCCTTTAACATCCGTCTACAGTCATACATTGTACGAATTAGCTGGACGTGTAGCTGCTCCATTTTCCAACGCGGTAATTCGATTGAAATAGACAGTTGGGATTAACCGTAAATTCCCGTAACATGTCTTTATTGCGCGCCCCCCTGGCCTGCGCTCTCTGTATAAATACTGTCAGGGCGGACATTCTTTATGGTCCATCTCCACACAGAATCCATCACAGCGGACAGACAAAATGAGTTCCTGAGCTGTTTGGCCCCAGACGCACTCGGCCCTATTACCCAGGTGTCGTCTGCTGGAGATTTGTGCAGCACCCATGGCTATTCCCTCCACATAAGAGATGGTCCTGTCCCAAACACCGCTCACCAAGTCTCCAGTCCGGGGTAGTGACCGTGGATGGGGCTAGCAAATCTGAATTGGTTAAAACTGTAGAATGAATCGGTGAAAGGACATAGACAGAGACACAGATATATATACTTTGTTGGTCAAAATTCAAAGTTCGGCAGCGACACCAAAGAAACAAACATAACAATGTAGAACAGTGGTCCTCAACTTTTTTAGCTCCATGGACATGTTTTATGTCCGACAATATTTCGAGGACCGGGGGGCCTGTGGCTGTGCAGCTTTTTTTAGTCCTAGTTTAGTTCTGTTTTAGTTCTTGTTTAGTCCTGATCTGATTTAGTCCTGATGTAGTCTTGATTAAATCCTGTTTTAGACCTGGTTTAGTCATGGTTTAGTCCTGATTTTAGTTCTGGTTTAGTCTCGATTAAATCTTGTTTTAGTCCTGTTTTAGTCCTGGCTTCATCGTGGTTTTAGTTCTCGTTTAGTCCTGGTTTTAGTTCTGGTATAGTCCTGGTATAGTCTTGGTTAAATCCTGGTTAAATCCTGGTTTAGTCCTGGTTTTAGACCTGGTTTAGACCTAGTTTAGTCCTCATTTTGAGTCCTGGTTAAATCCTGGTTTAGTCCTGGTTTAGATCTCGTTTAGACCTGGTTTAGACCTGGTTTAGACCTGGTTTAGTCCTGATTTAGAGATGTGTATCTGACTGGGGGTTTGTGCTTTCGTGGCCCAGTACCAAACGACCCACGGCCCGGTATCAGTCTCTGACCCGGGGGTTGGGGACCCCTGACATAGAACATATATTTAGAGCAGTTTTTAAAAGAAATATCAGAAATCACAAATGTTGGGACTTACTATTAAACATTAGGGCTGTAACAATAACCAAAATATTGTGAAGTCTCACTATAATATCGTGGACTGTCACAATATGTCGGATCACAAGTTCCTTCACTTAAATGCATGGTTTTTATTGTAGCAATAACTTATGAACATCGGAAACTACATATCCCATGATTCATTTCAGTGCAAACAACATGAAGAGATATGTTTTTTACTTGAATTCTTTGGATTATGACAGAAATAATTCACACAAAAATTTTATCAAGGTATTTTAAAAGCAGAAATGTGTCCTATCTACAATTATGTCAGCCTCTCCAAAAAAAAAATCGCAATAATCGCAATAAATATAGTGCTGTGAGATGTGCAGTATATCGTGATAATATCGTACCAAGAGAGTTGGCTATCGTTACATCCCTATTAAACATGTAATTCTCATGGAGAGTCTGTCACCCACTTGTGTCTTTGGATATGTCAGTACTTTACCTCTGTGCTCAACAGTTTGACATTAAACTTATTTATCCCCATGCAGGAAACACCCTCGGAGAGACTTGTCAAGGGGCTTATTCTCCAAACAAATAAATTTAAATCAGGAAACCAGGTTATGCCATAGCCTGTAAAAAGAAGCGGACTAAGGTTTGACGTCACCCATAACTTTTGGCTCCAGTCAAATGTAGCTCATTAAGTTTGGGGTGAATTTGGAACTGAGTACCATATTTGGATTTCCGCGAGGATCATAGCAACCAAACAGCCAATCTGGAGCCAGGCTTTTGAAGGTATTCACAGGAAAATCACTTAAAAATTCTAATATTAAGAGTTCAGAGACATTACAGAGGCAAAGACACATAATTCTGCGAAATGCTTGAATAACTTTGTGGTTTATTACTTTTCAGAAACAGACTTTGAATAAAATTATAGTTCTTGTGCTCATTACTCACCATGCTGATTATGCCTGAACAAGCTTTTAATACACTAAAAATGAGTAAGAAATTTACTTCCGGAGCCGAGAGGTGAGCGATCAATGTTGAGCTCCGTTTAAGAGCAGTGATTTGGAAAACAAAATAAAAATAAAAAAAGTAAAACTGGAGATATTTCTTGGCGTAACACAAAAAAAGCATAAAGTGACATCGCTCCTCTTCAGTGAGAACACTTCAAACAGGCAATGTGCTTTTGTAAGTAAATAAATAAATCATTAACAAAAGACATAAAATTGTAATTTGATCATTTCCACACTTGACTTCTACAAGCTATCCATTAAGAGAAATTATTACATTTTCCTTATCACGGCGGCGTTCACTCACACAGCTCCAGTGTCTAAAATGATAAGGAAACGTTCCCATAGGAGCAGAACACTCATGTTAAATGGTTTTCCTTTAATAACAGATTTGCACCATAAAATGTGCATATATGACCTGAAGGCATCTGAGTAGTCCTGAAATTACCATGTCCCAGGGTTCAGTGAACGCATCCCGCTACACATACATGGTAATACAAATAAATAGAGATGTTGGTTTTGAATTGTTTATAGTTTGATGTCATAATTATTTGATCTCGCCTGAGGTGCAGTGGTTCAGTCTTTTACTGTTATGTGTTTGTGTCTTGCTTTTTTCCTTTTGCTTTAAGGTACTTTAGGATAAAAAAAAATGTCAGTCTAGTACTAAAGGCGTCATGTTCATTAGTAGGGCTGCACGATTTAGGAAAAAATGTCTAATTGCTATTTTACAATTACTATTAGATTTGCACTGTATGTTTTATAATAGAATTCTGCTCAAGGTTCACATTTTAAACATGTAAAAAAGTAGATCAAATGTGAACTAAAATCATTTCAGAACATGTTTATACAGCTGGCTGTTTTTATGCAGAATATATTATATGTATAAATAATAATAATGCTTACACCTATAATGTGCTTTACATGCACAAACATTCACGCACACAGCTCTTTCATACCAGACAATGTGGGTGAAGTGTCTTGCCTAAGAACACGACAGAACTTGGTCTGAGCGGGACCTTCGGGTTAGTTTGGATCTAACCATACCGACTTGTCAAAGCCTGATCCTGTCAGGTCTCAGAAGCTCAGCAGGGCCGGGCCTGGTTAGTACTTGGATTGGAGATCGCTGGGAAAATCAGGTGCCACAGTGGGGTGCCAATCACAAAAACTGTTGTTGTGTCCTTAGCCAAGGCACTTCACCCACATTATCTAGTGGTAATGTCGTTGATGTGGGGTCCATAAGTGATGGGGAGGTGGTCGGAGGGGCCAATGGTGCAGATTGGCAGCCTCACTTCGATCAGTCTACCACAGGGCAGCTGTGGCTACAATAGTAGCTTACAACCTCCAGGTATGGAGTGAATGAATAATGAAAAGTAAAGTGTCTTTGTGACATATGTCTGTGAAAAGAGCTATATAAGTGAAAACGTACTTACTTAACCACTGAGACACATTTTGTTGTTTGTGGAGGACATTGTAAAATCCGACTGCAGCCTTCGCGATTTGCTAATTGTGTTCCATTCAAATTGTGTTTTAGATTCACTTATGATTAATCTTGCAGTTCTAGTCAGTTACAGCTTTACATTTGTATGGGACATCGTAAATACAAAGCCTGTTCTCATAGTATTGAATTTTGTACCCTCTATAAACGGTGTGAACTTTTACTTTTTATGGATTTCAGAACTGTTTAGTGCACTCAAAAAACCCAAAACAAACAAACAAAAAAAACAACACACAAAATGATATTGTCAATCCCCATAGGAAAAAATAAAAGTTTTGTGTTTAATATGTCAATAAAATGAACCAAGAATTTCACACCTGGCTCCATCATTACTCCAAATGAGTGCAAAGTCGACCATTTTTTCTGCCTAACTGCATTTCTTTGTTACATTTATGGGAGCACACCACAGAAAAAAAAAAAAAAGTTTCAAATTGATAAATCTAAATATAAGTCATTTATTTTTTCAACTCTAAAATGTGATATTAACTTGAACAAATGACTCTATCCTTTTTACTATATCCTAAATCCCCAAAGGAAAACGTTTTGTGTCTAATTCATCAACAAAATGAACCAAGAATTTTACACCTGGCTCTGACCATTATTCAGATTTATGTGTCCTAAATGAGCACAGTGTCAGACATTTTCTCTGCGTAATTGCCACATTAAAACATTACATTTATGAAAGTACACCACAAATTAATATATCTAAATGAGACATGCAGTTATTTTTGTTCATTTTGTTCATATATTATACTAGTTTCTGATCAATGTTATAATGTTTTGTTAACATACCTGGAGTTGTGTTTTGTTTCATTCACACATTTAACACACAAACCCTGAATATTTAGGCCAAGTTCTCTCAAACCGAAAACACTCTGTTCCACCTTGTGATGTCATGTGGTAATAAAGGAACTCTGTACACCTTCACTACAGTCATTTGGGCAATTTCAGCTTTGGAATTGACTAATTCTTCTGAACAAA
This sequence comes from Boleophthalmus pectinirostris, assembly GCF_026225935.1. Classification (NCBI taxonomy): domain Eukaryota; kingdom Metazoa; phylum Chordata; class Actinopteri; order Gobiiformes; family Gobiidae; genus Boleophthalmus; species Boleophthalmus pectinirostris. Next base: position 13,912,736 of record NW_026571018.1, read on the forward strand.
AGGTAAAACGTAGCTGTTAAGAGCATTTTGAGCTTTAGAGAACAGTGTTTCCCAAACTTTTTTTCTGGAAACCCATATTTTAAACGTCAGACCTTCACGACCCAAGTCAATAGACATTATTCGTAAATCACAAAATAAAGGTGGATTTGACCATTATTGAACATTAATGAGGATATTTTATTGTTGACTGTGTGATCGTGTCTCTCTGAACAATTAGTATTACTCAAGTTTGAAACAATAAAAAACAGTAATTTAACCAGCAATAAAAGGGATGCATAAAAAGCCTATTTGGACATTAAATGTAGCCCATTTCTTTTTCTTTTCAACATTCAATTGAGCCAACAATATTGGAACAAACCAGTCTATAAAATAATTACAAAAAGATTAAAAATTATTCAAAACTTAACATTTCAACCTACATGCAGATCGTGATAGCCTGATTCATCAGCCGGTTTTACTTTGTTTCACTTTGTACAAACCATCTGACCTCGCAGCCTTAGATTTTGTTCGCTCGACGGTAGGTGGGTACTTTTTTTAATTTAACCAATTGCTGCTATTTGGTCGTGACGTATGTAATGCGCCGCTAACAGGGCCAACTGGTGTATTAAGCTTTTCCCAAATCCCGTAGGAAGAAGGACAATAACGTCACCTAACATTCTCTTCCAGCTTTAAATCCTCGATCTCGAGAATCGTTGACAACACTGAATATATGACTCTTTGCTGATTGGCTGGTGCCCGAACTTGCACTGCCGGGGTTTTTGCGAACCGACTATTGTATTTTGATTCCTGACCTAGTCGCTGGAGAGAAATGAAACTGAGTAGAGGCACTAGGTGGCGTCAGCCTGGCTAGATCGTAACAAGGCGACCCAAAAAAATCTCTTGCGACCCACCTGAGGGCTGCAATCCAGTCTTTGAGAAACAGTGATGTAGACAGACTAATAATAAAAGATTACTTAAATGTGGGAATGAAACAAAGCAGAACTCCAGGTATGTTTTTGATAAGGAAACAATACTCTAAAATCTTTTAAAGCGTAAATTTTGCATAATATCGGACTGTAAATAAAAAAATAAATAAAAATGCTGCTCTTTGAATTTGCACTTCTATAAAAATCATTGGTCCACATTGTTTCATTTTATTTTTCCCCCCACTCTAACATGTTGTATTACTTTCTACAAATTCCCTTTTTACTTCCCGTACGCTATTGTTTGCCAGTGGCCACCTGAGCCTGGCCATATGCTCCTGTTTAGTCTGATTTATAGAGACGTGTGGACTACTTAACCTACACAGAGTGGAGCTGCAGGGCCTGGGCTCTACATGCTGCTGTATCCTAGAATAGAGGAGGAGGTCATGTGATCCGCCCACCAGGAATCTGCATGTGCATGTTTGACATACACAGACACAAAGCGCTTTATAATGACTAAACGTAAGACAGAGATTATAGGTTATAGGATTTTTAATACTTTGCAGCGACTGTCATCATATCACATCTGTAATTCCCTGGGGGTGTGGTGCTAACTGAAGCACTGCTCTGTTAAATCTGTGTGTCATTCGTTCATTTGTTTTTCAAAATAAAACCAAAAATAAGAAAAAAAAAAAAAAAAACTATTTTCTTCTTTATTTGTCTCCAAAACACAATTGAAAAAATGGATAACAAATGATTTTTTTTACAGTTTTTGATTTTGTTTTTAAATTAATAAAAAAAAAAAAAAAAAAACGGGATAAGGACTGTTTCCCGTTTCTGTGACTTAAACTGCAATGCTGGACTGAACCAGGACTAAACCAGGACTGAGACCGGGACCAGAGACTGAGACCAAGATCAGACTGGGACTGAGACCAGAAATGATACCAGGACTGAGCACGGGACCAAGACCAGGACTGAGACCAGTTTAGTCCTGGTTTAGTTTTGGTTTAGTCCTCATTCAGTCCTGGTTAAGTCCGGCATCTCAGTTTAAGTCACAAAAACAGGAAACAGTCAATAACAGTTTTTTCCATTATGCATTTAAAACATAAAATCGAAAACTGAAAAAAAAAAACAACAAAAAAAACGAATTGTTATCTGTTTTTTTCATTTGGGTTTTGGAGACAAATAATGAAGAAAATAGCTTTTTTTTTTTTTTTTTTCTTATTTTTGGTTTTATTTTGAAAAACAAATGAATGAATGATACACAGAAGAAGCTCTGTTACTCAAGTTTCTCAGATTATAAGGCACACTTAAAATCCTTAAATTTTCTCAAAAATTTACACTCACCTTGAACCGATTTTATGTGGTACATGGTGCTCAAAAATCTGGCAAAAGTATGACTTTTGGTAAGATACAAAGTCGCACCGCTTGATGGATTGTCGGAGCATTACGGCTATTGTAGTCAGGAGCCTCGCGGAGTCTGACAACAACTGACCGCATCAGCACACAAGGAGAGAGCTGTTTTTTTCAGTGTTTATAGTTTATGTAAATTAGCCATGTGGTTTTAAGTTTTGTTTCTGTAAAATGTAAACAAATGTGCACAAAGCCGCATTAAACACATTATTACTCAATGTACATTTGAGGCCTCCTCGTAGGAAAAAAAAAAAAAAAAGCTGTGTGCCTAATATATGAAAATAGATGAGAGATTTCAACATTATTGATTTTGTGCTTTATAATTTAGTGCCCCTTTATAAAAATACTGTAATCTGAGCATTGTTTTAACACAGCCTGACCAGAAAGAGCTGACAGGTTTTCAGTTAGTCACTCTCTTTAGTCTTTTTTGTTGAAATCAAACAACTAATTAGGGCCATTACAGCCTTTTTTGATCACAGGCTCCTGAAAATATGTTGTTTTTGTATTTTTTCTTGAGTTTTCGGTCTATATTAAAGCATTTTTGGCAGTTTTTGCTCATGTGTGCATTGTGTCACCATGGAAACTGTTGAGCATTCGATAATAGAAATGCATGCAGAACACCCCCTGCATGTGACTCCAAAGTATCAGTAAGATTAGAGGTAACTGTCACTCATCACTGTTTGTGGTGGATACCTCTGCCAACACCCGACAGTGTATTATTTCATTTAATTTCATTTAAATTAAGTTAATTACAGCACACATACTTTAATTTAATTCCTTATATTATATATAATATAATTATATTCTAATTTGAGTGCACACATTTTAGTTAATGTAAGTCTGAATTGTTTACTTACACTTATTCGTTTGTCTTTGTTGAGTGGCCAGACGGAGAACTCTGTTCTCTGTTCTGGTTGGATTAGTTTCGTCCTGTTCAGTTTGATTTAAGTTGGGCCCGGCTTTTTGTTAATAATTTACCTAATTGGAGCCTTTGTTAAATCACACATTTATTCGACTTTAATACATGTAAACTTATTTTTATGCCTTGTCTTTGCCTTTTTGTTTGGTCCACTACACTGTTCATAAGAGTAGTTACATTAGTTTTATGTAGATGGCAGTACACCTGCTCGAGTTTGCATAATAATGAAATATTTATTAGGTTTAAAGGTGAACCATGTAACTTTTAGGGTTGGGGGGTCTGCCATCTCCTTGTCTGTATGGTGATGTTATTGTTTTGGCTGTATTGCCCCACTGAAAAGAAATCAAAGGTCATGTATTACGCAAAATTGATTCCGTTAAAATGTTGTTTCCTTCTTAAAAACATTCCTGAAGTTGTGTTTTGTTTCATTCACGTGTAAGTAACTCTTTATGGTAGATTTTTTTTTGCATCCTTCAGTTAGTTAAAAGCTAAAATAATGTTATATCATCAGTTATTCAAAACAATCCTGCTACTACACATCATGGGCCCACGTTCATTGAATTACTACAGAAAGTTTGTCCTGGATGTATGAATCCATATATAAAAGATGAAAAGGGCCTTCTGTTGCTTGTCTTTGAAGATTTAATTCTGAAAGAAGAGTAACGCATGAGGACAGCACCCGAAGGGGGTTAGATGAGAGGCATGTTTAATCACAGCTGGAGCGCACACAGCCCAGTGAGATCAGGCAACTTAAAGGGAACACACATGCACATGTTTTTAATGCATTGGCACGGGCAGTGGCGGCTGGTGGCACTACTCTGAATCACAATAGGTCAGGGGTGTGACAAACGTTTATGAAGACCACTCGGTTGATTTGAGTGTGGTCTCTCCTACACCCCAAAGACCCATGTGACGGCTGTAATGGAAAGCAATGGGGAGAAGCAACGGAATTGACATCACATTTTCTCCAAACATCAGGCTCTCCCAAAGAACTAGAACAGAAGACTACATTCATACCATACTCTGTACAACTGCACAACAACTCACCCTTATGTAACAGATAATACTCCCTACAACTGTACAACAACTCACCTTTATGCAGATAATACTCCTGCCAATTGACATATTTTTCCTTATGACCTCTTGTATATAGCTGAGATATTTTGATTTCTTATTTGGTATTTTATTTTTACTTTTATTTAATTACGCCTTATTTAACACCAGTCTTTTGCTATCTTTTTTGCAACTTATTTAGAATTTATTATGATCATTTATATTTTTTACTCTTTGTTATTATATTATATTGTGATGTGTGAGCTGCTGTGTCCAAATAATTTCCTTGTGGATCAATAGAGTGTGTCTAAGTTTATCTCTGCACTCAAACCACATGAATCAAATATAATCATATGACCACTTTTAACATTATAAAAATATGTCTATGCAGATGCATGTTCAATTTTAAACAAAATATGAAACATATAGCCCGATACAAAATAATTACTTTATAAGTTTTTGTATGTATAAAGTGTATAAAATATTATCAATGTAAAATGAGAACATTTTAAAGTTACATATACATGTTTTTTATCGAGATTGTCATTAGACTTAGACAAATTTTATTGATCCACAAGGGAAATTATGGACACAGTAGCTCACAGCATATTATAATAACAAAGAGAAACATGAATGGTATAGGAAATTCTAAGTAAGTAGCAGAAATAGTAATAGACTGATGTCAAATAATGCATAATTATATAAATAAAAAATAATCTCTTTTCCCAAGCTTAATTGCTGGTTTCAGATGATATAACAGCATTATAGGCCAATATTATTTACAACAGATGGGGGGCAGCTAAAATTAATATCGTTCAACAGCAGATTCTTGTTGTAATATACAGTAGCATGGTCTTGGGTTTAGTCTAGGGGGACCAGACGTCCCTATTTACCCAGGACAGTCCCAGTTTTGAGCCCCGTGTCCCTTGTCCCAGCAGGTTTATCCAAAACCAGTGATTTGTCCCAGTTTTATACAAGAAATGTCCCTATTTTTGACCAATTGTGGAAAATGAAAAGCTGAAAGATCTTGTCCAAACCACGCAGACCAGAGAGGTAGACTATGTGGAAACTGTCAACTCACTCCAAGCTAGAAACGCACTGTTATCTGCAAATGTAGATGACCTAAAAGATGACGTCAAAGCAAAAGACAACGAAATCCAAGAGCTCAGAGGTCAACTTCAGGCTGAAACAGAGAGACTCCAAGCACTAGAGCAGTGTTGTAGAGAATTGCAAGAGGAAAACGAAAGAATAGAGAAGGAGTTATGTGCATTGAGGTCTGAACAGATAGCTTCAAATAATCGGACTACTTTACGCAATGACGCCGTAAGCCAAACTGACATCTCCAGTTGAACGTGGAGATCCCTCAACTCAACAATGGCCGTCCACAATCCTCTGGAGCTAGGGAAGGTCTACCAATAAATGCAGACTTGGATGAGCCTGAAGAGACCCTCGTTCATGATCAAATTCAGAAACCCACGATAAGTCTCCTAGAAACAGTGACTAGGCTGAACTTGCATATCTCAAACCAGGATATTCTCACCACTGATGATTCCACCTCCTCTCCTGATGGTCCAGACAGTGGCTCCAACACTCGTGCGAACTGGACAGGTGCAGTCCTGGCAGCTGGAGGTTGCGTGGTGGAAATATGGTCCAACTTTCAAATCCTTTTTCTAATGGACAGAATGGTGTAACAGAAATGCGCTATGTGTACAGGGATAGTATTTATATGTAAAGAGGCAGATCTCAAGTTTAATGTGTTTTGTATTGTATCCTAGTACATTTGGCCTCTTTGGCTGAAACGTGTGGGGGCTCTGGTCTATTAAGACATGCCCTAACTAATAAATGCATTATAGACGTATAGACAGTGTCATGTTTTTCTTTATTTTTGCAGCTTACACAATATACAACATAAAATAAGGTTAGAATCTCCAAAATATCACCCTTATATTAAAGGGAGTCGATACATTCACTTATAAATGGTCACAGTTATATTGTGATATTGCTCCATCTCCAAAAGTGTATTATTGTCCAATATGAAGAAACTGGTTCAAATCCCGGTCCAGTCAGGTTGGCAACGCGAGGTGTGGGAGCTGAGTGCACTTAAGACTAGTCTGAACTCTACATCCATCTGAAATCTGAAAGTTACGACCAGCCTATAGTTACAACTCGGGCAGGGGGTAGACTTAGACACACCACAGCCAGACACACTCATTCCAGCATAATGCAAATCCTCTTTTTTTCTTCAAGTGAATGCTTGGCAGAAGGGTCCCACTGAAGAGAAGACACTGAATTCTCCATAAAAATGGTTTCTTGGATGCACTTTGCCTTAAGTTGAACTAGCCATAACTTACATAGTCCATAGCACCATTCATCCATTCATTAGCCTATACTAGTAAAAGCTGAGAGTTGAGAGAGCTGAGAAAAGCTGAGAGTTGGCAAGTTGACAGTTTGGGCTAGGTGGGACACAGCTATCAGGCTGAATCACAATAGGTCAGGTGTGTAATACACGTTTATGAAGACCAATCATTGTCTCGACCAAAACCATGGAGACAAGGTGGATCCCCTTATCCCCACATAGTGCACACATAGTTACATAGTGCAACTTTAACAATGCAGAGACACTTTTCTTTGTCGATCAATTACTAACTTTTCTAACAATGATGCAATCCATCATTTAGCTAAGAGATAGTGCTATTGCACTAATGCATTTTAAAGCAGACGTATTATGCAAAACAGACTTTTCAGAGCTTTTAACCATATTATAGTTGTTTCCTCTCACTATTTATTCACCCAAAGTTGTATTTGGAGAGATCTGTGCATATTTGAGCAAGCTTTAATTACTTATTTTTAATCTTTAAGATGCAGTTTTGCTGATCAACCCCACTGCTCTGTACTAACTTTGTTCTCCAATTAAATTTTTTTAATTTACTTGATGTGGAGCTGGGACGTCCTGACAACTTCACCTCTTTTTGTTGTGGTGATGTTCATGGCATCATCTGCTCATATTGGACACCGCAGCTTGTCTAACATGGAAGTCAAGCTGATTTCTTTCTTTTATTATATTGTTTGAGATGAATATTGTGATTTAAAATGTGTAAATTATAACTTAATGATCCATATGTGTCATACAATATAGCAGACACAAACACAATGGTATTCTTTGTCAATTCCATGTCCACTCAGTGTAAATCACCTGTTCACATCCACATTTTACATCACAAATAACTGGTCTATACACCAACTTTTTTGCTGGATACAAAAACATAAGATTGAAGTCTGACCTTGTGTTACTTGTGCATATCCATTTGGAAAGCATTGACCTTGGTAAATGCCCTGTTTGCATCTTAGCGCCTCAGCTGCTAATCAAAAGGCTCTCACAGGCTGTTTACATTGTCCAACTCAGAGCTGTGAAGTTACAAGGTTATACCCGACCGCAGGACTCTGTCAAAACACACCAAATGTTTATTTTTCCAAACAGAATAAAGGTTTTGTTTGGTTCAGAATCATGTCTGACAGAAAATCTTTCTGTTGGTAGTTCACAGACCAGTGTATTTAGATGTAGGCAGTGTTGTGAAGTTAATAAAAATGAACCAAACAATATATTGAGAATACTAATTTTTGCTGTATTACAGTGCAGTTCGTCTTTTATTTGGTGGTATTCAGGATAGGAATGCGATGTCGTATGAGGTCATGGCATTTAGGTTTAAACTGAACAATATTAGTGAGAAAAATAGAAAACAGTGTTCTTGTGGTGAGTGTATCTATGATTTTTTTCTTCAGTAATTAGTAATAAATAATTCCATAGCAGATGCTGAACCAAATATAAAGCTGTTTCTTCATTTTTTTTTCTGTTTTCTGCATTTTTACACTATAATATAATGTTACTTTTGTTAATACAGATGCAAGATTTATCTACATGCTAAATTTCATCTGTAATCACTAGACAGAGGCAAAGTGACAGCAGGTTAACAGTGCAACAAAACCTACATTACATCAAAATGCACAATAAGCTTGGCTTGGCTCCTCATCAGCAACATATTTTTTCTAGTTAAATTACATAAGCCAGAAGTAAGGAAGCACCATTCCAGCTTTTTCTGTTCCGATACTGATACTTTGGCTTTAAGCGTCTGCCGATTCCTGATATGAACCGACACTAGTGCAGAGACAAAAAATATTATTTCTATCCTATATTTATTTCCTATAAATGTGTTTTATAACTGTATATCATTTAAAGTAACTACAAAATAGCTTTAACTATAAGTTATGGAAACATTTGAGCCAACATTGCACAAGAAATAGTGTTATTACAAATACCGACTGAACAGATATTTTCGGACCGATATCGGAACCCGATCCATGAAAAATGTCAATATCGGCCCTTATGTCATTCTCTCTCAAAATAAAGAAAATCGACCTCATTGGTTGCTAAGACCTGAACATGAGCGTTACTGTGTTGTAATATTATGGTCATGACAACTACACCAATGTTCGCTTTCACATTTTATCAGTAACTTTAAAATTTCAGTACATTTCTGTAGTATTCTGTATAATCCCATTTGTCTTCTATACGCTAGCTCTCTCAAGTGTCTTCTCTCTTTTTTTTTTTTTTCGTCTAGTGTATTTGGGACCCCAGGGCACCCCGGGGGGCATCACATTACCTCTTTTAGACGGTGTGGAATCGCCCATGGCATTGTCGCACTGTCTACAAGGAGCCTGGCTTTAAAGTAGTCTGCTTCATGTGCGCTTTGTGTACCATCTGAGCTATAGCTTTACAGTGCTGCAGTCACATATAAAGTACACTCAAACTCTTTGGCAGCAAGAAGGAAAATGTAGCTATAATATCAATTTAAATGTGAAAATGAGTTGTTTATGGATTGTTTAGTTTTGATTGAATAAAAATGTAGTTGAAGTATCTTATTTTCAAACTGTGAAAATAGGTACCGTATTTTACGGGCTATTAGCCGCTCTGGATTATAAGACGTGCTGTCATTAAATGGTCTATTTTCAAACTTTTTTCACAAATAAACTGCACCGGACTTTAAACGAAACACAACAGTTGGATGGGTCAGTCGGACTTTGTTTGGTGCGTTCACGGTGACTCTAAGCTTTGTTCAGCTGTGGCGTGTAGGGAGGGTGCTGTCTGGGACCGCTGGATTTTTGGCGTGTTCGCAGTGACTCAGTTGTTCAATTGTGGCTCAGAGGGACACATTGCATTCGCTTTTCGGTTCGTTCCTCCATTCCATTCCTCATCCGCGTCGAGTGATGCGTGTGGTTGTGGGTGGTGTGGCTTTGTAGTTTACTGAAGTCGTGCTGGGACACCTGAGTGGATTCGTGTATAGGGCTCTCTGGCTTGCGGGGGGCGCACGGTCCTTTTTTGATGGGGTTGAAGGCTTAAGAGCGCGCCTAATAGCCCGGAAAATACGGTAGTAGGTTTAAATCTATATAATAATCAATTGAATGAATAGGCTTTATTAGACTTTAATCTGTGCATTATTTTAACACAATCTAACAAACCCCTGTATTGGTTTTCAGACAGTCTTGAAACTTTTTTGACAGTGTTTGCATCACCTTAGTAGCTCCTAAACATTCCACCATTTGAGGTACATTTGGAAAAACTGCCCGAGGTCGCTCAAAAGTATCAATTAATACTGGGCAAGGTCAGAAAAGTGTCTTGCCCATGGACACAATTAATTCATTTTAGTTTAATTTACTCTGTGCTAATTAAATTACAAAACATTCTCATATCAGTCGACGTCTAGAGGGCATTTGCAAGTCTCATTCAATATAAAGTGTTCATACATTCGCTGTCATGCTCTTAAACACAGCACTGGTGGTGACAAAAGACCCATGTGATTGTGTGTGAAATCCAATATGGCCGCTCAGAGTGATGCAGGGGGAGCCTCTCTCATCACTGCGTCATTTGTGTCAACAGAACGTGTCACATGGGTTTGATTAATGCACTAATCAAGGCATCAGTCAAAGCGTCGTGCATCTCCAGAGAGGCCCACTGAACTACTGTGATGGCTGGGTACAAGTACAGCGACGCAGACACACATCTAACCACAGAAGAGCATGCGAAGTGACTAGACTGGGAATCACAATATGTTTTGGGACATGGATGAACTGATTCAACTTTTTTCTGTTTCGATACCTATGTCGATACTTTGCCAATCCCTGATTTCAACAGATATTAGGGCAGAGGCTGAAAACAAGCTGATTTCCTCTAAACACAAACGGCCTATGGTAAAGATGATCCAAATGTGTTTTGAAACTGGTATTAATAATTTTAAGTCATTACAGAACATCTTTGTAAAAAGTTTACTATAAAAAAAATAATAATAATATTTTCTCACACTTTGTATCCTGTGACTAATATATGGACGGATCTTAGTTTGGCACATTTTCCATTCATGTATACGGTCTATGGTTTGGTAACAGAAAATGCCGCTATGTGTGCGGTTAACACATGGATCTAGGGTTAACATGAAGTTGCTACACTAGCTAGTGATATTGTCAGTGCACTCAAATAGTTTATCGTTGTGTGATAAAATAAGTTATGAAGCTTAATTAACATTAGTGAGTGTAATACGTCTTACCCGTATGCGTAAATGACGAGGAGAAACGTCTCAAACTTCAGTAGCCGGACATCCACTCATACCTGATTGACATAACTAGCCCCGCCCCCGAGAGAGTCTGAAATCTGCTGAAATCCTACAAGACACTGACATGATACAGACAGGACAGCAGCTCTTTCCGCAGGAGACATGCGCAGGAGAGCACAGGGAGAGACGGGGTTGATGCGCAGAGGAAGATTCTAGTTTGATTGTGTTTTAATCTGTTATTTTGCACTTCATGCACAAACCCTCCTCATGGAAAACACACAAAGAAATTCTGATGATGCAGCTTTTAAGTTAAAGGCGATAGATGTGGCTGTGGAAGAAGGAAATAGAGCCTCTGCACGTGAGCTCGACATCAGTGAGTCGATGGTGAGATTTTGGCAACAGGGGCCTGACGAACTGACTCAATGCAAAAAGACGACACCTGGACACCTGCTGCTTTTATTCAGGTGTGGTCTTTATATGTACAATTTTAAAATTTTGTTAAAATTTTGTTGATGCAGCTTATATTCAGGTGCACTCAATAGTCCAGATTTTACGGTATAACAAATCATCATATTTCAACATTTTATAGCTCAAAATGGGATATTGGCTGAAACGATATCTTGGGAACCGATATCCAGTCCACCAAAATGTTCAAAATTGGCGCCAATATCCGATACCATTATTGTACTGGTGTATCCATAGTTTTGGATGCTATTCTATTGTATCCTTACAGGAACTGATAGTGTCAGCTTTAAAGGTGAAAATAACGTGCATTCTTAGTGTTAGCAGGATTGCCTCTCCACAGATCTGACCTATAACTTGGCCTGGTGGTGTGACCTGCTTGGATGCGTTCAGTGCATATTGTAGAAGAGGTAGCGGATCAGAAAAGTGAATGAATATTGTCAGATAGTATTTCACTGTGGCAGCTAATTCTGAGTATTGCTTATTATTATGTTTTTGTTTTTACTCCCGGTAATAAAATTCCTGTTTGTTTTTTCCATAGACATTCTGAACTGGCTAATGAGTCATGCAGTTATCACATCTATCTACATCTACGAGCATAATGCAGAGTAGGAATGACAACATATCAGCACTAGTATTGGAAAATTCCCCCATATATCTGGTTGATTTTTATTTATTTATACATTTTTTAATCATGTCTTTTCTCTGTGTGCCTATATGTCTTTCCTCACCATGAAAAATACAACAATTTATATTATCTACCACAACAGCAAGACGAAAATTGCTTCATAACTTTTCGTGTTTTGAAGTTTCACATACAAACTGTTGATTGTTTTATTTTTAAAATGTTGTGGCCGTACTTTTTCACTTATGCAGTTTTGACTACTCCTCACTATGACAACGCATTAGTCTGCTGTGAGAGTTGCTTGTAAACGCAAGTAAAACCACCATATAGAATACTTGACAGCAGACAGCCCAGGGCCTCCCATTCTTTACAAGTCTCCAAAAGCTGTTTTGAATGTCAGCATTATCGCTCATGGCCATATGATATAGTATTGATTGCCTGTCTGGTGTTGTTTTTCACACATTTTTTCGCCTTTTTTATTTTTTGGGAGTCTAAAAATGTTAACATCTGCTGGTGATAATGTTAGCCAGCAAAAACAAAAACAGCTTGGCGTCTTATCCGTCAAGATCAGAGCAAATCACTCTTAAGATTCTCGCTATGCTAATTGGAATGCACTTAAACAAGAAAAATGACAAGAAAATGGACCCAGGCTGAAGTATTGATGATTTTACAAACTGTTTTCTGGCAATTGTATTTGAACATGTGTCTGCACCTTAAAGAGCCATTATTACACTATGTCCTGATCTATGTTATAATGTTGTGCTCCACTGTGTTTTTAAACTCCATACGTCATTTGGATAATTTCAGCTCTGGAATTGCCAAAGTTTACTGAATTAAAGGTAAAAGGAGCTGTTAACTAAAAAAAACAAACTACCACTTCATGACATCACGAGGTGGAACAAAGCATTTTGAACTTTTGAGATGTAGACAGACTAATAATAAAGGATTACTCAAACATATGTGAATGAAACAAAACACAACTCCATTTATGTTTTTGAGGAGGTAATAACATTCTAACCTGGCTAAAAGCTCAAAAGGGTCTATTTTGTGTAACTTCAGTTTGCATATTCTGCAGACTGAAAGTACACATACAGTATTAAGTTAAATCATATTTGCTTGGAAACAGTGAAAAAGAAGTTAAAAGCTTTGACTGTTTTTGTGTCCTTTGATAAGAGACTTTGCCCACAGTGTCCACTCCACCAACAGTATGTGCAACAAGCAGGGTATACAAACTTGCAAACTATGAGTAATGCTATAATATATTTAATATGAGTATATAGAATTCGTATCAAGTTACCTTAGAAAGATTATTGCTTCGGAAATTTGCAGAGATTGTAGTTTTGTGAGAACTCACTTGGTTCGGAGGGACGTAGTCAAACCGGGGGCCACTCATTTTCAAGGCGATCGCCCTAACTAAAGGCTGTGGGAAACACTGAATAATAATAATACAGTTGTGTCATGGATATCTAAAATAGGTATAGAGCCATATTTTTTATTCAGCAGAATCCTGTGTTTGTTTATTGATTATCCACAGAGTGACTGGTTTTAGTTAAAGCCCTAACACTAATAAAAATATGACATTTAGAATGTTGATCCATGAAAATTACTCATAGATTTCCTTTATGTCATTCAAAATCAATGAAGTTTGAAGTTGGATTCATCTGAAATCACCCCAGACATACAGTATAAGGAGCCGTGTGATTGGTCAAACATGTATCCACACAAACTCCGCCCCTGCAGCCAACTGTTTGTCATCAGAAACACCAGGCTGTAATCAGGACAGTCTTGTGTAATGTCACCAAGTACTTGAAATTGCAGAAGCCACTGAAGGCAGCACAAATATAGATTTAAACGTTTATACCCAGAAAGCTGCAGCTGTACTAGTTTGTACTATAAATGCCAAAAACTTAAGAGAAAAAAAAAAAGTAGATAATGCTTTTGTAACACCATGTACACACTCAAAAACAAAAAGTGGATTTAGGGTTTAGTTCTTCTTTAAAGGTGCACTATAGCAACAGTCAACCATAAAAACATTTTCCACCACTATATTTCCTAACACAGATTTTCTCCTAAATACAGTTATCAGTTGCTACACAGCTCCAGTCTGCTCCAATCTCCTCTCCGCAGCTCCTTTGGACTTTACTGGTGAGTTTGTAGGGTTGATGTAATCGTTGGTAAGACCATTCTTCTTCCGCTGTTTCGGAGACTATACAGGAACTTTGTTAAGCCCCTGGAAACACAATTCAATGAGCAAGTCTATAAATACATGGCTTTCTAAACACGGACTGCATTCATGTGAAGAGTGGATTATTTTAAAGCTCATGTTTACACAATTCATCCTTCTATTACAGTGAGTGACAGCTTAATCCTAGCATGGACCCTGGTAACGGAGCTGTGCGTAGTAACCCAAAGGCCCCGTACCTGATTTTTTTTTCCACGTGTCTGAGCAAAATTAGCTCCACAGATACAGCTTTGGAAAAAAAAAAAAAAAAAAAAAAAAGAGACCTTTCTTCCTTCTGCTCTGACAATGTTCAGCCAACTGTGAGGACTGTTTTTTTGTTTTTGTTTTTTTTCCCAGCAAGACAATGCTCAACGCCACTCAACTAGGTCAATCAAGGTGTGGATGAAGGACCACCAGATCAAGACCCTCTCATGACCAGGCCAATCTCCACACATGAACCCCATTGAAAACCTCTGGAACGTGATCAACAGGAAGATGGATGGTCATCAGAGTTATTCCACCAAATATTGATTTCTGAACTCTTCCTGAGTTAAAACATTAGTATGACCTGGTTTTCGTCACATTATTTGAGGTCTGAAAACATTGCATCTTTTTTATTTTGGCCATTTGTCATTTTGTGCAAATAAATGTTCTAAATAACAATATTTTTATTTGGAATTTGGGAGAAATTTTGTCAGTAGTATATAGAATGAAACAAAAATATAAATTTTACTCAAACACATACCTATAAATAGTAAAATCAGAGAAACTTATCCTTTTGCAGTGGTCTCTTATTCTTTCCAGAGCTATACATTATTTTGGTGTTTTTCAGCTGATCTAACTGGAAGCACTACTCTGTTAGGACCTCTGTTACTCAATTTTACCACAATCTGACCAGAAAGAGCTGACATGGTTGGAAGCAGAACAGGTGAGATAAGCTTAAACAAGTCTCTCACGTTGCACATAAAATTGCCATCACAAGCTACATAGCAATTTTTCAGTTAGTCACTTTCACCTTTTTGCTGAAAATCAAACACCTAAACAAGACCGTAACCGTTCGTATTAATCATAGACTCCAAAAAATGTGTTCTTTAATTCCACTGAGCATTTTTTCTTGAGTGTTCAGACTATATAAACAATTGCTGGCACTTTTTCCTAATGTATGCATTGTGTCACCATGGTAACTGGAAGTTTGGGACAAATTGGAATGTCAAGCAGCCAGTAGTGTGCCATCAGCCGTACCACCCAATGAATATTTAAAATAATAAGTTATTCAGTTTTCCCACGTAACCCAAGGAGACAGTGCAGTAACAAGTTATCGCGAACCATGGGTATTTTAAATGTGATGAACTCGAGTGAATGTGACTGAGCAGGTCTGCTGTAGTTGGTGTGGTGATGTCTGTATATCTGAGGAGTTGTGGAAGGGAAAAGCGTGGAGGCAGTGACCTTGTGGGATGGAGCTGCTGCTCAGGCTGTATATGTAATGAGTGCAAACCCACTTCCTGCATCGATGTGGTTGGGTATAATTACCACCTGCTCACATGCACAGTGCTGAGACCATGAGGAGCACAGACCAGAGCTTATACTGTATGTAATTAAAATGGAGAGATAAAAATAGAACAGTCAAATGCATTGCGCATTTATACGTGTATACAAGTAGGACTGCATTTGTCTGCACATTGTAATAGAATCTGACAGACTAGAACTTGAATGATCTGGCTAAACATGACTCTACATATTACTGTATACATCAAACATATACATCTCTGGAAAAAAAACAGACCACTGCAAAATCAGTTTCTCTGATTTTACTACTTACATATATTCTTTTTGTTTCATTCTATATACTACTGACAGCATTTCTCCCAAATTCCAAATAAAAATATTGTTATTTAGAGCATTTACATTTGCAGAAAATGACAAATGGTCAAAATAACAAAAAAGATGCAATGTTTTCAGACCTCAAATAATGTGAAGAAAACAAGATCATATTCATTTTAAAACAACACAATACTAATGTTTTAACTTAGGAAGAGTTCAGAAATCAATATTTGGTGGAATAACCCTGATGACCATCCATCTTCCTCTTGATCACGTTCCAGAGGTTTTCAGTGGGGTTCATGTGTGGAGATTGAGCTGGCCATGAGAGGGTCTTGATCTGGTGGTCCTTCATCCACACCTTGATTGATCTAGTTGTGTGGCGTTGAGCATTGTCCTGCTGGAAAAACAGTCCTCAGAGTTGGGGAACTTTGTCAGAGCAGAAGGAAGCAAGGTAGAGCTGTAGACACAGATCTCACACCACATTCCAAACATTGCACTGGCACTACAGAAATTTAACCTTGCACCACAATACAAAATGGATTATCACAATATTTGTCAGTTCACAAACCTAAAATTAATCTGGCCAGAATCTCTCTGTTGCGGTTGCTGGTTAACCAGTGGTTCATGGCAGCTTTGTGGTTTGGGCGGAAGTGGGTGGAAGTGCTTTTGTTTATTTTTAGTGAAAATACAAACTAGTTTTCAAGCGTACAGGTAAGCACTTTGGGTATTTGTGGATGAGACAGATGTCTGTGCTTTTCAAAACAACACTGGATTTAACTAAAGATTGATTTCTGCTGTTGTGATGCTTCAACCAATCAGCCTGAAGTAATAGTCTGAACGTCCCAATTCAGAGAGAGTTATACCAAATCAATGCGGAACTAAACTACACAAATCAATCTGCCGTTTGTTATAACATCTACAGACTTTCACTAATGTTCTGTTCTGTCTTTATACTGAAATTAATATTATGCCGTAAATATATTTGATAATATCTTTTTTACTTTAATAATGAAACAGTATCTTCTTTCAGTCTTGGCTGTGTTACTTGGTTAATAATCCACTTGATTTTAATAGGAAAAACATGTAGTCATAGCTGGCCTGGTTAGATGACTACAGCCGGAAGATACCCGTCCAATCCCAGTGCAAACTCCACTAATCTACTCTAATGGTGCTATCACATCACCGCTGATAAAACGAAAGAGCCAGACCTCCTCCCAAACAAGCATTTAACAGAACCCAAATCCATACTCGCTGTGATCAGGTTCAATTCCCCACAAAGACCGAACAGCCTTTCCTCTTGTTACATTGCAAAGAGGTCACAGAAAAGATCCTTCATGTAACATTACCCCGCCATATTAAAATACACACTTTTCAGGGCTGTAACTGTAGACCGACGGTTGGCATGCCGCTCACAAACACCAAGCCCCAAAATGGTTCCGATCAATGCCGGCGGAATAGACGTATTATATGATATTAGTCTTATTTGGCAATGTTTTCTCAAAGGACACGGTAGAATTGCGAGAATCCTTGTTTACAATAAATGAGATTTCTAAAGCGAATGAGAAAAATAAGACTGATGTGTTATATTAAACAGCGCAGTGAGCTTAGTGTTTGGGAGAGTGGAGCTACGAGAATATTGTGTATATGTTAATGCCAGTTTAAATTGCCCACACAGAGGTAAAAATGGATTCTAAAAGGCTCATATTACACCATTTTCTGATCTATGTTGTAATGTTTCCTCATCACAAACATGCCTGCAGTTGTGATTTGTTTCATTTACATCTTTAACGCACAATTCTTGCATATTTAGTTTAGTTTTTCTCCAAAACAGTCTGTTCCACTTGGTGATGTCATGTGATAATACAGGAAGTGCTCTTCTGTATTTTTAAACTGTGTTCACCTTCACTAGAACATTTGGATAATTTCAGCCCTGGAATTGCCGATCTCTACTGAGCAAAAGGTAAAAGGTAGCTGTTAACTTGAAAACTACGACTACATTAAATCACAAAGTGGAACAGAGCATTATGAGCTTTGGAGATGCAGACAGACTAATAATAAAGGGTTACTCAAACGTGCGAATGAAAACAAAAAAAAATTAAATAAACACCTCTGGGTGTGATAGTAACAGTGTTTTTTTATTGCAAAAGATAACTTTAATACTGGTAGATAGAGACGGTTTCACTTCGAAGAAACCGTCTAATCTTGCAGTGTTAGAATTCGTTTGCTCGACGGTAGGCGGGTACTTTTTTATCATTTAACCAGTCGCTGCTATTTGGTGGTGATGTAATGCGCCGCTCACAGGGCTAACTGGTATATTAAGCTTTTCCCAAATTCCGTAGGAAGAAGGGCAGTAATGTCTTTCCCGTTGATGGAATTCACCAAACATTCTCTTTATTTCGGCTTTAAATCCTCGATCTTGGGAATCATTGACAACATTGAATATATGACTCTTCTTTGATTGGCTGGTGCCCAAACTTGCACTTCCAGGGTTTTTGCGAACCGTCTAGTGTATTTTATTTCCTGACCTAGTTGCTGGAGAGAAATTAAATTCGGCAGAGGCACTAGGTGATGCCAGCTTGGCTAGATAGTGACATGCACATCCAAAAAATAGTGCGACTGCATGCTGAGTCCAAAGACAGAAACTATACAAAAAAGGACAGAGATATGCACTGCAGTTCTTTGAAACTCCGATTTTTATTTCATTGACACCACAATGTGACGTTTCAGGCCAAGCCCTTCTTCAGACATGAAAGGTTAACTTTCACATCTGTTATAAATAGACCCAGGGCCAGTCAGCTGAGCCACCATTTGACCCAATAAAAGTTTTTGATGACAATTAATGAATAGAATCTTTAGTACAGAATAGGTGTTCACTCTGTTTTAAAGTAGTGTATTGGTTTACCACAGCTAGACACATTTACACTATTTACATTTTATATACAAAAGAAAATTAATACAGATTTTTTATAATTTTTTTTGCATATAATGGTGGGTCAGCTGACTGGAACAAGGCCTATTTATAACAGATGTGGAACTTAAACTTTCATGTCTGAAGAAGGGCTTGGCCTGAACGTCACATTATGGTTTCACTGAAAAAAAAACAAAAAAAATTGTACTGTTTTTGAAAAGATAAATTTAAAGCATGCACGAATCTGAGCTGCAATGCCTCGTCCTGTCATCTTCTTGTCTCCATACTGTGGGTCATTCCAGGAAAAACAACAACATCTCCATGGAGACAAAGTTACATAGTGCACCTTTAATATATGTATCTTCGCTGTCGTAAGTCATCCCAATGAATTCATGAGCAGTCGTCGTTTCTTTGTTGCAGCTACATTATAAATACAAACCCAAACTTGGACTTCATTCAAATTCTGTGCAAAGAAAGTTCAAATATCATGCTTCTTACCATAAAAGAACTGATTTCCTAAAGCTTAAGATGTTATAAGTGTAGCATTCAGACTGGCCCATTGGCTTTTGGTGCACTTACACTATTTTACTGGGGCAATTTGATGTGTGCTGGCACTACTTCTCTCAGATCTCTTTAACCCTCTTCACATTTTTTTCCTCCACACTTTTCATGGTGCTTAGACTTTTGGACAGAAATAAAGTGTCAGGCACTGGCTTCAATGGGCACAGCCATTTTTCTCAGTGAGGCTCGAGGCAAACTTCAGGCATTA
The DNA here is from genome assembly GCF_026225935.1 of Boleophthalmus pectinirostris. Classification (NCBI taxonomy): domain Eukaryota; kingdom Metazoa; phylum Chordata; class Actinopteri; order Gobiiformes; family Gobiidae; genus Boleophthalmus; species Boleophthalmus pectinirostris. Next base: position 13,932,431 of record NW_026571018.1, read on the forward strand.
AGTGAAGTGTCAAAACAGTCTAATGTTGCTCGCAGCTACAACTCACAACTTCTCCATTCACTTTTCAGAGAGCAGCCCACCAATACCACAGCCAAATATGAGCTGATTTTACAACTATTTCAAACTGTTATGCGATGTTATAATATAATGTCAATTAAATCTGCTTTACTGGCATAAACTCGTATGTTAAAGGTTCACTATTACGCAAAATTGACTGCTTGTTTCTCAGAATATGTCATTACTTTGCTTGGAATGTTCCACAGTATGACATTAAACATCTCTTTAACTTCTTGGGTTCTTTTTAAAGACAATACAGTAAAGTGTGTTTACCTTGTTGACATTTTTCGACACGTTTCGGCTGCTAGCTGCAAGCCATCTTCAGAACTGTCACCGGTGTTGGTGGTGACGTGTCGTATATCAGCTGTTGTTACTTCCTGTAGGCGTGGTCAGCCCGATGGCCTGATGAAACACACTTTACTGTATTGTCTTTAAAAAGAACCCAAGAAGTTAAAGTATGTAAGAAGACAACGAACATCTTTGGCTTATTAAACATCTCAATCTTCAATTACAGGTGGTTTTATTGCTCAGAAATACCTAGAAAAACAGTGATTCTGACTGTAAGCGGGGTTACCTCTTCACAGATCTGACCTGTAACTTGGTCTACTTTGGTCTCCTTGAAAATAGAAAGGTTTAAAACCATACTTGTGAAACATTCCAGACAAAATAATAACAGAACCTCCACCAGAAAAGTGACACAATGCACCTTTAAACCATGTTATAATTTAATTGTTACCTAATTTTATTGTTATCAAAAACATACCTGGAGTTGAGTTTTGTTTCATTCACACATGTTTGAGTAACCCTTTATTATTAGTCGGTCTATATCTCCAAAGCTGTTCCACCTTGTGATGTCATGAAGCATCAAATTAACAGCTACTTTTTATCTTTTGTTTCATAGAGATTGGAAATTCCAGGCCTGAAATCATCCAAATGATTCTTGTAGAGCTGTATGGACTTTAAAACACACTGGAGCACTTCCTGTACAGGAAAAACAGGAAATTAAATATATATTTTTGTTCTAAATATGTTCTAAGAAATAACAATAGTTAGCAAACCCATTAGTGAATGCAGCTTGCACTAAACCAATAAAAACCCAGACCTTCAGGTTGAAAGGCCGGTTATATTTAGACGATTGAAATCATTTGAATGTATTTTCGCTTGTAGTCTCTCTGATTGACAACAGTTTTCTGAAATAGCTCCCATTTGCATGTGTATTATATAAAGAGAGTTGTTTGTTTCCTCATGTCCCAGTGTATTTCCTGAAACCTATATGCAGATACTGTTGGTGACTCATTCACAGCAGGGAGATCCTGAGTTTAAAGCCATTCTCTACACTACTTCTACTTTGGTATTTTCACAAAGGAAAAGCTGGTGAAACTTCTTAGGGTTGCTGGATTAATCGCAATCAAATCAAAAACGTAATTTGAAGAGATACAATTAGCAAATCTGCAAATTTTGTAGTTTCATAATTTTCTTCACAAGCAACAAAGTATTGTGTCTTAATCACAGTAGTAATCACAAAAGTACTTGATTTTATTACGTAAAGGTGCAGGGTGTAATTTTTTTGGTTGGGGGTCCATCACCTGTTGTTTTTGTGCTCTGCCTGGAATGTTCCACAATATGACATTAAACAGCTCGACCTTACATTTATTACATTACAGGTGGTTTTATAGCTCAAAAAACAACAACAACAACAACAAAAACAGATATTCTGACTGTCGCCTCTCCGCAAATTTGACCTGTAACTTGGTCTGATTTGTCTCCATGAAGATAGAAAGGTTTAATGCCGTACTGTGAAATATTTCAGACAAAGCAATAATATCTCCATGGAGAAAAACATTTAGTATACCTTCCACCAAAAAAGTTACACAATGCACCTTTAAGTAAAATAAAGTAAAGCAAAAAAAATACTCAAGTAAAAGTATAACATGAAAACATTGACTTAAATTAGACTATTAAAGTACTAATTTTAAAATGTACTTGAAGAGTAAAAAGTAAAAATATTTCACACACATTTTCAGATCATATAACTTCTTATAACTTCAGATGTAGTGATTTTGATAAAGATTTGTGTTGAGTTTTATTCAACCGAAACAGTTGAATTAATATTTTTTTCTAGTTGCTTTTATTTGCATTTTTTTGTTTGCTCAAAGTATGTTCAAAAATATAACCCCCTAAGGCTTTTCAGCAGGTCTGAAACAATAATAGAAAATACTTTTACTTTTCAGTCCTGTTCAAAAGTGCGGTGGAGTATTAAAAAATTCATCTGGAATGTTTCACAGTATGGCATTAAGTCTTTCTACTGTATCTTCATGGAAACCAAATCAGACCAAGCTACAGGTCAGATCTGTGGAGAGATGACTCTGCTCACAGTCAGAATGCCTGTTTTTCTAAGCATTTCTGAGCTATAAAACCACCTGTAATCGAATAAATGTAAAGTAGAGCTGTTTAATGTCACACTGTGGAACATTCCAGGCATTGATATATTCATAGAAACACATAAATAAAAGTTACACAACGCACCTTTAAGTACTTTACTGCTTTTCCTTCATTACATTCCACCACTGCTTATTCTGCACAAAAACTGCTAACCCTGTAGTTTAGATCTGTTCAAGCATCTTCTGAGATGTGATTCTTGAATTAATTTGTCAGTTCATATGTCACTCTTTTTATCAAATCTTGTGGAGGTGTTTAAAACATGAACTTTGCACAGAATCCATTAAAACAAACCTGACTGCAATTCTGAAAAACCACATCATTTTTTCCACATCGTTCAACTCTCGTCTACCCTAAAACTAGTGATATTTAATTGAAAAGACCTTCCACTCCAAACACACTCCGAGGCTGGGGAAGAGGGCTATGCTAATGAAACAGCAGGTGTAGCAACATCTGATGCTGATCAATCATTTTTGCATGAGCGCGCCGGAGCCAGGCAGCCGGAAAAGAGGCTGACTTGTTAATAAGGAGTTTGAGCAGTGTCAATGGGAGAGGCTGCAACAGGATGTGGGCTACATCAGCACTATTGAATATTCAAAAGCTAATATTTGAAACTATTCCAGTATTTGGGGCGAACACTAACCCCCTATCAACAACAAAACCACCAGAATCACCATTTTTAGTTGTGCACGTGTTTTTGACCTTGTATCAAAAATCTTTTTTATTGCGTCTTTATTGTGTCCCCGACTTAACTGGGCAAACCTTTGTTTTGGTCCACATATTTATTTTATTATCAGGGTTCCCACAGTCATGGAAATCCTGGAAAAGTCATGGAAATTGAAAATGCCATTTTCTGGGCCTGGAAAAGTCATGGAATTGTGTAAATTCAATGAAAGTTTTAGACAAGTTATGGAATTTTAGTATCTCATTCACACAACTACAGCATTTTGTTAAGTTCTCATTAGGCTATTATGATTAATCCTGAACGTATGCACCTTTTGTTTAAAAGAGACGACAATAAATGCACTGACAGTATTTTGAATGTTAAAAACTATAATACCAAACCATAAGATGAGTGGAAAGGGTTAACATTTCATATTTTGGCCTAAAAGTCTGATAAATTCTGCCGTAAAGACATGGAAAATTCACTTTAGGTCATGAAAAAGTCATGGAATTTATTAATTTCTTTTATTTTGTCAGCGAAAAAGAGTGGGAACCCTATATTATATTCACTTAATGTTTCATTCTCTCTTGTAAATATGTACTTCATGTTGTAAATATTGATGTGAAATGTAAAAAAAAGTTGGCAGTAAGAAGTATTACTCTAACTTCCTATACTCTACTCTACTCTAAGTTCCTATCAAGAACCAAACCAGGTGTAGCTGTAGAACTAGGTGTAGCTGTATTTGTTGTATTATTTAGTTGTTTTAGAACTTATATTGAAAACCTTAGACTTAGATTCACAAGGGAAATTATTAGGACACAGTAGCTCACAGATCACAATATATTATAATAACAAAGTGCAAAACTATAAATGGTAATAATAAATTCAAAATAAGTAGCAAAAATAGCAAGAGAATCCTGTCAAATTAGGCATAATTATATAACAAAATGTGAGCTATTCCACTATTTGGGGTTAACACTAAACAACTATCAACAACAAAACCACCAGAATCAGGTCCACATGTTTTTGACCTTGTATTGAAAATCTTTTATTGCGTCTTGCCAACTTAACTGGACAAACCTTTGTCTTGGTCCCCATATTTCCCCCACTTTTTGTATATTCACTTTTTGTATATTCACTCAGTGTTTCCTTCTCTCTTGTAAATATGCACTTCGTGTTGTAAATATTGATGTGAAATTTAAGTTGTATTTGGAACTATTTAATTATTTGGTGGTAACTCTAACCCCCTGTCAAGAACAAAACCACCAGTATCAGACTAGGTTAGTTGTATTAGTTGTATTATTTAGTTGTTTTAGAACTTGTATTGAAAATCTTAGTGAAAAACTGGCAAACTTTCTATCAGAGTAGTATTGTAGTTCTTGTAAAAGAGTCAGAGCAGTGTCAATGGGAGAGGGTACAACAGGCTGTGAGCTACACCAGCACTATTGAATATTCAAAACGTAATATTTGAAACTATTCCATTATTTTGGTCTTCACTAACCCCCTATGAAGAACAAAACCACCAGAATGAGGCTAGGTTTAGTTGTGTGCATGTTTTAGAACTTTTATTGAAACTTTTTATTGAAAATCTTAGACTGACAAAGTTTCTTCTACATACAACTAATCCTGGTCTCATTCTGGTGGTTTTATTCTTGATAGGGGGTTAATACTAGCCCCAAATAGTGGAATACTTTCAAATATTATCTTTTGAATATTCAATAGTGCTGGTGTAGGTCACAGCCTGTTGCAGCCTCTCCCATTGACACTGCTCAAACTCCTTATTAACAAGTCAGCCTCTTTTACTAGTACTACAATACTACACTGCTGCATTTATGTTAATGCTTTTTTAAGAGCTAGTTATTATTTTTTACCTGCTCAACATTAGGCTTTTACGACTGTAGTATGTTTTAGAACTTCTTCATGAAAATCTTAGGCTACATTCAGACTGCAGGGCTTAATGCGCAATTCCGATTTTTTTGTGAAATCCGATGTTTTTGTGAGGTCGTTCACATTTCCAATTAAATGCGACTTGTATGTGATCTCCAGTGTGAATATTAAACAGCCAGAAAGTGTCCCGCATGCGCACTGGAGGACACGATGACGTCAACCGCAGCGAGCGTGCTCTGTGTTTACGGAAGTTGTCCAAACACGAACATGAGCATTGAGCACCTGGCGATTTTAAAGTTGCTCTTGTACCGGAGTCAGAACATGTACAACTTACTTGTTTTAAGGAGGAGATTGAGAAGGAGAAGGACGAGGTTTTTGGCCGTGTTGTTTTGTGGGGCAGTGGCAGCAGCGTCTTTTGAAAGGAATGCGTGGATGTGGATGTTCGCCTACTTCAGTGCAGAATAGTGATGTTTTTAGGCTTGTTGATAACGTGTAGGTCGGATGAATGCACTTTGGCCGTTTAGACTGAAGTCGCATGTCAAAAATAAGATCAGAAGATATGTATCTGTTTCAGGACCACATATCGAAGTGTCCTGGGTCGCATTTGAAAAAATCGGATCTGTGTCCTCATTAAAATTTCAGATACAGGTCACGTAGGGGCCAAAAAATCGGATTTGGGTCACTTCAGGCTGCAGTCTGAACGTGGCCTTAGTGAAAGCAAAGTGTCTAGGTCAAGTTATGAGTTCTGTGGTAGTACTGTGGAGGGATGACTAAGTTCAACTCTTACACTGTATTGATCATAGCACATTTTTTAAGCAGTGCACGACTGTAATGTAATTTTATTTTATGTATTCATGAGGTGGAAGTTTTAATATAAGTGCTTTAGGGTTTTTTGCCTCTTCCTGCACCTACTTTTTTATCCCGTGTGCCCTTTTTTATTGTTTTATACTATATAAGTGCTTAATAAATAAATACACACATACATACATAAATAAATACATAAATAAACAACCTTGGGGAAAAATAGTGGTGTCTAAGAAAATGTTTTCCCTTTTCATGGTTTGTACTTTCACTATACCTGCCAGCTATGTCATTTTCCCTTATAGAGATGCTATTACTTTGGCAGTATTTGCTCCACAGTATGGCAGTAACACAATGAGCCTGTATTACATTATGTGTGATTTGATTTCTCGTGAGATACCTTGAGAAAAAAAGCATTGTTAAACGTGCTATATTAAGCAAAATTGACCGTTGTGAGCAGTGTTGGGAATAACGGTGTTTAAGTATAATGGCACTACTAACAGGGCTACATTTTCGGTAACGGAGTAATTAAATTAATTACCCTCCCCATTGTTACAGTGTTATCTTTACTGGGAAAGCAAAGTGGCATGTTAGAATTGGGTTGAATGAGGCGCCGCGGTGTCATGTGGACAGACACACATCATCAGCAGGAGCGGGGAGAGTTCACGAGAGAGCAGGGTCAACATGATTGGCTAAGAAGTTGGGTGGGCGGAGTCTCTGTTCTCGCCGCCTCGTTGTTTCTTTTCCCGCACACTTCACGCTAAATGAGACAAACTCAACAACGAGCCAGGGAGATTCAAAGGCAGCGTTTTCATACCGACACTATTTATTACTTTTGAAATAAAGGGCAAGAATGTGTATGTTAAGTGCAACTGTGCCCTGGGAAGATAATTCTGTCCACGTCTGCCTCAAGTCACTCGAATCTAATGAAGCGCCTCACATCGTCACATGCCAACACACCTCTCTTTGCTATTAACCCATCCTCGAGTACAGAACATGAAAAATAACTGGATAATAACTTTGCTGAGTAATTAATCTAAAGTAATCTGTAACGGTAAGTAAAGTGAGTAAAACACTGGTTGTGGGCTTTAAACATGTTAGAATGATGTTTCTTCATACCTGGAATTGAGTTTTGTTTCATTCACACGTTTGATTAACTCTTTATTTTTAACTTGTCTACATCTCCAAACCTCAAAATGCCACCTTGTGAGGTCATAAAGCGATAGTTTTCAAGTTAAGAGTTACCTTCTACCTTTAGTTCAGTAGAGATGGGCAAATCCAGGAATGAAATTATCCAAATGATACTAGTGAAGGTGTATGGAGTTTAAAAACACATCGGAGCACTTCCTGTATTATCACATGACATCACAAAGTGGAATAGAGCGTTTTCAGTTTGAGAGAAGAACCTAAATGTACACAGATATATGGCTTGTGTTTTAATCATGTGTGACAGTGCTTATCAATATTTACCCAGTTATCTTTTTATATTGAACTAAATTGTGAATCACATTTACACTTAACTTGCTCTGTGACAAGTGACAAAATCACATTTACGCTTAGACTTAGACAAACTTTATTGATCCACAAGGGAAATTACATTACATCGCATTTGCAAGCTCTCAGTACGAGTGAACGCTGCCGTGTCCAGATGCTGGGCTGACAGTGCCAGCGGTACTTGCCTCATGCGGTGCTTTTGTGTGGGCATCGTGCTGAGTGCTGGACATGGCATGAGCTGGTGCAATGGTCTTCCTGTCCAGAGGGGGTGCTAATCCTCTTCACGCCTCACAAGACACACATAATCTCCTTTAGCAGCGGGCCACATCTGCAGTTTAAAGACAGCTCGACAGACTGGCTCCCCATCACAACATCACTGTGTCCCTAATGCATTCATCTGCAGATAACAAGGGCAGAGCAGGGCCAGCAAGAGATCAGTAACAGAAGAGGAGAAAAATCAAAAATCTAAATCAATTCTTTATTTTAATTAAAGGGGCACTGTGTAACTATTCTGGTTGAAGGTCCGCTATGCTTGTGGAGAGCTTATTGCTTTGCTTTTAACGGTCCTATATTACCCAAAATAGATTCAGTTACATCGATCCACCTGTTTAAGCCATCAATCTTCAGATACTTACAAACATCCTGCTCCTGTTTTCAATAAAAATACGTTTTTGTTCTGTGTACTTTCTGTGTACTTTTTGTACATGGAGTTGCTTTTTTCTTCTATAATTTACAAATATATGTGTGGGGGATTGATAAAATCAGAGAGATTTATACCTTAGGATATATATATATATATAAAAAAAAAAAAAAAAAAAATATATATATATATATATATATATATATATATATACACATATATATATATATATATATATAATATATATATATATATATATATATATACACACATACACACATATACATATATACATATATATATATATATATATATACACATATATACATATATACATATATATATATATATATATATATATATATATATATATATATATATATATATATATATATATATATATATATATATATATATATATATATATATAAATTAAATATTATACTAGTGTTAACTCATCAAAAACATACCTGGAGTGGAGTTTTGTTTCATTCACACATGTTTGAGAATTCCTTTATATTTAGTCTACATCTCCAAAGCTCCACCTTGTGATGTCATGTTGCAGTCATTTTCAAGTTAACAGCTACTAACAGCTTTAACCTTACTTCAGTAAAGGCAGTTCAGCGCTGAAATCATCCATATGATTCTAGTGAAGTTGTATTGATTTTAAAAGGTGGAACTGAGTGTTTTCCATTTGAGAGAACTCTATGCATCCTAAATACACAGGGTTTGTGTGTTAAATGTGTGAATGAAACAAAACACATCTCCAGATAAAGTATGTTTTGATGACACAACATAATATAACATAAAAATGGATGGATAGATAGGAACTGAAAGTAAGTGTAAATAGTAAAATATTTCAGATACAATTTGAGTAAAGTCATCGCTTAGTCTGCCTGGTAAAATAGTTACCTCTGTTCAACAAGCTTCACATAGAAAAAATAGGCCATTATATGACATGATAGTGCTGCTTTCTAATCTGAAATTGTAGAAAGCCTTTCTCTGTAGAGTTTCTTTTTTTGTCTGTGTATTCAGTTTTCCACAACAATTCATAGGCTAATATAGGCTAATACTCTGGCCATTTTCTCTTACTGCAAGCCTGGCTCAAGATTTGGCCCCTATGTGGAGCACTTCAAACACCAGCTCTTGACAGGCTCTCCCAAAATCATTGAAATATGCAGAACAACTCGCCTACAGGGACAATAAACTCTATACTTGACATAAAAATATAAACGCTAGCAATACAAAAAGCAATCGAGCTCATTGAACACAGTAGGTGAAAAAACTGTTCCGAGTACTGCAAGAGAACAGCCTTTTCTAACCTTGTTACTGCAGCTCAAGGCTTATTGGGCTCACTCTCCAATTTCAGCTATCCTAATGTTGTGGAATATTTCAAATGGCTCATTACATGCGTTTTGCGAGGCACCGAGCAGCCCGCCATAATGAGCCCTGAAGCATATTAAACCAGAGCGCGTTGAATTGAAAGGGACCTAGCACTTCCCCAGTCTGTCCAATGCACTACTCCAGCTCTAATCAGAGAAACACAGAGACACATCATTGCACTTGACCAAGCTAAAGAGGCTAATCCTGTCCTCCCTTTAGAGCACTGCGTAATTGAATTGAGTCGCTCCTGCTTTTCGAACATGTCATTTGCTTTGAGTGGTGCTGTGTCATCAAATTATCAAACCAGAACTTAAAGAGAGGGTCTTGCTCAAAATCGATTTTTGTTGGAGCTTTCTACCATGTTATAATGTTGCTCCCTCATCAAAAACATGCCTGGAGAGGTTGCAGATGTCATCCACGCATGTTTATGTAATTTAGCAGACTCTCCCAGGCTCTATCCGAACCCTCCTTACGATAAGCTGTAAAATTCTCTCAAGGCTCATCCCACAAGCCTCATCCACCCTCCCACATGTCAATTCTCCATACATATTCAAAAGCATGATACAAAACTGTACATAACAACTTGATAAACCTGATGTGATGTACAGTAGATTCATTAGTGGGCGGGTGATTGGGTTGTGACATTATGTGGAGGGACTCAGTAGCCAGGTTGGCGCCACCTAGTGCCTCCGCTCAATTTACTTTCTCTCCAGTGACTAGGTCAGGAATCAGAATACATTTTCGTTCACATTGCGTTCTCGTTTGAACGAACTCCTCTGAAGGCGCTTCACCCACAGGGCTGAAAATCACCGTACATCATCTAGACAAGTGGAACATCTAAAGTTATTTTTTTTTTGATAACTGTCACGGTTTACGTGCGGCGAAGCTGCAAAATTTGGTCAAAGTTTTGGCGAATTTCAAGGTGACATTATTTGCTCCTGTTCGCACAGACTTAGTCCGATCGTGCTGAAATTTGAATCACTAATGTGTGATCTCAGTCTGAATATAATACACTATAAAACATATGAAAAAACACTATAGCGCCCCCTACCATAGACATGAAACGTCAACATTATCAGATCTGCACCAAATTTGGGAATTAAATTCTATGCATAATTACGAGCAAAAAAGTATATTATGGACATGGCGAATTTTTCACTGTTGGCCAGCAGGGGCGCTAAAACTCCTCCCAAAAATAGAAAAAAATATATTACACGCACATGCTTAGTCCCATCATGCTGAAATTTGAATCACTAATGCGTGATCTCAGTCTGAATATAATACACTATAAACCATATGAAAAGTGAACACTATAGCGCCCCCTACCATAGACATGAAACGTCAACATTGTCAGATCTGCACCAAATTTGGGAATTACATTCTAGGTATGATTACGAGCAAAAAAATATATTACAGTCATGGGGAATTTTTCATTGTTGGCCAGCAGGGGCGCAAAGACTCCCCCCTAAAAATATTGAAAATAGTATTACACGCACATGCTTAGTCCGATCATGCTGAAATTTGAATCACTAATGCATGATCTCAGTCTGAATATAATACACTATAAAACATATGAAACATGAACACTATAGCGCCCCCTACCATAGACATGAAACGTCAACATTGTCGGATTTGTACCAAATTTGGGAATTCAATTCTATTAATAATAATTACTAGAAGCAAAAACATATATTACTGACATGGGCATTTTTCATAGTTGGCAGCAGGGGGTGCAAAGAACATTTAAAGGCGCGCTATGTAATTTCGCCATTTGCAGGCACAGAGTTTGCGGGCATGGCCTTTAGGGAATCGTGTTGGCGGGGCGCATGAATTGCGAGCGTGGTGTTCGTGGGCGTGGCGTTCACGTGCGCGGCGTTCGCGGGCACGGCGGGTGAGGGCCGTTCGACGCCGCTTGTGGCTTTAATTTTAAAATTGCTTTTCCTTTCACAGGTAGAAAGGTCATTTGGTTCATGGTTTCTTATGTGAAAAGGCTGTGCGTATTAATTTAGTTTCGAAATATTTTAACTTTTTGAGAGTCATCAGGCACTCTGGCATAAAAGCATGTCTGAATGTTTTTGAAAAATATGATACTGACTCAGTGAAGGATTCTCACAGCTCACAGCGGATACTTACCAGTACACCCTGCTTCAAGGTTAGCATACTGTATGGAGCCCTAACTGTAAGAAAAATGCAAAGTCAGAAAAGTTCAGTTTGTGTTCAGTTGAAGTTGAAGTTGCTTTTACTGTAAAGAGAGAATGAAAAGACATTTATGAAGCTCTATAATTGTCGGTTAACCAATTATGTATCCAGAGTCATTACATTAGAGAGAGATTTTAGATTTTATTGATCCTGAGGGAAATTTTCAAGTTTTGCTGCAGCAACATTTACTCTGTACATCACATTTCCCTTTGAGTCTCAGTCAAAGGTCTACATACAGGAAGACTGGTCAGGTAGGGTCAGCAGATCCTGTGTCAGGGCAGTTTGAGGAGAGAAAGAGCCTAAAGTGTCCCTCCTCTGTAGTGTTGTAGTACTCAAGACTGGTTTTGGTCTAGAGACTGACCTCGTCTTGGACTCAACCGCATTTGTACTTGGCCTTGTCTTGGATTCGAGCGTGTTTGGACTTCGATCTTGAAGGTGCTTGGACTTGGACTTGGGCTTGTCTCAATCTCGAGGTCTAACACTCGACGAGTGATAAAATTGAGACAGATTTATAAGAACAATGAAATATATATGTGCCAAAATAACTGTAAAATACAAATAAATGTTGAAAATTACAAAGATGATCTTGACTTGGTCTCGATGGGCCGTGGTCTCGGTCTTGTCTCTGTCTCAGCTTTTAAAAGTCTTGGTCTTGTCTCGGTCTCGACCCTCAGAGGTCTTGGTCTTGTTCTGGTACAAGGGTCTGGGACCCTGTGGTCTCGGACTTGGTCCTAAACCACACTAATCTTGGTCTCGATTAGTGTGGTTTTGACTGCAACACTACTCTTCTGTGTCCTGCAGCATCACAGCAGTGTACACGGAAACACAACAGGGAAGGCCTTGAAAAGAATTCTTACTTTGCTCTGGTGTTTCATGGTGATGAAATGGTTCATTCCCGCAAGTGTTTCTCCTGGAAGGTCACAGAATTTTTCCTTTGTATGCTCTTCTGCCATCATTATAACAGAAGGAAACTTGGAAATTATTGTTATCAAGACAAAATGTTTCAGTAATCTTCTGTTCAAATATGTGTTTCTAGTCATAGATTTAATCCCCATAAATTACTTTAAAAATTTTATCTTTCATTTCAGATAAAAAAGCAGCAGTTTTACCCCTTATTCAAAATAACTACAGTTTTTTCTGGACTATTAGATGCGCTCTTAAGCCTCTAACCCCATCAAAAAACGACCGCGTGCCCTACAAGCCAGAGTGCCCTATACACAAATCCACTTGGGTGTCCCAGCACGACTTCAGTAAACTACAAAGCCGCACCACCCGCAGCGCACGCAAACACACAAGGAGCAGACAGCGACCGCGCAGCGAAACACACCCACAGCCACACTCATCACTCCACGCCTGACGAGGAACAGAACGGAGGAATGAACCAAAAAAGCGAGTCCAATGTGCCTTTCTGAGCCACAACTGAACAACTGAGTCACTGCGAACACGCCAACAATCCAGCGGTCCCAGACAGCACCCTCCTTACGCACCACAGCTGAACAAAGCTTAGAGTCACCTGTGAACGTGCCAAACAAAGTCCGCCTGACCCATCGAACTGTTGTGTTTGAAAATAGACAATTTAATGACAGTGCGCCTTATAATCCAGATCTCCTAATAGCCCGGAAAATACGGTACCTCATTAAGTACAATATCGCGTTATGTAATAGCAAAACCCAACAGTACCCTTAACTTTATAATTATGACGACACTATAATACTGTAACAAGTTCCGCAAAAAGTCTCAAATGTCTTCTGGATTCTTCAGTTCTGTCAATGTCACTTTTTAAAGCCACTGTGAACCTTTTCCCAGATCTAATGTTATCTTACCAGGAGTACAGATAGGGATTAGCCTTTGATTGCTGCTTCTAGTTCAACCACTTCCTATGCTAATCACAAGCTAATTTATCTACCTAACACCTCATCCCCTCATTGGATTCCACTTGAGCTCCGTTCTCATTATTTTGGACCAGATCCTGGAAGATACCGCTCTACGTCTCCCATATGACAATCTGCCTTTGAACTGAAGAAGGCTGGTACTGTGAAAGCAGGTGTCATCTTTCATGCTATCCACGCAACCAGTGGGAAAACTAACCTAGTTTACTTTCAACATCACC